>NC_081191.1:55085321-55685321 GCF_902713425.1 Acipenser ruthenus | reverse complement strand
CACATGACAGACACACTGTAGCACAGCTACATAATAACACAACTACGCTGGGGGCATTATCTCACTATAAGTAAGATTTATTCAAAAGGGGAAGGGACAAAGAGAGTAAGAAGTATACAGGCTATAGCAAGATTGCTTAAGGGTAGCATGGTACAGTGCTGTAGTCCTATTGTTAAAAAAAAAAGATTGAGCACAGATCATACTAGGCTTATATTTAGGGCCCCGGAAAATTCGCAATATCACAAATTTCACAAAAATCATGTTTGACTGCCTACCATTCTATTTCCCTTACAGTATTTTACATTACTCTTCACCTCCCCTGTTCATTTCATACTTTTATCAATTAGAAGCAGCGCTACAATAGCTGTACATGGTCCAGGATCAACTGTCAATAATACCTTTTCTTAGATTCTAAGAAAAGGTATTATTGACAAGCATCTTGACAGCGCAGTACACAAAAACAAGAAAATCAAACTTGAAGTTCAGGCTGAACAATTACCAAGCAGGTCACAATTACAGGATTGTTTAAAAAGAGCAGAGAAAGTGGAGAAACACGTAATGTCAACATGTTTGAATTAGTGGAAGCCTTTGTGCGGCGAACATACCGATAACGGCTGGTCAATGAAATATATATTTTTTGAATGAAAAAAAAAATCCAAAGTTGTGCAGCCATGCCTAGCAGTGACACTCAGACGACAGTATCTCCCTACAGTGTATGCAGCTCACAAAGAATATTTAAATGGCAAAATGAATGATTCTGAGTCTGTTTTCATTGTATGCGACAAGGCCACTGATGATCAAGGCAACTGTGTTTTGTAAATTACAGTACACCCTTGTTATAACGAACCTGTTGAGGTCCAAGCCTTTTGTTCATTATATCAAGGGGTTTGTTATAGCGAAAGGACAATCAAAATGAACGAGATGAGATTGTGAATACAGGTAGAATTACATGTACCTGTTCGTCTCATGTATGCAGTATTCTGCCTTTGCTTTATCCTATTCGTTAAAGAATTAAAACGCAGTACAGAAATCCCGAATTTAAGCTGAACATTTATTCAAAATCAATCTGACACAAATCGTTTCAAAGTGCAGCAAATCTTAATCCAAAATGATCTTTTATTCCAAATCATCCTGACATGAAAAGTTTGACATGAAATGTTAATCAGATTCTCAAGTTTTTTTTTTCTTTAATCAATTTTGCTTTGCCGCATGGTTGCTTAACAAGCCAAAAAAGTGTTTTTTGACAACCTATATTCAGCCTGGAGAGACAGCTGACAGGAGGAAAGAGACCCCATTGGGGCTGGTAAGGGTTAGCGACCCTTGTCGGCAGTATCCAGCTCTGTGTTTACAGGATGCTGGAGACACCCATCCAAGGTTTCTAAGAAATTAAAGAGAAAAATACCCCTAGAGTCTGCGAGAGCGGGGGCGGAAGATGACTCAACGTTGGACAACATGGTTAACGACTTAGGAACGGAAACGGATATGAGTATGGAGAGTACTTCACAAAAGACTAGTTCAAGATCAGTTAGCAGTTAGCAAAGACATGGAACTCCAGGTTTGTGTCGGCGGCTGGAGCAAGGCGACAACGGTCAGGGGTTTGAAGATTCATCAAGGGAGAATGAAATGCTTGAGGGAGAAGGGACAAGGGCCTCGCATTGATCAGTACGTCTTACGAAGTCAGTCAAGTCAGTCGAATGAAATCC
This sequence comes from Acipenser ruthenus, assembly GCF_902713425.1. Lineage (NCBI taxonomy): Eukaryota > Metazoa > Chordata > Actinopteri > Acipenseriformes > Acipenseridae > Acipenser > Acipenser ruthenus. The sequence goes on along the minus strand of NC_081191.1, from coordinate 55,683,618 downwards.
AGCGACAGGAAGCAAACCACAGTTCGCAGGATATCAGCACCCCTGTCATAGACGTGAAGAGGACTTGCATGGACACAGTTAGTGATGAACCTAATGATCCTTGTGAACCCGGTCAGACAAACCAGCATAAGAGAGAAAAGAACCTCAACAGGCACAAGCCTGGAGTTAAATGGCCAAGAGCTTGTGAGAAAACTGCATGGGACACAGTAAACACAGATCTCTGCTTTGCATTGGAAAGATTAAGTGGAACAGTTGAAAAGAAGCTGGATAAATTTGGGGACATCATCTACGCATATGGAAGTGAGAGGTTTGGAGTTGAAAAAAGGAAGGAAAATGTACAAACTATTCCTGGAAAGTCTAGACGGCAGCAGGAGATTGAACGCTTAGTTAGAGAAAGGAGACAGCTGAGGAAGCAATGGAGAAGAGCAGAACAAAGTCAGAAGGAGGGACTCAATCTCTTACAAAGGGTCATAAAAGATAAGCTTGCAACATTGCGCAGAGCTGAGCGCCTACGGAAAAGCTACAAAAAGAAGGAGCGTGCGAGAGCTAACTTTTATAAAGACCCATTCAAATTTGTAAAGAAGTTATTCACCAGTGAGAAGAATGGCACACTAAAAGCATCTAAGGTTGAGCTGGAGAGATATTTGGAGGAAACACATACAGATTCAAAAAGGCAGGAGCCTATGTCAATTCCGTCAGGCATCCCACCTATCAATCCACCAGAATACCAAATGGAGGACTGTGCACCTAAGTGGAAAGAAGTAGAGCAAGCTGTGAAAAAAGCAAGGGCTTCATCATCTCCAGGGCCTAATAGAGTTCCGTACAGAGTGTACACGAGTGCTTCAGGAGTTCTACGAATTCTGTGGAAATTGATGAAAGTGGCATGGGAAAAACAGGTTGTAACAAGAGCATGGCGCCGAGCAGGTGGAGTCTTTATACCTAAAGAAAAAGATTCTACAAGCATCAGTCAGTTTCGTCATATTTCCCTATTAAACGTAGAAGGCAAGATTTTCTTCAGCATTATTGCTCAGAGATTGTCAAGTTACCTATTAAAGAACTGCTTCATTGACACTTCAATACAAAAAGCGGGCATTCCAGGTTTCCCAGGATGCTTAGAACACATCAATGTGATCTGGCAACAAATTCAATCAGCTAAAAAGGAGAGGAAGGAGCTCCATGTGACATTCCTGGATTTGGCTAATGCATATGGTTCAGTACCACATGAACTTCTTTGGGCAGCATTTGAGTTTTTTAGTGTACCGATGACAATAACAAATTTAGTGAAAGCCTACTTTGGAGATATTGCAATTTAGTTTTTCAACTTCAGAATTCAGCACTACATGGCAATGCCTAGAGGTTGGAATAATGGCAGGATGCACCATTTCTCCACTGGCTTTTACCATGGCAATGGAAGTAATCATTAGGGCATCAAAATGGGTAGTAGGAGGAGAGCGCTTGGCTTCTGGAATGCGACTACCACCAATTCGAGCATACATGGATGACATGACAACCATGACTACAACAGTAGCCTGCAGTAATCGGTTATTGGGCAAATTAACCAATAACATTGAATGGGCACGAATGCAATTCAAGCCCACTAAATCAAGGAGCATCTCTATAATTAAAGGCAAAGTAGTAGATAAAACATTCTTCATTAATGGTGAGGCAATACCAACAGTGTCTGAGAAGCCAGTGAAGAGTCTTGGGAGATGGTACGACGGGGATCTAAAGGACACAGTTCATGTGGGAGAAGTTAGACAACAAGCAGTGGAAGGGTTGAAGAGCATAGACAGCTGCGCTCTACCAGGCAAACTAAAACTCTGGTGCTTTCAGTTTGGTCTACTGCCGAGGTTGCTGTGGCCACTGACTGTGTATGAGGTTTCTTTGACAACAGTAGAGAAGCTGGAAGCTTGAATCAGTTCATACATCAGGAAATGGTTGGGAGTTCCACACTGCCTCAGCAGAGTGGGACTTTATGGTAAAGGAATACTGCAGCTACCAGTCTCCGCTCTAACCGAGGAGTTTAAGTGCGCCAAGGTCAGACTGGAAATGACATTAGTAGAGTCACGCGACAAATGCGTAAGGGAGGCAGCACCTGTGTTGAAAACTGGAAGAAAGTGGGCGGCAAAGAAAGCTGTGGAAGATGCAAAGGCTGCCCTTCGAATTGGTGATATTGGGGCAAGTTCAGCATGGAAGAGGGGGTCTTGGTCTCAGTTCAGCTCCTCCTACATGGCACAGGGCAGCCCTAGCTCAAAGGAGGAAGCTGGTAGTCAACGAGGTGCAAAAGCAGGAGGAGAGGATAAGGTGTATAAAGGCCATTTCCCAGGCCAAGCAGGGAGAATGGATGAGATGGGAGAGTGTGGAACAACGCAAGATTGGCTGGCAAGACCTATGGTCAATGGAACAGAGTAGGATCAGTTTCCTCATCAGGTCAACATATGATGTTCTCCCATCACCACAGAACCTACACCTCTGGGTAGGAGAGGATCCCTCATGTCCTTTGTGTTCATCACCTGCAACATTAAGGCACATTTTGACAGGATGTAAGGTGGCTCTTACCCAAGGATGGTTTACTTGACGCCATGACCAGGTGCTGCGATGTTTGGCCTTAGCATTGGAAGACAAGCGTAACATGACCAATAAGTTGCCACCTGTTCCATCAAAACATTACACACAAAAGACAACATTCCTCCGCCCAGGAGAGCAACCACCAAGAAAAGGTGTTAAAACCAATCCTCGCCAGGACAACTGGAAGCTGCTAGAGACTGGAAAATGCTGGCAGATGTTGGTCCACGGCTTATTTTTCCACCTGAGATTGCCACCACTAACCTTCGACCAGATATTGTCTTGTGGTCTGGATCAGCACGCCTTGTTCACCTGATAGAGTTAACAGTGCCATGGGAGGATGCTGTAGATGAGGCGTATGAGAGGAAGAAACTGCGGTATGCTCAACTAGCCACTGAAGCGGAACAGCGAGGATGGAGAGTCCGGGTTTACCCAGTGGAAGTGGGTTGTCGAGGATTTGTGGCACACTCTACAACCCGGTTTCTAAGAGACGTCGGATTCAGTGGCCAAAAGTTGCGTCGCACAGTGAAGAACTTATCTGAAGCAGCAGAGAGGAGCAGCAACTGGCTGTGGTTGAGACGGAAAGATTCTGGCTGGGGATCTCAAGCACAATAGAAAGAAAGAAACGCTGATGTACAGGTAAGTAAGCTGGGCTGAGTTGAGTGGGGGACGGAGGGGGGTGATGCTGGGACGCCAGAATCACCGTCGAGCCCTCTTGAGGTGTCGTGGGCTAGTCGACGAAACACTGAGGATGGAAGGTGCCCACTTGAAGACCCCAGAGATGTACCCTACTTAACTCAATCCAGACGGTTGTCATGCTGATGCGCTGGGGAGGCCGTACTGTGGTTGATCCCCAGAGCCAGCATCGCAGCCGTTGTGTGTGCTGATGCGCCAGGGAGGCAAAATAAGCTGATCCCTGGAGCCAGCATCGCAGCCGTTGTGTGTGCTGATGCGCCAGGGAGGCAAAATAAGCTGATCCCTGGAGCCAGCATTACATTTCAGCCATTAACACCAGACAGAAGGATATCTACATCATCATATGGAAGGAAACGTAAATGGATGGAGACACATATGGATTACATTAGTTTACTGTAAAGCTACGTCTTAGTCGGTGCTTATCTTGGCGAGAGCCGAGTTCAAATCAGCAGTTTTAACATCTACTCTCGTGTAATGGAAATCACGACAGAGACATGCCTGTGTTACTGCTGTTTTCAAACAATCAAAACAGTTTCCAGCTTTGTTGCAACATGAAATTATTATCTTTTCGGAGGCATAGTTGTTGTGTCTACAAACTTAAATAATAATATTCAGATTTGTCCACTTGAGGGCGCTAGTAGTGAATTACATACATGAATGTTACAATTGCTGCGTAAAAGGAATGTGTGCTAAGATGGCAGAAGAATAAACGTACTTTGCTTTTCTTACTCCTGTCTCGTGCTTACTAATTACTTGCCCGGTCACTACAAATTGGCGACGAGGATGGCTACGGCTGCTGTTCTGCTACCTGCTTTATTTCTTCCTTGTGTTGGGGAGCCTGCAATTCCATTCCCGACATGGATGAAGATGTTTGATCACTACCTACTTGTTATCAATTCTACGGGGGATGAATGGCCTGAGACAAGAAAACGTGCAGAAGGACAGCAGATCTTTTACACGTTGCCAGACACAGCTACCACTTATGATGTTGCCAAATTAAAAAAAAACTACTTTAATCCTAAAGTGAATGTTGTGGTCGAACGCCATAAATTTGGACAGAGGGCCCAGAGGCCTGAGGAAAGCATAGTACAATACATTGCTGCATTACGTGAACTTCTTGTTACTTGTGACTGATAAGGCTGATGAAATGCTTCAGGATCAGATTGTTGACAAGTCATCATGTACACGAATTCGCGAACGACTTTTGTTGGAACAAAACCTCACTTTAGAGAAAACCATACAACTAGCATGCCAGCTTGAGTCCGCCTTAGACCATGCGTAGTCTATCGTACCAGGGCGTCAGCAATCAGTGCAAGCTGTAAAGGCAAAACCTTACAAACCTAAACATCGAGACAAGCAGTTTCATCATAAACCAAATACAAGCACCGGCTCTGCTTTAAAGCAATGTCAGCAATCTCGTGCTTGTTTCCGCTGTGGCTCGGTAAACCAACCGGCGAATGCTTCTGGGTGTCCGGCTCTGAAAGCTAAATGTAAGAACTGTGGTAAAATGGGACATTTTGCTCGAGTGTGCCGTTCAGCCCAGAAACTCCCAGTGCATGAAGTGGAAGTTCCAGAGCTTACAATCCTGTGCTTACATGACACTGCGCAGAAAATAAATAAAATAGTGTACTATTCAAACGTCAGATGCAATTGCGTACCCTATTGACCTTGTTGTTGACACTGGCGCTTCTGTATCAGTCCTGCCTGAAAGCCTTTACCTGCGTTACTTCAGTGACTCTCCTCTGACACCACCTACACTGAAACTTGTTTCCTATACAAAAACGGACTTACCTGTGCTCTGTTGTCTTTCCGCCAAAGTCCTGCACAATGACATAACCGCTCCAGCAACTTTCTATATCGTCAATCTAGGTACTCCCTTACTAGGCATGGACTTGGTAACTGCTTTACATTTACAAATTTCAGGGAATACAGTTCTGTCTTCCAAATCTACTTTGCCTGCACAAGTGTTACAGTTGTCTGCTGCCAGTAAACCTAAGACAGTGGGATGCGCAAAAGGTTTTGTGCACTGTGTTAAGATTCATACTACCATGACTCCCATGCAACAAAAGTTACGCCGCCTGCCACTATCTGTCAAAAGTGCAGTCTCGGCTGAAATACAATGATTGCTGGATGCTGACATCATAGAGTGTATTGATGCGTCTCCCTGAGTTTCACCTATTCTAATGGAGACATTAGGTTGTGTGTGGACTTGCATGAACCTAACAAGGCAATTATTATTGATAGCTACCCGCTTCCACACATTGAAGAGCTGTTTTCTGAACTCTGAGGTGCCACGGTCTTTTCTACTATTGATTTAGTAAGTCATGATCGTAACCTGCAGGCTGTTTTACATCGACTGAAAGAGTCAGGATTACAACTCAATGCTGAGAAATGTACTTTTCAACAGGACAGTCCTACGCTTTCTCGGTCATGTGATCACTGCAAACTGTCTACTGCCTGACACTGAACATGTCGCTGCTATCTTTAATGCACCTGCCCCAGCTGATGCATCTACACTGCATTCTTTTCTGGGACTTAGCTTGTGGTACTCAAAATTCTTGCCGAATTATGCCACTATGGTTGAAGCAATGCGTGCTTGTCTCAGAAAGGAGAGAATTTGTATGGACTAATGATGCACACTGCAGCTTTGAGCAAATTAAACACCTGATTGTGCTCAGCTCCGCACTTGCTATTTTCGACCCTGCTTTGCCAGCGTTAGTTTCTACCGATGCTTCAGAATATGGCTTGGGTGCAGTTTTAACTCTGTGTGATGGGGTGCAGCCTATTTTGTGGTGGTTTTGTGTTTTTGTATTGTTTAGAGTGGATATGAGTGAGTTTGGGGTGTGGGTTCAGTGAGTGAGTTTGTGTGAGGAATGTGTGGAATGTGCCTGGGCTAATGAGGGGCGAATTGCCCAATTAGCCCAGGCACCTGTATAAAAGGGAGTGGTTGGGTATGTTAGTTGGTGAATGTTTGTGAGAGTGAGAAGACGTGTGTGAGAGAGTGAGTGGTTCTTTGTTGTATAGTTCGTGTTTAAAGCCTGTTTTGTGTTTGTCTTTTTGTTTGGCCATCGTGCCTTTTGTTTTGTGTATTTTGTTTAATTAAAAGTCTTTTATTTTCCATGCACATCCTGACTCTGAGTCTCCTTACCCAGGTCAGCCTGTCACACTCTGATACACCCGGATGGAACTGAACATACAGTAGCGTTTGCTTCACGCACTCTGTCTGCTGCTGAGCGCAATAGTCAACAGTTGAGAAGGAGGCACTTGCTTGTGTTTGGGCAGTGGAAAAATGGAGAACGTACTTGTGTACTGTATTTTCATCCCACAGAGCTTTACAACTGCTGATTCAGGGAAACTTACTGCTTACTTAGATCCACTGCATCTTGACTCTAACCACACAACAGTAGTAGGTCAGGAGATCATTAAGACGCTTGTGGCAAATGGCATTGATTTCAATTGTGTGTCTACCTTTGTAATAATAGACAATGTAACAGAGTGTAACCGTCCACATTCACAGTCGTTCATTTGCCCCTAAATGACCCAGCACACAGAAAATTGAGTTTTTATGCGCTGACACGCTATTTTTTTAATAAACAAAAATAAACAAACAAAATAAACACTTAGCTCCTTCGGAGCACTGACTATACACTTGGCAGGAACCTAGCTAATACACAGGACAGCTAGGCTGTTTACCTGTTATATAACAAAACATACAGTTTAATGCAATTTTGCACAGTCACACACAGTACCTTTCAGTGACGGCTCGGCAGCAGGGTACACCTCCTGCTTCCTTCTACTCAACCGTCCTGAAGAGACCGGTTGTCTCTCTTTAAACCCTGCACCTGGCTCTAATTTACAATATGAACCAGGTGCAGGTGATAATTAACTATAAAATAATAATTAAACAATTAAACATAATGTGTATTTTAGGCAGGGAGGATATTAACCTTCTCCCTGCTCACAAGAGGGAGAAACATTAGCTGTTTATGTCTATGCTTAGTCGTATACAATGCTTTTTATTTTTTTTATTTTTTTTAGGTTGATAGGCTCCAGTGGCATATATGATGTTAAATCATTTACTAATAGTTTGACGGTATATGTGGTTTTAAAACACTTTAATAAGCTTTGGTTTTGTCATTTCAGGTTTTCAGGTAACGTTTCTCCCATGTTTAATATTTTGGGATTAAAGGTAGCAAAACAGTCTATTGTAATAGACTATTACGGTCTATTATGAAATAGTCTATTATGGTTATTGTAATTAATGTGTCAACATAGGCCTATATTTTAAAGGTTTACAAAACAAAAAAATGTTGCTGAATATGTCATTCAAGGTTGTTTAAAAAAAAAATCTATTTTGTCTGCTTGTTACTTATTTTTGCAGCCAACACAGACCATTTTAAACGACTCTTGTTTCCAGCAAAAGTTTGTTTCATTTTTAAGGATTGTTTCAATAGCGACTCGAGTTCCAATGTTACAATGTACTCGTACATCCTTATCCTCAGTCTGGGATATATGAAGATTACGAAGCAGGTGCATATGCAACACTTTCGGCTATGTTAATATATTTATATAGTCACCACATGTACATGTGGTATTTAAGTAGGCTATGCTTAAAATAGCTTTAAAATATACAAAAGAAACTGTAAATGTCCAATAAATTAATGTACACAGAGTGAAAGTTGAGGTGCAGTCATAAATACAAGCAAGTATACAAGTTAATGTTCTTGCTGATTCAGCACCAAAAAGCCTTTCATAATTCCCCACCAATTCTTCTGCTAATACATTTAGCTCCTGGTCTGTAAACTTTAGATTCCTCACTCTGTCCTTCTTGGTCGCTGTCATTGTGACAAACTCAGAACCGTACTTACCTTTTCTTTTGAGTCTTAGACATTTTGCACATTTTGGGGTGTGGGGGTGTGGGTGTGGGGGGGTTACACTACCATAGAATCAACCTGCTTTAATACTACCATAGAATCAACCCGCGCCATCTACAGAACGTCATGTCACGTATACGTTTTAAATAAAATAAAAAATATCCTCTTTCTTTGGATGCTTCTCGCGCCCCCTGTTGAGAACCACTGGGTAAATGTGATGGATTAGCTACTACAACACTTCATATTAGCTACTCATGTATAGTTTACTTTGAGTTGTTGTGATCACAAGTTTTTGAAGATTCTGATCAATATTATTATTATTATTATTATTATTATTTGTTTATTTAGCAGACGCCTTTATCCAAGGCGACTTACAGAGACTAGGGTGTGTGAACTATGCATCAGCTGCAGAGTCACTTACAACTGCGTCTCACCCGAAAGACAGAGCACAAGGAGGTTAAGTGACCTGCTCAGGGTCACACAATGAGTCAGTGGCTGAAGTGGGATTTGAACCTGGGACCTCCTGGTTACAAGCCCTTTTCTTTAACCACTGGACCACACAGCCTCCTATGAATTAAAGATTGCAAAAATGACAAGCTTGGTTTCTTCTCACCCAAACTAAGCTGTATTAATAACAGTCAAAGTTGTTATAATAGTGGAAAACACTAGTGGAGGCTTTGAGTAAATTGTTGATGCTCATAACATCGATATATATTGTAACTCCTGAATGCGTTTAAGATTTTTGCATAGCAGTGTGTGTCTGTGTGTATAATTATATATATATATATATATATATATATATATATATATATATATATATATATATATATATATATATATATATATACACTATAATACTGTGTGTAAACCTCATGCATAATTCTGCGCGTTGAATTCTGTGTGCAGAATTCCACACATTGTGACAACTTGCAAATTAATCATTTAGCTTGCTTTACTTTTGCATATAATTAGCTTAGTGAATAGAGCTACCGCTGCTTCAATTTTGTGTGCTGTGTGGCTTCCCCCTGCCCCGTGGTAATTCTGGTCATTTACCGCCGTTTAATGAATGAGGCCTCTTGTCAGGTAAGCGACTCATTCTCAAAACACAAAAATAAAGCATCAGTTAAACATAACTGTGTTTAATTGTTTGGGGAATCGGATTTGCATGATATTGTGTGATATTTATTGCACACCTTTGTATTGAAGATATCTTACAATACAAAGGTAAAAGGTAGCTTCAGTGATACCATTGGTAAATGAAACCACAGTGATAACATTTTAATATTTTCACACACTAATTGTATTACACTAGTATCCCCCAATACACAGATATTTGTTTTCAAATTCAATCCAATACAAAATGTCTGGTATTGATTCTGCTAGGATTTATTTAGGGTAATACCCTGGTATTAAAAAAACATGGCACAGGGAACAGAACAAAAACAAAAAAAACAAACCAAACAAACCTTAACTTCACACTGAAGTCCTAACTAACACAGGAATGTTCCTTAAATGATACAGGACAACCAAGTCATTTTCCTGTAACAAAATACAAGCAGTGATAAGTTTTGCACTTACAACAATCAAAGTTCCAAAAACACACAGCTTTAACACTACAACCTCCTCCATAGCACCCCACACAATCTTTGAACAAAGGACAGCTTTTATCCCTGTAATACAACCATTCAACCAAACACACAATTAACAATCAGTGAACATTTAGAACAAGGGTACACAGCTGCTCCTTATTTGTCAGTTAAGTGCCCAAGAGGCTTCTGGGAAACGCAGTTCCCTTTCAATTCGAAGATGACCATCAAAACATTACTTATGGGATATGCCTCCTATTGGTAGGTATTCACTGAGCTCTTTATATCAGAACTGCCGATACACAAATTCCACATCCCACTCCCCCCCTCAGCTCAAACCCATGGTTTAGAGCGGATTCCACCGGAAGCAGTGGACCCTGTACAGACCATCGGCATTACCATTTTTTGTACTGCTACGGTGTTCAACACTGAAATAAAATGGTTGCAAAGATAAAAACCACCTGGTGAATTCCTTATTGGTTTTCATCCACTTTAAGGGTGTCCATTTAACCACATTTTGGGCTCTGGCTCTAGTTTGTTCGGTTAACAGTGCTGCAATGGCAGTAAACTCTGGTATGAACCGGCGGTAGTACCCTATGATACCTAGAAATGCCTGCACTTGTTTTTTTATTTGCTGGTCAAGGCCAGTTCTGTCAAACCGATGCAGCACTTTTCAGTATTGGCCATTAAGCCTGCTTTCCTCAAACTGTCGAGTACCGCCTCAACTTTTCCCAAATGTGTCCCCCACTCTTCATTAAAAATAACACTGTCATGTAACCCAAACGGCATTACAATATATTGAAAGAGACCATCTGACATTACAAACGCTGTCTTCTCTTTGGTACTCTCAGTGAAAGGTATCTGCCAGTAACCCTCTGTTACATAGCCTTTACCAATTTTTCTATCAGTTCATCTACCCGGGGGATTGGTTAGGCATCGAACTTGGAAACCTCATTAAGTTTTCTAAAATCATTACAGAACCTCCAAATTCCATTGGGCTTGGGCACTAAAATAATGGGGCTGGTCCACTCACTGGATGACTCTTCGATCACCCCCAGTTCTGCCCTTACCTCAGTTCTCTTGGCTTCCAGTACTCGGTACGGTTTTACTCTCACTTTTACAGCTGGGACCATGACATATCATGGTGGATTAAATGGCTTTTCCCTGGTAAGGTGAAGAGGTCTTTATTTATTTATTTATTTCTCCTCCACCTCAGTACATTGTGTACTGCCCAAACCTTGTCCAATGTGCACTTGGTCCTTTGGTGCCCCCTTTCTGTCTCCTCCTTCAGTAACCATACCATGGCTTTAGGAGATTCATGTGATAGGTTTGTTCCTGCTTTCTACAATCTGGCTGACGAATGCTATAATTTATTATTCTGACAGCCTCTATTTCCTCATAGGGTGTCCTTGCCACCTGGCAAACAACTTGATCTCTGGAAGTGGTACCAGCAGCATTAACCTATCTCTGGGCTGAAACACCCAGAGTTGTGCTTGTTTGTTATAGTTATAGTCTTCTGGGCTGACTGTGCTTTCTCCAGATGTTTCCTTACTACAGAGGTCACCCTTTCAATACGTTCTCACATTCTATTACATTTTTCCCCATATGGGACTGATTCTCCCAGGTTTCTTTTTTATTTAATTATTTCTTGTTTTATTTCTTAAAAACCAGATTTTCTCCCAATTTGGAATGCCCAATTATTCAACCTGGCTCACCGCTGCAACCCCTGGACTACAGAACTACATGGGCCGCTGGTGCACGGTAAGCCAAGGATTCCCCAGTCGACCTAAACCCTCCTTGCCCGGGCAGCGCTTGGTCAATTGTGCACCGCCCCCTGGGAACTCCCAGCCACGGTCGGCAGTGGCATATCCTCGATTCGAACTGGCGATCTCCAAGCTATAGTGCACATCCTGCACTCCGGGCAGAGTGCCTTTACTGGATACTCCACTCGGGAGCTTTTCTCCCAGGTTTCTTTGTCGATGTCTAAAATTTACTGTGGTTGCCTTCTATACAATAGTTCAAAGGGGGAAACCCTGTGGACACCTGCAGTACTTCACGCATAGCGAACATTAAATATGGAAGCAACAGGCCCTAGTTTTTCCCATCTTTGTCTATGACTTTCCAGAGCATGTGCTTTAAAGTCCAGTTGAACCTTTCCACAACCCTGTCAGTTTGAGGATGGTACACAGACATTCTTATTGGTTTAATTCTTAACACTTTGCGGTCCTATGTCGGACCTGGTGAAACATTGCAATTTTCCCTTTCCGGTCCAATGTCGGACCCTGTCCGAGATCATCAAAAAGATGTAAAAAACAGGTCTCTAGTTGTTTTTTCTCAGGAAAAAGCCTAGAAAACCATTCAATGGCCATTCAATAGTGAGACCGATAGGAGCCGAAAAAAAGGTGTATCTCATGAATACAGATAGCCCTGACACCACATAGATAACACGGACATAAACAAACAAGATAGCTGCTTCTGCATCCAGCGCTCAAAGAATATCACAGACATTTGCAGAGCTTTTTTAGATGTTATAGTAATAAAATAATGACTTGGATTGCATTATTGAGGAGTTTGGTGTTAAAACGAGTGATCAGAAGATGATTTATCGGTATGCACTACTATGAAGAGGTATGTGAAAAATACAGTGAACAAGGGGTGGGGCTGGGCTGGAGATGCAATACTGAGTGTCCTGTTGATATGCAGTGCCGTTTAAACCTGTTTTACTGTGAAAAAAATACTTTTGAACAGCGCATCAAAAATAAACTGCACGTGTGAAAATAAATTGGACCTGACGCACCTGAGACGCGCTGAATAAATGGACCGCTAAGGGTTAAGAGATCACACCGATCTTTCATTGTGATGTAGAAAAGTACAATTTATATTTACTTAAATGAAAATATGCCTATTGAATTGTATTCCTAAAACAAATCTGACAAGAGATCTGGATAAACTCTCATCATACCAGAGAAACATTTATTTAGAGAGAATCCCTGATGTGTCGATCGGCTAAACTTTGTTAAACAATTGCAGATCTTTATTAGAACCGAGTACCAAGCTTCAAACAATGTTTTTCACACTTGGGGCAATAAAGATTAAATGACAGACTAAATGTCTGCATAAGAACTGTAAAATGAAATCTGGTCCATTGATTTTCACACTCACAGTTTATTTTAGACGCCCTGTTTAAAAGTATTTTTTTCACAGTAAAACAGGTTTAACCCTTTGCGGTCCTATGTCGGACCTGGTCCGACATTGCAATTATTCCTATCTGGTCCAATGTCGGACCCTGTCCAACATCATCAAAAAGACGCAAAAAACAGGTTTCTAGTTGTTTTTTCTCCGGAAAAAGCCGAGAAAACCATTCAATGGCCGAGTGGGAGCGACATAACCGAGACAAGCCGAAAAAAAAATAAAAATAAAAAGGGCGTATCTCATGAATAGTCATACTTCAGATAAAGGGTGGCCATAAGGAAACAAGCTGCCTGTGACTGCATCAGCGCTCAAGAGAATATCACGGACATTTGCAGAGCTTTTTTCAGATGTTATAGTAATAAAATAATGACTTGGATCGCATTATTGAGGCGTTTGGTGATAAAACGAGTGATCAGGAGATGATTGATCAGTATGTATGACTATATTATTATTATTATTTATTTCTTAGCATATGTGAAAGCTATAGCGAACGAAAGGGTGGGGCTGGGCTGGAGATGCGCATGTGAAAATAAATTGGACCTGACGCGCCTGACACGCACTTAATAAATGGAATGCAGAAGGTTAAAAGGCACTGCATATCAACAGGACACTCAGTACTGCATCTCCAGCCCCGCCACACCCCTTGTTCGCTGTATTTTTCACATATCTCTTCATAGTCATGCATACCGATAAATCATCTCCTGATCACTCGTTTCATCACCAAACTCCTCAATAATGCGATCCAAGTCATTATTTTATTACTATAGCTTCTCAAAAAGTTGACCGTGATATTCTTTGAGCGCTGGATGCAGAAGCAGCTATCTTGTTTGTTTATGTCTGTGTTATCTCTGTGGTGCCAGGGCTATGTGTATTGCTCAGATCCTCCCCCTTTTTTCGGCTTTTTCCAGAGAAAAAACAACTAGAGACCTGTTTTTTACGTCTTTTTGATGATGGGCCGGAAAGGGAAAATTGTAATGTCAGACCTGGTCCGACATAGGACCGAAAAGGGTTAAATTACCATTGGATTCCCTGGAGATTTAAGTTAATTGTTATGAAAACAATATTCTTGTGAACTTACAAATGTACAAACATATTAAAAGTCTTACTTAAATCACTAATAATCATTCAGTCATCCTGCTTACATTCAAAACAGCCAATCATTGAAATAATGATGAAAAATATGCTGCTGAGAACTCTTTTGTGATTTGTAATTTGACTATGTCCTACCCATTTTCTGAGTTCATTTAACCCTTTGCGGTCCATTTATTCAGCGCCTGTCAGATGTGTCAGGTCCAATTTATTTTACACACGCTGTTTAAAAGTAATTTTATTCATAGTAAAACAGGTTTAAAAGGCACTACATATCAACAGGACACTCCCCCACTCCATGTTCGCTGTATTTATCACATATCTCTTCACAGCAGTGCATACTGATAAATCATCTCCTGATCACTGGTTTTATCACCAAACTCCTCCATAATGCTAAGTCATTGTTTTATTACTATAACATCTCAAAAAGCTTGGCAAATGTCTTTGATAAAACTAAATGTACTGCTAATTTACATACCATACTGTGCACAGGTATTGTGAGCGATAATTTAACGTGCACGATAATGTCAGGGACTTACCCGTGACTACCATGATATTAAAAGCCCCAGTAGTCCAGGCGTATCTTTTGGTCAGTAGCTTATTGTGAAGGTGGAGGTGGCTTACATTGACTGAAAATGAGCAATCAACAGACTCAGCAGGGGACAGGCAGAGGCAACGCACTGCACTGCTTACCTTTTCATTTTAACATGTATTCCTTGCCTGAGTACAAAGAAAAAAAGCCTTTTTCCTTTCTCCTTTAATGCATTTACAATAAAAGTAATGTTGTACAATGGCATATTTTTATTTTTGTTCTGCTTACTTGAGAAATATTGTCACCCTGCAGAGCAGGCTCCATAGATCGAGGTGACAGTGCTCTGTGAGTACAATCAATAGCACCCATCACATTGGGGAAGCCAGCAACCTGGTTGAAGCCCACTTTCACTTCCTGTCCTCTTTTCTTATCTCTTTCTCTCTCTCATACTATACTCCCGACTCAACGTTCCTCAATTGGCGCGAAGCACTCTTTTTGATGGACACTGACTCCGCCCATTCATCACCCATTGGCCCATCGGTATCCCCTTGCATTCACACACAGACACGCACACATAAACTGGCAGTCAGGCAGGCTGCTCAAGGAAAGAGGGCGATGGCGATGGCGAGCTAGCCTTCCCGGGTGTTGCAGGCTCAGCAGCCCTCGATGACTCAGGCTTGGCAGCCCTAGGCGACGCAGGCTCAGCAGCCCTAGGCGACGCAGGCTCGGCACCCACTCAACATCTCGAGTGCCCGAAGGTAGGCTTCCCAGCGGCTCTCCTGCCGTGTAGTTGGCAGGGGTGCAGGGCCTTCCGGCCGTGGCATCAGTGACACTGAAGACAGCGGGGCTTGTCTCAGTGGTGTTGGGAGACTTGGGCTCCCACCTTCTGGGCACTGGACCTTTGGGTTCCCCCCACTCCAGGTCCATGTCAGCCTTCATGGGCAGCTTTCTTCTTCATGCCCGTAGCACAGGCAATATACACACCACTCCTCGTCATCCTGCTCAGCAGTGTAGCACTCTGCTTGTATCCACTGGGGTTCCCTCAGCCAGCTCTCATACCTCTCCATTTTTGGTGCTGGAGCTGGTAAAGACTGCTTCCTCTTGGGCGATAGACGTTTTGACCTCCCCCTCTTTTTGTGGGCAGGTGGCCCTTCCTTTCCATCCTGGAAAGGACAGTAACCAGTGTAGCGCCCCACCTTTGACCTTTGCACAGTGCAGGCACCACGGACCCTCCTCCATCCTCTTCATTCTTCCCTGGCCTGAGTGTGGAGGCGCTGTATCCCACTTTCACACCATATGTCATAGATAGCTTGTGTGGCGATGTCAGATCCAGAAGAGACAGGACACAGTTTGGTGAGTGAATGCGCGGTTGCGCTGGTTTATTAAAATATAAGATTTATACACAAAACAAAACACTGGAACAAACAAAACTGCATGGTGGCCAAAACAAATAGACAAACAACAAATAACTAAAATAATAAATAACTTAATTCAAAAGAATACGTTATCTGACCAAAAACATTTCACATGCACAAAAACACCCTAGATAGAAAAAGGGATCAGCCTTAACGAGATGTGATATTTACTATACAAAAATCTCCTCCTCTTTTTATTTATGTTCGGCAATAAATGTTTTTGTACATCTGAAATGTTTTAAGGTTAGATTTTACACTACAGAAGCCTTCTGGACAGACATCATTTTTGAGCATTAAGCGTTTCACACCAAAACACAGGATAATAACAAAACACCTTGTGGAGACTTTCACAGATAATTATTTAAATAAATTAACTCAGACAGGTGGCAGTGAAACCATTGTAAGACTGCTCGATAATGAAATCCCCTAAATCCATGCTACTGGCACACCTGGGTATGTTGACATCACAACCATATGCTCTGGGCAGTCCTGATCACAGTGAAATTACTGATTATACTACAAAACATCAACATACAAATACCCATCTTATTGTGTTTCTACTTTAAAGAAACATACTGCAAGAAACTGACTGCAGGAGGCAACATGAAATATAAAACTACCAAGACATTATCAACTGCTCTGAACATATTTGTTTACCAGATTATAGATGTTGGATTAGGTTTTGTATGACATGGATTACGGTTTGCATTATTTTGAAGTATATTTTGGACATTTAGTCAAACATACAAAAAATGACCTTTTACGGATTTGTTTTTCAAAGCTGTTAAATGCAGATTTTCAACCTTTGTGTAAATTCTTTCCTCCCCCATTTTTTATTTCACAATTTGGAGCAGTGCCATATTGAGTTGTGAATCAGGGTATTGAACAATATTTTGTTATCAATATCATTGTTTATTGGTTATAGATTTAACTTTCAAACTCATGAAGAAAAACAAAATTCCATATTTGCTGCTATACTCAAAAGAGGTATGTTTAATATACCTTTGTCAAAGGAAAGTGTGTTAGTTATGTTAGTGTTAGTGTTTTAGGGAAAGCGTGCTAGTTTCTAACTGGGAGCATCTGCAGGATAATGTAGTTAACCAACTGGGAGGAACCTCATCTAAGTGTTTTTTTAAATTTTTTTTTTACTGTCATTTTATACCATCTTTAGTATAAAGGTGTGGAATGATATAAAGTGCTAGCTTGAGAAACACGTGGAATATAAAATGTTTTGGCTGGTGTCTTCATCAGTGTAATAATGCAAGTGAAGCACATGCCACAAAAGAGCCAGGAGAGTGACCTGAATCAGCAGTTCTGTATTGTAACGTAGGGCTATCGACCTAATAAATGGTCCTCCATCTGTTTGAGGGAGCTGGATCATTTTCCAGGCAGTGTGCCAGTAATAGCTCCCAGGCTGCTTCAGTACATTCACTGTTATGACTGTTTAGCTTGAAACAAATGGAGATATTTAAGAGTTGCCATTAATTACAGGCTTCCTATTGATTCTGTTTAGAATGCTTTCAGCCACCTTGCCTTCTCTCATAGCAGTGACTTAAAACAGAAAAGTATTACTGAATATTTTAAAATCTAAAACTATGTCAATTACAAGACATGCCCCACATGTCGACCTGTTCCTATCCAGTTTTAAATAACTTTAGCATAACAGAGGCAGAAGTGTTAAATGGACTAGGAGCTCTTAAAATAAACAAATCCCCTGGGCCGGATGAGATCCTCCCAATAGTACTTAAAGAAATGAAATAAGTTATTTACAAACCACAACAGTCTCTTGACACAGGGGTTGTACAGACAGACTGGAAAATTGCAAATGTAATACCGATCCACAAAAAGGGAGACAAAACCGAATCAGGTAACTACAGACCAATAAGTCTGACTTCTATTATATGTAAACTCATTATCTACATTAATGATTTAGATTCTGGTATAGTAAGCAAACTTGTTAAATTTGCAGACGACACAATAGGAGGAGTGGCAAACACTGTTGCAGCAGCAAAGGTCATTCAAAATGATCTAGACAGCATTCAGAACTGGGCAGACACAAGGCAAATGACATTTAATAGAGAAAAGTGTAAGGTACTGCACACAGGCAATAAAAACATGCATTATAAATATCATATGGGAGATACTGAAATTGAAGAAGGAATCTATGAAAAAAGACCTAGGAGTTTATGTTGACTCGGAAATGTCTTCATCTAGACAATGTGGGGAAGCTATAAAAAGGCCAACAAGATGCACAGATATATTGTGAAAAGATTCAAAATCCTAAAGGGTATAGACAATGTCGACCCAGGGGACTTTTTTGACCTGAAAAAAGAAACAAGGACCAGGGGTCACAAATGGAGATTAGATAAAGGGGCATTCAGAACAGAAAATAGGAAGTACTTTTTTACACAGAGAATTGTGAGGGTCTGGAACCAACTCCCCAGTAATGTTGTTGAAGCTGACACCCTGGGATCCTTCAAGAAGCTGCTTGATGAGATTCTGGGATCAATAAGCTACTAACAACCAAACGAGCAAGATGGGCTGAATGGCCTCCTCTCGTTTGTAAACTTTCTTACGTTCTTATGTTCTTACAGTTCTTCATGAATCAAAATTGAAATGTGTATCGTTTGTTTGTAGAGTCCTGATGATAGTTAGTCTCTATGACTCAAGGATAACGTTCCTTCTTTTAATTAGTAACTGCATTTAATTATTTATTACAAATGGAGCCATTTAAAAATACCGGGCAGAAAAGAATATAAGACAAGCCCTGCATGTAAATAAATGTCTTGTGTTTCTTTAGCACAGGTTTAATAACAAAGCAGCACCCTTAGTTAATGACAAGCTGATTTTAGAAGGTGGTGCCGCTGCAAATTTACAAAAATATATGGGCCCAGATATTGGAAAGGTTTGCACACCGCACAGAGGGTTATGTGCATCACAAATTACTGTAATGCGTAAAATGTGCCATATTCGAAACTACTTTATAATCTATGCTGTGGTCCATTGTTTCATTTCTCCATTTAGTAGCTTATTTATATATTTGTGGGGGTGGGCATGCAACCTCGGGGGTGCCAATGCTACCGATGTGTGTTGAGCTTTGATTCTGCATTCCATGTGCAGGTTACATTTGAGTGTCGACACGTTTGAGGAATATTGGTATGTACTGTACACCTATGATAGTTGCTTGGCAGGGTATTGTTAACAGTCCATTGTCATGTAGTATTCCAATGCTGCGCATTCACGCGTAGCTCTTGTGCATTTCTGCTATATTGGTAATGAATGCGCAGGTGGTTTTGCGAGGCACAAACACATTTGTGAGCAAAAAACGTTGCCGTACTTTCAATAAATACTGTGCATACTTTAATGCTAGCTTATGGGGTATGCAATAACTACAGTCTTACATTTGAATTACTGTACAAATACTTGGTCTTACAATAAAAACTTCCCTTTCCTTATTTTCCACCTATTTTTCGCAGCCATTTAATCCTGCCTTAATAATATTATAGTCCAAGTCCAAAGTTGCTACTCTCAATGTTTACATCAACAAGACAAAGAAATTTCTAGCAAATTTCTCACAAAAATATATGCAAATCTTATAGTACAAAAACAGGTTTCCATCAAACTGGATTGTAGCAAACAAACAGCTGTATGTAATGACATCACAAGCGTAAAAAAACTTTCTTTTCTTTTTGCACAGAGATTTAAGCAAAATATACATTGCTAAAACATTGCAAGATGCCATTCTTCACCAGGCCCAGTCTGAAGACTTTTTTATGATATGTTTAATGAAACATCTCCACCATAAGTGATCAAAATATTCTGTGTTTAATGCATATGTTACTGCAGTACAGACCAGCGCTATAGTGGTCATTTAATATGAGTTGCCAATACACTAAACTTAAGACCTTTTACTGAACAGTAAATTTAGCACAACAAAAGTATATCTGGCATATAGCCAACGAGAAAAAACACTGCTCATGTGAAAGCTTCAATTAATAAGCAGCTGGAAAGTACACTGCAGATGCATTTTGTACTGTCTGCAGCTGTTCTAAAATAATGGCACATGTCCAACATAACCAGTAACACAACCCCTTGTAACTACTCCTAATCTACATTAATGATTTAGATTCTGGTATAATAAGCAAACTTGTTAAATTTCCAGACGACACAAAAATAGGAGGAGTGGCAAACACTGTTGCAGCAGCAAAGGTCATTCAAAATGAACTAGACAGCATTCAGAACTGGGCAGACACATGGCAAATGACATTTAATAAAGAAAAGTGTAAAGTATTGCATGCAGGCAATAAAAATGTGCATTATAAATATCATATGGGAGGTACTGAAATTGAAGAAGGGAACTATGAAAAAGACCTAGGAGTTTATGTTGACTCAGAAATGTCTTCATCTAGACAACGTGGGGAGGCACTTTTTTACACAGAGAATTGTGAGGGTCTGGAACCAACTCCCCAGTAATGTTGTTGAAGCTGACACCCTGGGATCCTTCAAGAAGCTGCTTGATGAGATTCTGGGATCAATAAGCTACTAACAACCAAACGAGCAAGATGGGCTGAATGGCCTCCTCTCGTTTGTAAACTTTCTTATGTTCTTATATTCTTACAGTTCTTCATGAATCAAAATTGAAATGTGTATCGTTTGTTTGTAGAGTCCTGATGATAGTTAGCCTCTATGACTCAAAGATAGCTTTCCTTCTTTTAATTGATAACTGCATTTCATTATTTATTACAAATAGAGCCATTTAAAAATACCGGGCAGTAAGGAATATGAGACGTATGTATAATTGTGGCAGGGCAGAAGAAAAGCCTTGCACATAATTAGAGGGGGCAGGGCAAGCCCTGCATGTAAGTAAATGTCTTGTGTTTCTTTAGCACGGGTGAATGTATTGTGGTGTATTGTATTAGTATTTAAAAGGAAATGTATTGTTTGGGAACAGGTGATGTTATTATTGTATGATTTAAATGTATTTTGTGTATTAAAAAAAAAAAAAAATGTTTTCTTTGTTATGGTTTGGCAGCATGGATGGGGTAATAGCCCCATCCCACTAAAACCCTGTGCAGAATGTGGTCATCTCTGAATTAATTA
This sequence comes from Acipenser ruthenus, assembly GCF_902713425.1. NCBI lineage: Eukaryota > Metazoa > Chordata > Actinopteri > Acipenseriformes > Acipenseridae > Acipenser > Acipenser ruthenus. The sequence goes on along the minus strand of NC_081191.1, from coordinate 55,662,569 downwards.
ATTGGTTGTTAATTCGGAGATGGCCATGTGTATATAAACCTGTATGTTTAGGGTGGGTGTTCAAAGAGGAGGAACATGTGTGTGAGAAGCCAGCGAGAGCGAGGAGAAAACAAAAGAACAAAAGTAAAAAGAAAACATGTTACTAGGAACAGTGAAGGCAACTGCCCAGCCTGACCTAGGTTTTGTTTTTGTTTGATGTGTTGAGATCTGTCTTTGTGTAAACTTTTATTTTTGGCTCTGTGAGCTGTGTTTATGTACAACCTTGTTATTTTTATTTGAATAAAACCAGTGCCCCAGCACTTTCACCCGAATACCTGCCTGTGTGTCTCTCTATCAGCTGTCTGGTCTGGGGACGTCATCAAGCTAACACTCTTAACAAAGAGAACACAAAGAGAGTAGTGGCAGATTTGTAGCAGGTATACTGCTGTATTAATTCAGCTGAGATGCACACCTGAAAAAGTGGATGTCATCATATGCAAAAGAACAGCTTAATTTGAAAAGGTAAGTCAAAATATCCAGATTAAGTGTTTCTGCCCAAAATGATTTAAAAATAGTTTTTAAATTAACTTTTGGTTGCAGCATGCTTATTACCTTAAGAAACTGGTTTCACTGACCCTGATGAGCACTGCTCTTGGACTAGCTTAACTAAAATACCATCAGCGGTGTGGAGTAGTGGTTAGGGCTCTGGACTCTTGACCGGAGGGTTGTGGGTTCAATCCCCAGTGGGGGACACTGCTGTTGTACCCTTGAGCAAGGTACTTTACCTAGGATTGCTCCAGTGAAAACCCAACTGTATAAATGGGTAATTGTATGTAAAAAATAATGTGATATCTATATAATGTGAAATTATGTATAATGTGCTATCTTGTAACAATTGTAAGTCGCCCTGGATAAGGGCGTCTGCTAAGAAATAAATAATAATAATCAGATTTGTCTGAAATTTTGTTGTAGGTAGGCCACACTTAAAGGCTCAGAAATCAAAACAATGCTTTCTTGAACTAGGTCTCAATTTTACATCAAAAGGACAGTTTTCCTTCTTATACTGCTTTGTATACCCGCATATACAATTAATTTGTCAGCAGTGTACATTAATGTTCACCAGAGGCCATCATCCTCAAAAATGACAGGTATCCAGAGCACCACACCTTCTATTAAGGTCATTACGTAACGACTACTCACTCTTAAGGTACTGTTAAAAACAGAAGAAAAAGATGATGGAGAAGACAATGACAAAATACACAAAATAGACCTACACATATTGTTAGAGATATTAGTTATCATAACCTTGGTACACAAAGTTCACCATTTAAACAACCTATTTGTTGGTGGCACTTATATCCACTGCTGCTGTGATCACCCATCTTGTAGTGATGGGCATAACAGAACAGGTATGTTATAACTAGGGCTTCTGATTTTTTATTTTAACTGATAAAACACCCCCGATACAAATTTTTTTTTTGTGTATATCCAATAAACACCGGCAAAACACTGGAAATGGTTACTCAATTCACACTGACTTGACCCCTATCCCAGTGAAAAAAATAAATAAATAAAATAACCTACAAAAAAAACTTTGTGCACTGTGTGGCAAAGTGGTTTGCAGCAAAGTACTGGTGAAATGATGGTTTATTTATAATCCAAAGTCTGATGACAACGGTAAAGAATAATGAGAACTGACAATACACAACGATGTGTACTGACAATACACAACGATGTGTATTGCTCAGTTAAATCCACGGGTTCAGTCCCGAAACAATAAACACGGTATTTAAACACACACAGTTAACACAAACACGGTCACAAGTCCAAAGTGAGTGCTGTAGTGCTCGTGGTGAAAATACAATTTATCGTGTACAAGTGCAATGTTGTCCGGGTTTTGTGCTGGCCTGTAGCGACAGTTCCGGATCGTGTTGGCCATCTAATAAGAACAAACGAGTAGATTTTAGACAAGACAAAACAAACAAAACACTCACGATAACAATTACGTTCTCCTTCCGGTTCAGCGTTAACCATACAAAGGAACAGTCACCTCACTAGGTCCCCTTATGTACCGTCAATCACGCCCCCCTTGGTTAACGATTGCAACCGCTCCTACAATCCGTGGCTGCCACATCGCTTCCCTTCCGGGTCGATGACTTGGTGTACCGTAGCTAGATGGCCAACTTCTACCTAACCCTGGGAATTAATTGTCTGGCCATCCAGTCCAGGGCACTTTAGTATTTGTGTTTCATTTACTGACAATAACGTTTGCTAGCGATCATTGTTTTGTAAGGTGGTTTATATTAAATATGACATAACTTATTTAATAGTCTACTCGGATAATCGCATGCATGGCAGTTTTCAGAACTTGAGATGTCTGTGTTCATTAGTTAGTTCTAATGAACACAGTGGCCCACCGATGGACAAACGGTGAATAAAAAAACACGCCCATATCACCTTAAACGGTGTGAACTCGGTAATCATAGGATAGAAAAATGGTTGCAGTTTCAAAACCGTGGCACTTCATAACGCGGTTTACTGTAAAACCGGTATACCATGACATCCCTAGTCAGAAGTGGTATTTACTGGCACTGCCCATCCAAAGCAGTGCAAGAGCAGAGGGAGGCAGAATGGACCCACAGCAATTCGTTGCTATTATTATTATTTATTTCTTAGCAGACACACTTATCCAGGGCGACTTACAGTGGTAAACTGTAAACTGCTATGATGGACCTCCTGCGCCAAACCCTAACGGAGGTTGTGCAGGGGGTGGCAGACCTGACCCAGGATTACTGCGGCCGATGAAAATGACGACAGAGGATCAACCCAAAGCCTATCTTCAGATATTCAAGGTTATGGCGATCTTTGCCGGGTGGGCCCAGGCGCAGTGGGCTAGCTATCACCTGTCACAGCTGATGGGGGAGGCGTAGGCGGCTGCGAGGACCCTGGATTTGACGGCGATGATGGACTACCCCATGCTGAAAGTGACCATCCTCAACTGCATGGGGGTGACTCCGGAAGGTTAACGCCATTATGCCGGGTGGAGAGCTTTGCGGAGGAAACACCTCAGGGCCATCACTCACCTCTTGCAGGATTATGCCTGGGGATGGTTGAACCTGGGAGCAACCACCACTGCCAGGCTGGTGGAGGTGAGTCGAGCGGTTCCTAGAGTGCTTGGCTCCGGGGCCGCACTTGTGGGTGCAACGACAGGCCACCCTGGATCGGGCGATCCAACTGGCAGAGCATTACCAGGCAGCAGAACCAATGGATTTAACAAAGGGGTACTGGCAGATAGTCCTAACCCCGGACTCGAGAGAGAGTACGGCATTTTCAACTCCCTTCGGGTTATACCAAATTAGGACCATGCCCTTTGGGTTGCACAGAGCTCCAGCCACTTTCCAGCGGATGATGGATCGCATTTTGCGGTCCTATCAGGAGTACGCAGCTGCTTACATAGATGACGTGGTTATCCACAGTGAGGATTGGCCGAGTCATCTGTGTAAGGTAGCGGCAGTATTGCAATTCTTGCGGGAGGCTGGGCTCACTGCTAACCCAAAGAAATGTGCCATTTGGAAGAGTGAATCGGAGTATTTGGGGTATCGAGTAAGGAGTGGCCAAATCAGACCACTGATTGCTAAGGTGAAAGCCTTGGCTGGCTGGCCGGTCCCTGCGACTAAAACCCAGGTGCGCTCTTTCTTGGGACTAGTGGGCTATTACAGGAAGTTCATCCTGAGCTTCACCACGCTCGCTGCTTCCTTGACTGACCTCACCCGAAGGCTGCCCCAAATACGGTTCAGTGGACGGAGCCGTGCCAGAGTGCCTTTCTCGCTCTGAAGTGAAGGCTGTGTAGCAAGCCAGTGCTATGCAGTAATGATTTCAGTAGGAGGTTCACCCTGCAGACGGATGCGTCAGAGACAGGTTTCAGGGCAGTGTTGTCTCAGGAGGTGTGGGGAAGCAAGCACACGGTCCTGTATATCAGCAGGAAGCTTCTTCCCTGCGAGAAAAAGTATAGTACCATTGCAGTAAAATGGGCAGTCGAGTCACTCCGGTATTACCTCCTGGGGCGACACTTCACCCTGGTTACAGATCATGCCCCCTTAGCATGGCTTCACCAGATGAAGCATAACAAAGCCAGGATCACACGGTGGTACTTGGCCCTGCAGCTCTATACCTTCAGGGTAGTCCACCGAGCAGGGAAACTGCATCAAAATGCAGATTTTTACTCTCGGGAAGGCATGGGGGTGTAGGATTTACGAATGGACCGGTGGTGCCATTCTGAGGGGGAGGATATATAACAGGGGAGATCTGTGCTGACTGTCTGGCGCATGCATTGTTCTGCAGGAAGAGGGCAGCAGCCTCGTAAATTCCGCCTATCAATCATGGCAATGACATTGAGAGGTTGGGAGAAGGTGTGTTGGCTTTCCCTCGCTCTGAGTGGTTGAGAGGCGGGCCTTGGGGGGTTGCTCGGCCCATAAGAACTTGTTTATGTATTTGGGTGGCCATGACAGGGGATACCCAGAGACACTAGCTAAGGATGCCAGCGTAAACACTACCAGGCAGGAACGCCAGTGTTTGGAGCAAGAGAACGAAATAGGCATGCACGGCTGAGGAAGACAGCCAGCTTAAATAAAGAAAACAATAAAATAAATAAATTGTTACGTACCCGAGGGAACGTGTGTGATTAGAAGGGGAAACTTGGCCACCCCAGTGTATAGTGCATAGCAGAGCGTAGGATGGAGATCCCGAGCTGACCAGCTTAGTGGCAGTGGGAGCACTGTGTAAGCAGCACCTTTATTTTGTAGTTTTATTTCTGTGTTTTATTTTCCCTTTTCATTTCACCTTTTGTTTTCATTATTATTTTGAGCACCTGTGAGTGCGCCAGCATTAACCTGACTGTCTACCTGTGTTGGTAACCCTGTGGTCCTGATTACTGTTGCCGAAATTCAGGCCACAGACAAAAGTGCCCTCTGTGGGCTAAAATAAATCAGTGCGCCTGAGTGGTGTTTCAAATACAGTTCTGTCTCCTGTGTGTCAGTGAACTGCCCACCGTCCTTCTACACACCCATAATAGTTCCACCCTCTTAGCTGCAAAGACTTCTTAAACTATTTTTAAAATAAAATAGTCAACATCAGAAATCAGATTCCAGAAATACCTTCTGTAAAGGAGGATTGTAGTGCAATATTACCAACTACAGCTGTTAAGGCTACTATAGAGGTTTTTTCTTTGATTACCCTACAAGAGCTGACAGTGTTGGTCCAGCATATGAGAGCTACTACTTGCTCTCTTGACCCTATCCCCACAAAACTATTAAAAGATGCTCTTGGTATTATTAATACCCACATTTTAAAAATTACAAATAGTTCACTTTCCTCTGGTACAGTTCCCTCAGCACTTAAGATAGCTGTGGTAAAGCCTATGCTTAAGAAACACAATTTGGACCCTAAAGTCCTCAATAACTATAGGCCAATCTCTAATCAACCATTCGAAGATAAGGTTCAAGAGAGGGTTGTTGCAAAACAAGTACAACATTTTTTGACTTTTAATGGTGCATTTGAGGAATTTCAGTCTGGATTTCGTGCTGCACATAGCACAGAGACAGCCCTTGTCAAAGTTATAAATTATTTGCTGATAAGCTCTGACTTGGGCTTTCCATCAGTTTTAATTCTCCTAGATCCAAGTGCTGCCTTCGACACTGTAGACCACTCTATCTTACTGAATCGGCTCACATACACTGTGGGACTGTCTGGCCTCGTCTTATCGTGGTTTCAATCTTATCTATCCGATAGTTATCAATTTGTCTCAATTGGGGAGGAGAAATCAGCATTGACTGAAATTGACCGCGGTGTTCCACAGGGCTCTATTCTAGGTCCCTTGTTATTTTCAACATGTATGCTACCGTTGGGTGACATTATCCTAAGACATGGTGTGAACTTCCACTAATATGTGGATGATACCCACCTGCACCTGTCTTTAAAGCCACGAAATACTTCTGCTAGGGTGTTACTTGCTGCTAGCCTTGCAGATATCAAGTGCTGGATTTCTCAGAATTTTTTTGTTGTTGAATTCAGATAAAACAGAGGTTGTGCTTGTGGGCACTCAGAATCAACTAAATAATGTGGGAATGTATGAGTTTGACCCTAGCAGTCTCTTGTCAAAACTTAATTTTGAAATGGAAAATTTGGGGGTCACCTTTGATCCTGATCTATCATTTGAGACTGATATTAAGGAAGTTACTAAAGTATCTTGTTATCATTTGAGAACTATAGCCAAACTTAGACTAATTATTTCCTTATCCGACGCTGAGAGACTAATGCATGCCTTTGTTTTGTCACGAGTGACCCTAAAACATGTCTTCCCTTGTACAGGGTGCGAGCAATTTTTTAAGTGAAAGGTGTATGTGGCAGAGATGGATGGCTCTTTGATAGATAATTTATTTTAAGTCTTCCCACTGATGATGGAAATGAGGATGTAGAGATGGGAGCCCAGCTAACAAGATTTAAGTTTTTTGCAGGTATCAGGCTTTTAAAGACTGTCACACACACCTGTGGTGGCTTTGACAGACTCACTGAGAGCAGAAACTGGCCCAAGACTGTCACCACTACTGAAAGCAGGCTGATCTTTGGGATACAAATTGAACATTTATGAAACTGCAACAAATATTGTAATGACTGTAATGTATTTTAAAGAATCTAAAGTCAGCAGAAATATTAAACAAATTGTTAAAACACACTATTCAGGAACACTGTTATAATGATCTCTATGAGAATATTGTAGGATTCTATATTTCTGTTTATTCTAGTACAACAGTAGAAAAATATTATTTGTGAATGTGTAAGGTCTGAAAAGAGGGCTGCTTGTATCCAAATGTCAGGCCGGCCTGCTGAAAGTTCCAAACCTCCCTTATCAGGCAAAAGTATATTTTTTACTTAGACTCAGAACCTCAAACATTCCAATCCAGCGAGAACAGAATGGCAAACTCTATGGAGCATAGTTAATATGCCAGAAACAATTTAACTAAAATAGGTTTGTGGTTCTACTATAGTAAGAAAAAACAAAAGTATTTAAATAAATAGAAAATTGTGAGATTTTAAAATAAGAAACTTAATATAATAACTTTAGTAAATGCATGAGGATGTTAGTATCAAAGTATCAAAGTATAGCAGTCCTAAGTTTTAATATTCAAGGTTGCATTTGCTGCCAAGCAGGTGCCTAATTAAAATTCTTGCATTCTTTGTATATCAATTTATAAAAGAGAGTGCTATATTGAAGTATCTGAATTAGAAATAAGTGTTATAAAATCATTTCAAGTTAAAATGTTATACAAATTAAATCATTATTGTTGAAAGAACATATTACAGTTAAAAATAAGAGTTCAGCTTGTCTGTGTGCCGTTGTTATTAGAGTGCATACACTCTTGGAAGCTGATCCGACTTAAATATAGGGTCTCCCCTATCTTTGAATTAATGAGAGCTATCGTGAGTGGAAGCCTGTAACCTTGGCCATAGCAGGCAAATCATTTAATTAACTTGAAAATGAAGTCATAGTTTTTAAAGAACTAAACACAAAGCCTACGTATTGCCATATAGCAAAAGAAAAAAAGTAACACTTTCTAGACAGAACGATGTTTGAAACTAAAAAGACTTATTTGATTTTATTGTAACTAAGCACAGAGATTTAAATATATATATATATATATATATATATATATATATATATATATATATATATATATTCTGATTTAATAAGACATATAATGAAAAACTCTCTGAAGGGAAAGTAATATGTTTTAAGTAAATAGAAACAGAATATTTGAACTAACAAGTGTTTTTGCTGGTTTAAGATTCTACTGAAATAAAAAATATAAGTCTTGTTACAGGAAGACTGCAATGGCAGAAAACAAGCATCTAGTTTAACTGGCTCAAAAATGCATCGAGTCAAGTTTCTTATTTAGAAAAGAAGTAAGCTTGATCTGAAAGTAGTCTTTAAGCTAAACACAGGTATTCTGGAATAATTCAAACAGAATAGACGTGTACATGTTTTATTATAACAGAGGAAATGATATGTTTGAATATAAGACAATAAAGTGTAGACTGGATTTAATAGCTGTGGTATTAAAGAAATGCAATTCATTTGGTGACCTCGCCTTTACCTGCTTGTAGCAGAGCGGTGCTGGGCATGGAAAGTGCTTTTTGGCAGTCGAAGTGAGACTCGCTGGTCGTTAGCAGTTTAAATTCAAGGCCTTTCTATAATGAGCGAACTAATGAAATACCTTTTGGTAACAGAATAAGGGAGTATATGGTGTAGTGTCCGTTCTCTTCATTATATTATAAAAAATAATGCAAACTTGGCAACCGAAGCAAGCATTTAATTTAAATTAGAAAAGTTGTCTACAGTATACATTCTTATCTGGAAGGTAGCGACTTTAATTGGGATGATGTTTGTGAGCCAAAAATAGTCTTTTGTATTACAAAAGAAAAAGCAACTATTGGACAGAATTACATTTAAAACTAAAAAAAAGTCAGTGTTGCATATATTTAGGTTTTACTGCAGTAATAAACAGAGGTATTTATTTACAGGGAAACTGTAGAGTTTAAAAGTGAAAGAATTAAAAGTCAGTCTCAGATACACAGTAGAATACTGCAAAAGGCTCTGTGCTTTGCCTGTATGAGCAAAGCAGCATTAAACCTTCAAAGATAAGGATTTGCTGTTGGCTCTTAAAAGCAGGATTTGTCTTCGCTATGTATGAATCTTGAATGATAAACAACAGCAGGTGCTTTAAGAAAAACAAAGTTAATGTTCATTACCTCATTATGTTATAAAATTAATGAGAGCTTGGTAGTTGCTTGAAATTGAGATGTGGACCACTTATCTGTGGAGATACCGGTCCAAAAAATGACTTCATGCGGTGAATTTGGAAAAGCGCTTACAATAGAGTTTCATGTTAATTAAAAAAAAAAAAAAACTAGCCTTGGCAGGTAAACCGGGTCTGAAACCTGCTTGCACAGGGGATTTTTTAGAAACAGAGAGAGGTTAGGCTTAGTCCAAGAATGGAACAGTTAATATGAGACTATTATATTTAACATGTTCATTATAGCCTGAATTTAAATGAAAATAACTGGGCATGCCACTGTATGATTAGTGGTTTTATTCAAAGGCTTATGATAAACTTCTACAGTCTTTGTCCAATATTTTGTTAACACGCATTTGATTTGAAGTTACTAGCCCATTGACAACACACTGAAAAGGTAACATAATATGCTGCTAAGAGGGACATATATTTTAGACCCAGGTTGGAATAATTAAATAGAGTAGGTGTTATATATTAAAAACATCATTCTATATGTATTCTCTATATCTATCTATCTATCTATGTATATATATACACACACTTGTAAAAGCTGTTGTTATGTACTAAACAAACATCTCTCTCATATATACATATATATCTGTATTGTACTTAGTAGCAAGGACCCTGTGAACTCCAGTTCACCTAATTTTTAGAGTAAGGAGGGGTGGAAGATGAGGACCATGAGATCATGTCCAATTAATTTTAGAAAATGATTCACCAGTACTTTTTAGCATTTTAGATATATTGTTCATTTAAAGATAGGAGCTGTCAAAAAAGACTAAATGTTTTGATTTAATTAAGACTTCTAACGTATTAAATGGAGCGAAAAATTCTATAAAAGCTGAAGTAAAACCCCAGTCAAGGATCACTCGACTTGCTAACTACAAGTTGTGTGGTCCATGCTCTGCGGATCTCTGAAAAAGCTAGTTGCTGTTTGGTCGTATTCAGAAGTCTGCATTTGAAGTCAGCTCTTATTTTTATGCTGTATTCTACAACTACACTTCCATATAGTGGAAGGTAAGAACAATTTTGAATGTATAGCTAATTTATATTGATGTATTGCTATAAGGTATAGGATAGTGATATATTGTATGTTTTAGGATTTAGTGGAGGGTGTCTTAGCTTTTTGCATGGTTAGCCTAAGGGCTAAGCCTATGATAACTATACTTGTATTGCTGTATTGAAGTGGTGACAAAGACGGCCGGAGTGGGTGGCGTCAGACCAGAGCCAGGAAATAAAACGACAGAGATGTGTGGTTTGGTGGAGCGGAGCGAATGGTTTCGCTCAGCATTTAATAAACAGAACAGAAAATAAACTGTGGTAACAAACAACACAGGACACGGCACTTACGCCAAAATAAATATATAAACAAAACGGACTAAACAGTGAACAGACAAACGAACAAACACGGTGAGTGAAAACAACTATCAATTTAATTTACTTTATTTTATTTTACTTTCTCCTTCTCTCTCTCCCGTTCTCCACTCTCGAACACCCAACCCCAAGTGAGTCAAACGTGCATCTATATATACTGTTGTGCTGGGATTCAATTACTAATTAATTATTCACTTGAATCCCAGCACGTGAATTAATTATGTGCAACCCTGTGCTCACATATTAATTACTTTAAATGCACGTGAAGTGATGTGCAATCCCATGCCTAAATACAATTACACATTTTAAATACTCGTGCAGCACACATCCATTTATATCCCGTGCAGCCATCTCTATACATCAACATTCACACACAACACGTAACATACACAGAAATGCACACAGGGGCGGAGCACATTGCCACAAGTATTAATACTGTTAAACCTTTAGAGGCACAGGAAACACCCAGACTGCCTATTATCAGGGATCCAAAGTGGCCTGTAACCACTAGATCCATTATTAAGCATTTTATAAACCGAAGGAGTACTAGTATTGCTCTGATTCATTAACTTCAAATTAATTGAGTCTGTGTGATTCTCCCGAGTTTAAGAGTGTGCTCAGAGCAATAAAAGAAGTATGTTCACTCTGACAGTTTAATCAAGAATTGATTGCTGTAATGCACTCCTTTCTGGTATCCCAAAATGTGTGGTGTCCCCCCTACAGCTTGTTCAGAATATCGCTGCTAGAATTCTGACTAAAACTAGGAAAGATGAACATATTACCCCTGTTCTAGTCTCCTTACACTGGCTCCCTGTACAACATAGAATTGCTTTTAAGATTTTACTATTAGCCTATAAAGCCCTGAATGGATTAGCACCTAGCTGTTTGCAGGAGCTACTGACTGCGTATCTTCCGAATCACACTCTTAGATCACAGGAAGCGGGACTGCTGGTTATTCCTAGGGTCAATAAAACTAACACAGGAGGTAGGGCTTTTTCTTTTAGAGCTCCTAAACTATGAAATGCTCTGCCTTCGTTCATCAGGAAAGCTGGGACAGTTACAATATTTAAGTCAAGACTGAAAACATACTTTTATAAAATGGCATTTTTATCTTAGTGGGTTTTAATGTAACGTATTAGCTACATATTAGTTACTGCTGGTTCTGGGTTTCCCCAAGAGCTCCACTTAGACCAGGGACGCAACTTGAGTCCCAGGTCTTTGTGGAGATGTGCTGCCACTTGAGGATATACAAAACATGCACCACAACGCTGCACCTCCAAAGCGATGAGCTGGTGGAGTGGTTTAACCGGACCCTCTCTGCCCAGCTTGCCATTGCCACTGCCGCTCATCAGAAGGACTGGGACGTTCAGCTGCCGCTGATACGCTTGCAGGATTACTGTGCAGGAGTCCATCGGCTGCACGCCCACGCTACTGGTGCTTGGCCAGGAACTCCGGACCCTGGCTGAGCTGCTGTTTGGCTGCCTGCCAGACAGACATGGCTGAAGACATGTTCAGGACAGAATATGCCTGGGTAGGGCACTGCTGGGTCCTGGAATGAGTTGGGGAAGTAGTTTATCAGGTCCAGCTTCCACCCAGGGACCTGTTAAAGCTTGCGTGAGCTCAGGAATAGTTCATAGTTACCTCACATGATTGTTCAGTGACAGTAACTTCCTGTGTGTATGGAAGTGAAGGAGGAGGGGAAGATTAGGCAGATCACCATTCGTGTTGTCCACTAAATGTGCTCTGTTGGTGTATGAGCTACTTTACTATTATTATTTCAACTTAATACCCCATGGTCAAGTAATCTTGCTGTAATAAGATATTCAAAAAAGTTATCTGGCTTGCAAGTAACTAATTAGTTTAATATGTTATCGTAACACCCATGTGTGCTTCTACTAGAGTTAGTTGAAGAAGCATTTTATCTGTGACTTGAATGGGTTGAGTGCTTTAGAATGCATCTGGTATTATAGAGAAAATACCGCAAATTAGGAGATCTTAATATACCTAATTTATTTTTGCCATGGAAGCCTTTGATATGATATGTTGAAGTAAAAGCTGGTCTGTTCCCTTTACCAGGCTTTTTTTCCCCCACTAGCACTCTGGTGATACACATTTCTCCTGGGTCATGGGTATAGTGGAAAAGAAAGGTTCCTTGCGTTGGAAAGGTTAGGTGGAACAGTCATCCCACATTCCACAGGAGGCTGTGTGGTCCAGTGGTTAAAGAAAAGGGCTTGTAACCAGGACTGACTCACTGTGTGACCCTGAGCAAGTCACTTAACCTCCTTGTGCTCCATCTTTCGGGTGAGACGTAATTGTAAGTGACTCTGCAGCTGATGCATAGTTCACACACCCTAGTCTCTGTAAGTCGCCTTGGATAAAGGTGTCTGCTAAATAAACAAATAATAATAATAATAATAATAATAGACAAGATGTTTTTGTTGCTCAACAGCTCTGCTTATTTCTGGAAGCAAGCAAGTGTCAACTTTGGCCACAAGATGGCAATATGGCCTTTACATATTGCACAGTTGGGTGCACATTGGCTATCTGGTAATTAAGTTATTTAATTAACGGTAGCCAGAGGTGTTTTCCCCCTTTAACATTCTTAGCCCAAATAATTTGAAATGCTTATTAGCTATGCCTCATTGCAGCAGGATTTTCACATCAAAGGACAAAAAGACAATGTTGCCAAGCCGGAATAACCTTTTGATTGCATCACCAATTGGCGGTTCTGAACAGGATAACAAGCTCTGCCCTGCATTATACTGATACCGATAAAACAGGACAATTCATTTTTACTCTGGCTTTGGGGCATGGCAACTGAATCCAATTATAGCCTTCTCTAGTTGCATAATATAAAAAGGTTACTAGTGTGACAAACCCAGAGACTACCACTGTGACATGCTGATAAATTGATTGAACATACAGTGTGAAATTAGACACAGATGCACTGCAGGGAAGTACTACAACCATCAGGGCTCCAGGAAGGTTCAATTACGTGCCATTAAATATGGCATAGGTAAGAAATAAACAACTCATTTGTTTCTAATTTACTTTACATGATAAACTCAATCCTGAAATAGTGTTAAAAGATATTTGTGAATTTAGAGTTAATGAAAGGAGGGAGGCAATGGCATTGGTAATTCGACTCAATTATAAATTCATGGGGTCCCCATGTGACTCACCAAGCACAGGCACTGCATACTGTAGCTCTATGAGCTCAACTCAATTTCAGACTTCATTTCTTAGAGAAGCCTTTTAATTTAACTTCCTTTCCATTTATTTTCAGCAGTGAATTTTAAATTAGCAGATTTTATTTACTATTTATATTACAAATATGTTATCAAAAGAAGCGTTTAAAAGGTGACCATTGTTCTACTTAAGAACCACTTCAATAACATTACCAAAGTATACTGTTGCTGACTTCACTGCAAGGTTAATAATGCTTTGAATTAAATGTAAAATATTCAAGACAACACATCACCAGTGCTTGCTCATCTATATATTTAAGGAGATAAACTGTACGATTCATAATTTAAAAATACATAATTTTCAGTCAGACGTACCGCTAAAATTGTCTGTTTTTGTTGCGACTGTGTATTTTCTGTGTACACATTTCTGTGAGAGTAATTTCAAAACAGAGACATGAAAACTAATAGTTAATGTTTTACAAAGGGATTGAGTTTACCATGTATAGTAAATTAGAAACACCTGCAATGTCACATATGTCTTTTTAATTGCCATAGCTGCTGAGAGTTCTAGTTATTTTCTAACAAAATACTTTTTTTGTATTGCCTTTTATAGAATACTGGTGTATTTTATGTAATGCAATACACAAAGTCATCCAGTAAGGGGTAGCAATACTCCAATTTGTCCACTGAGCAGGACGTTTACCTTTGTATGGAGCATTATAAGGGTCAAAATTAAATAGATAATTTGTTAATTAATTTGTCAATTAATAAGTTAATTCTTAAATCAATTGGTAAATTATTATATTTATAAATTAATTTGTAAGTTAATTGGTCAATTCTTATGTTAAATTATAAAATGATCTGTTTGCCAACTGAACTTTCAATTTCATTGGCAATTGAACTTTCAAGTTAATTTGGCAATTGAACTGTTTAAAGCCATGTTTAAACATTGTCAGTCACAATCGATAGTGCTGCCAACGGTTGCTTATAATTAGTGATGCTGCTGTGTTCCTAGCAGCGACGGAACTTTGGTTTCAAAAGTGGGGGGAGGGGGCTAGGGGACAGTTTCTGTAGCTGGGGCATACATGAAGATTATTCTGTCTGAAATAATACAATATGTTACACAAGTATAACAAAACATTGCATCCTTTGTAGGTCTAATTAAAAGATCCAAAGACATTCCTGTGGCAATCATTCAAAACAATACATTGTTGGCACAATGTTGTCATGAGTGATGCATGTGGCAATTAGCTGTATTCAGTCGCTTCTGAGTCATGGAATTACGAAGCCATGACTTTAGGCTTCGAAGAGCACGAAGCTCCGCTCAGATCGAGCCTGGATCCAGGATCAGATCCCTTACTGGCCCTAGAGTGCTAGAGCGAGTGTGGCATACTGCAGATTTAATGAGAGGGATGAGAATTGCCCTTTAAATATATTTCTAGAAACGTTGAGGGTTTCTCCACAATTGAAATACTTAAGAGAAATACAGCTGTGCGATTAAAATTATGCTAGTATGTATGGTATAAGAAAAGCGTGTTTTTAAAAAGTATTTTCAGCTTCCATCCACTTAAAATATGCAGATGTGCTTGTAGCTTGACCCTCAAACTGCAGTGTATTGATGCAGATGACACAAAAATAGGAGGAGTGACAAACACTTGCTGCAGCAAAGATCATTCAAAATGATCTAGAGAGCATTCCAAACTGGGCAGACACATGGCAAATGACATTTAATACAGAAAAGTGTAAAGTAAAATGTGCATTATAAATATCATATGGGAAATACTGAAATTGAAGAATGAATCTATGAAAAAGACCTAGGAGTTTATAATGACTCAGAAATGTCTTCATCTAGACAATGTGGGTAAGCTATAAAAAAGGCCAACAAGATGCGCGGATATATTGTGAGGAGTTAGGAAGACCTCAGCTAGAATATTGTGTTCAGTTCTGGTCACCTTGTTACAAAAAGGATATTGCTGCTCTAGAAAGAGTGCAAAGAAGAGCAACCAGAATTATCCCGGGTTTAAAAGGCATGTCGTAGGCTAAAATAATTGAATCTATTCAACAAAGAAGACTACATGGTGAGCTGATTCAAGAATTCAAGCATTCAAAATCCTAAAATGTATAGACAATGTCGACCCAGGGGACTTTTTTGACCTAAAAAAAAGAAACAAGGACCAGGGGTCACAAATGGAGATTAGATAAAGGGGCATTCAGAACAGAAAATAGGAGGCACTTTTTTACACAGAGAATTGTGAGGGTCTGGAACCAACTCCCCAGTAATGTTGTTGAAGTTGACGCCCTGGGATCCTTCAAGAAGCTGCTTGATGAGATTCTGGGATCAATAAGCTACTAACAACCAAACGAGCAAGATGGGCTGAATGGCCTCCTCTCGTTTGTAAACTTTCTTATGTTCTTATGTTCTTACAGTTCTTCATGAATCAAAATTGAAATGTGTATCGTTTGTTTGTAGAGTCCTGATGATAGTTAGTCTCTATGACTCAAGGATAACGTTCCTTCTTTTAATTAGTAACTGCATTTAATTATTTATTACAAATGGAGCCATTTAAAAATACCGGGCAGAAAAGAATATAAGACAAGCCCTGCATGTAAATAAATGTCTTGTGTTTCTTTAGCACGGGTTTAATAACAAAGCAGCACCCTTAGTTAATGACAAGCTGATTTTAGAAGGTGGTGCCGCTGCAAATTTACAAAAATATATGGGCCCAGATATTGGAAAGGTTTGCGCACCGCACAGAGGGTTATGCGTGTCGCAAATTACCGTAATGCGTAAAATGTGCCACATTCGAAACTACTTTTTGCTGTAACAATCCGTTTTGCGTTGTGCACAAATATAATCTATGCTGTGGTCCATTGTTTCATTTCTCCATTTAGTAGCTTATTTATATATTTGTGGGGGTGGGCATGCAACCTCGGGGGTGCCAATGCTACCGATGTGTGTTGAGCTTTGATTCTGCATTCCATGTGCAGGTTACATTTGAGTGTCGACTTGTTTGAGGAATATTGGTATGTACTGTACACCTATGATAGCTGCTTGGCAGGGTATTGTTAACAGTCCATTGTCATGTAGTATTCCAATGCTGCGCATTCACGCGTAGCTCTTGTGCATTTCTGCTATATTGGTAATGAATGCGCTGGTGGTTTTGCGAGGCACAAACACATTTGTGAGCAAAAAACTTTGCCGTACTTTCAATAAATACTGTGCATACTTTAATGCTAGCTTATGGGGTATGCAATAACTACAGTCTTACATTTGAAATACTGTACAAATACTTGGTCTTACAATAAAAACTTCCCTTTCCTTATTTTCCACCTATTTTTCGCAGCCATTTAATCCTGCCTTAATAATATTATAGTCCAAGTCCAGAGTTGCTACTCTCAATGTTTACATCAACAAGACAGAGAAATTTCTAGCAAATTTCTCACAAAAATATATGCAAATCTTATAGTACAAAAACAGGTTTCCATCAAACTGGATTGTAGCGAACAAACAACTGTATGTAATGACATCACGAGTGTAAAAAAAAAAACTCTTTTCTTTTTGCACAGAGATTTAGGCAAAATATACATTGCTAAAACATTGCAAGATGCCATTCTTCACCAGGCCCAGTCTGAACACTTTTTATGATATGTTTAATGAAACATCTCCACCATAAGTGATCAAAATATTCTGTGTTTAATGCATATGTTACTGCAGTACAGACCAGCGCTATAGTGGTCATTTAATATGAGTTGCCAATACACTAAACTGAAGACCTTTTACTGAACAGTAAATTTAGCACAACAAAAGTATATCTGGCATATAGCCAACGAGAAAAAACACTGCTCATGTGAAAGCTTCAATTAATAAGCAGCTGGAAAGTGCACTGCAGATGCATTTTGTACTGTCTGCAGCTGTTCTAAAATAATGGCACATGTCCAACATAACCAGTAACACAACCCCTTGGAACTACTCCTAATCTACATTAATGATTTAGATTCTGGTATAATAAGCAAACTTGTTAAATTTCCAGACGACACAAAAATAGGAGGAGTGGCAAACACTGTTGCAGCAGCAAAGGTCTTTCAAAATGATCTAGACAGCATTCAGAACTGGGCAGACACATGGCAAATGACATTTAATAGAGAAAAGTGTAAAGTATTGCATGCAGGCAATAAAAATGTGCATTATAAATATCATATGGGAGATACTGAAATTGAAGAAGGGAACTATGAAAAAGACCTAGGAGTTTATGTTGACTCAGAAATGTTTTCATCTAGACAATGTGGGGAAGCTATAAAAAATGGCCAACAAGATGCTCGGATATATTGTGAGAAGTGTTGAATTTAAAACAAGGGAAGTAATGTTAAAACTTTACAATGCATTAGTAAGACCTTACCTAGAATATTGTGTTCAGTTCTGGTCACCTTGTTACAAAAAGGATATTGCTGCTCTAGAAAGAGTGCAAAGAAGATCAACCAGAATTATCCTGGGTTTAAAAGGCATGTCATATGCAGCCAGGCTAAAAGAATTGAATCTATTCAGTCTTGAACAAAGAAGACTACGCAGCGATCTGATTCAAACATTCAAAATCCTAAAAGGTATAGACAATGTCGACCCAGGGGACTTTTCTGACCTGAAAAAAGAAACAAGGACCAGGGGTCACAAATGGAGATTAGATAAAGGGGCATTCAGAACAGAAAATAGGAGGCACTTTTTTACACAGAGAATTGTGATGGTCTGGAACCAACTCCCCAGTAATGTTGTTGAAGCTGACACCCTGGGATCCTTCAAGAAGCTGCTTGATGAGATTCTGGGATCAATAAGCTACTAACAACAAAAGGAGCAAGATGGGCTGAATGGCCTCCTCTCGTTTGTAAACTTTCTTATGTTCTTATGTTCTTATAATGTAAATAAACACCAAGCTCCAGACAATGAGTTTCAAACTTTAAAGGTGTTCCTGTTTACAGGTAAGAACTCGATTTTACTATGATGAATAGGATAGCGTTCGTTACGGCAATTGTTTATTTATTAGTTTTAAAATGTTTGGTGAAATGTGACAATTTTTTTTGGAACATTGATAAATAGAGATGCAAGAGTCTGTGCGATGTATTTAAACACGCAGAATAATTTAGAATCAGTAATATATCATTAATTTGGTATAATTGTGTAGTGGTAATGTATTTAGTTGTTATTAATGTCTATATTTATTTGAACCAAGGTCATTTTGTGAGAAGTTACACTGTAAGTAGACAGAAACCTCAGTGTAATAACATTAGTAAATAACACAAGCTATGGTGAATTACAAACTTAAACCATTTCCCTGTGTTTTGGATACATAAGTGTACTGCATCCTCCTCTATCTTTGTCCATCCGCTTGCCATTTCCCCAACATTACAGTGATCTCAGGCTGTATACAAATGTGCCAGCCGGGGCCTTTAAACTATGCGCCACGTATGTTCACGTCTCATTGGTCAGTTTCCCTAGTTAGGGTGTGTGCAGCTCCAGAATCAGATCAACATTACGGGTCAGTGGCACCTGATCCAGATACTCCTAGTAAAACACCATCTCATGATCCGGCTCCAGTGATCCCGGATCCAATCCCATTTTTCTTCCCACTGACTTCTATACTGACTAGTGATTATACCAATACATTATCGTTCAATAAAAGTTACTCCTGCAGTGTGAGGGGGACATTTACCCATCATTGAAAAAGTGAGGGGGGCATGTCCCCCACGTCCCCTGTGTAAATTACACTGTGGTTCTTAGTGTAGGTCTGCAGACCGAGGCTCATAAACCGTCCAGCTCTCTGTCCTGGGCACTGTGATGGCTATTTGCTTGAGTGAACATTGAAAATGCCAGACCCCGTTTAAAGGGCCAGAACCTTTTTGCTTTTCTATTTTGTTTATTTTATAAAAAAAAATAAAGAGTGCTCCCCAACACTTAATCATAATCTTTTGAGTTGGTGGTCCCTGCCTCTTGCCTGCGAGCTATTCTTCCACAGAGCTCAACACAACATTGTCAGTGAGTTTCAATGAAACAAATGTCAAGGCATATTCATAACACAAAATCCTTTATTGTGTATTTGTACAATGAGAACTGGCATGTATGTGGTATGAATCCACTGTGGTTCAGCCTATAGAATACATTTTTTTATAACACGTTGCAAGTTATTTGACCTACACCCAGTGTTGTTTCTAACATTTTCCTGAATCTTTATTATATTAGTATACAGCATGCATGCTCTGCTTTGTTGTAATAATTCAGCTGAAGATCATTCGCACGTGTGGCGTCAACTGGATTAAAATAAGGTCAGTAGTATATTAATTTGTAACCCTACCACATGCACATATTTACCCCCAGGCTGTAACAGACCGGCATAGTTATTACAAACGTATTTTAAATACCTGAAAAAAAATTGTCAAAATATTTTGATATATGTAAACTAATAGGTAATTACTATGGAGTTCTTTATATATTTGGTTCGTGGTGTGTATGGTTGTGAAACATATTATATCTCCCTTGTTCAATTTATGTAGGCCTGTGTGAGAAATACTTGAATGATCCCTAAATAATAAATGCAGTGTGATAAAATGCGCCGCACATCACAGTCAATGACACATATGATCCCACTGCACTGTTATAAAAATACACATCTATACAACAAAAATGGATTCATTATTAGCCAGTTAAGCTGCGTGTAACACAAGCAAATGGAAACTAACAAAAAATATTTCTCTCATAATAAACCCCATTTTTAATGATAATCTTATTTGTTGAATTGACGGTACTCCTCGTTAACTATGTATAAATATATTCCATATAACAGAACGTTTCCCAACCATGCACGCCATAAACCAAATATATAAAGAACTCCATGGTAATTATCTTTTAGTTTACATATAATATATTTAACACCCTTGTGAAGCCAGGCTTGGGGATTTACCTGTATTTTATTGCAGAGACTAGAAGTTCAGTTAACTCTATTTCTAATGGATTTCTTTCCTGAGCTCAACGGCAGCTGTAGAAAAATGGGCTCTGCTCGATTGGTCCGGGAACAACCGGTGCAGAACTATGTTGTTGGGGGAACACTAGAGAGTATGGGACACAAACAGCCATGGGGAGCACATGGTGAGAGAGAGCAGTGTTGCCAGATTGGGCGGATTCAAAGGCTTGTATTCTTTTTATTGTGCATGAAAAAATTGGCTCGTTTTGGGCATTTCTGCAGGTATTATATTTGGATATATATATATTTTTTTTAATTTAGTCTTTGCCAATTATTTTTTTATTATTTTCTCCCAATTTGGAATGGCCAATTATTTTATTACGGTCGGCTCACCGTTACCACCCCTGCGCTGACTCGGGAGGGCGAAGACGAAAACACGCTGTCCTCCGAAGCGTGTGCCGTCAAGCCGACCGCTTTTTTTCATAATGCAGACTCACCATGCAGCCTCCCAAGAGCTACAGCGTCGGAGGACAACGCAGCTCTCAGGCAGCTTACAGGCAAGCCTGCAGGCGCCCGGCCAGACTACAGGGGTCGCTGGTGCGCGGTGAGCCAAGGACACCCTGACCGACCTAACCCTCCCTCCCCCCGGGCGACGCTCGGCCAATTGTGCGCCGCCCCTTGGAAGCTCCCGTCCTCGATCGGCAAAGGAATAGCCTGGATTCGAACTCGCGACTTGCAGGCTATAGAGCGCATCCTGCACTCACGTGGAGCGCCTTTCCTGGATGCGCCACTCGGGAGCCCCCTATATTTGGATATATTTTGAATAGTTTTAAAGTATTAATGATATTTTTAAGCAAAATACAAAGCTATATGATACACACCCCTTAGTGTTTACATCACTTTAGCACTTTCTAAAAGGCACAGTCTGGTAACAGGCGTTATTGCAAATGGGTTTTACTTGATTAAAGAAAAGGAATGATTGATTGATTCGTATTTCAGATGAATGTTTAGTAATTACCAAGGATCCGCAAAAAAAAAAAAAAATTCTCTGTGTTATTCTGCAATTAAAATAAAAGGCTAAAACTGAGTGCCCCTCCGTGACACATTATAAGATACACAAACAGTACTATTGAATAACAGTTAGCTTTTACAGGAAATATTTATTGGTACACTTTCAAATTTGAAGGAAATTACCAGAGTGCCACCCATCAATAATATAAACAAACATACCATTTTACTTAAAACATTACAAATACGTATGTGTACTAATAATAAAAACCAAAAAATAGTATTTATATTAGTTTATCTCAAGTTAGTCTTTGTCACCTGGATGGATATTGCCAAACTCATTGACCCGATATTTAGGTGTGATTTCTATAGTTTTCGGAATCTTTAAACAGCTTTTTGAGTAGTAAAAACGCACTGGAAACTGAAGTAAACTGCAGCTATGTTTCAACATTGACCTCTGTTCTCCAGAAACAGTTTTATTGAACAAGTATGTTTACTAAATTTAAAGCTTTAAAGCACAATTGCCTGTGTTGATGAATATATGATGTATTGATTTGGTTATCAAACAACCAAAAAAAAAGCCTTGCATGTTTTTTGCAAGTGTAAAACTAAAAATTCTATGACAGCGTAGACAATCCGTGTTTTTCCATGTTATTCCGCAGCAAACTGATTCCTAGGATCCCTGGTAATTACATTTTTTTACATTTATTTATTTCTTAGCAGACGCCCTTATCCAGCGACTTACAATTGTTACAAGATATCACATTATTTCACATTATACAGATATCACATTATTTTTACATACAATTACCCATTTATACAGGTGGGTTTTTACTGGAGCAATCTAGGTAAAGTACCTTGCTCAAGGGTACAACAGTAGTGTCCCCCCACTGGGGATTGAACCCACAACCCTCCGGTCAAGAGTCCAGAGCCCTAACCATTACGCCACACTGCTGCCCCATACGCACATAAAACACAAAAAAGTTTGTGTAGTTGCTATTTGTTACAATGGGGAACAACATCAGCGGTGATGTCACAACTCACGCTCCTGATTGGGTGGGTTTTGGGCGGGTTTTCAGGAAGAAGTGGGCAGGTTTTTGTAAAAATAGTTGGCAACCGTGAGAGAGAGAGAGAGATTGGAGAGAGATGAGCAGACTGCTGTCTGAGCGGTATGCAGAAAGAATAATAAAACTTTAAAAGAATTCTCGGCCCGAGAATCTACAAACCATCCCGATCTGGAAGGTGGAAAGGATAACTGAAGAGAACCGAGACTGTGTAAAGCAGTGGTACTCAATTACATTCTCTGGCGGGCCAGATAAGGAAATGTCCAAACCTTGGGGGGCCACAGGGCGCTCAAGATTTGCGTAGTAGTGGGGGGTTGTTTAAATGGTCATGAAAATCTGACTATCCAATCACGCTTTACATACAGTAACAAAACATTGCAACACTGCACTTGCACCATTCAACTAATTATATCATTAAGCAGATAATTTCTTGACCAGTATTCAAACGACATCTTGCAAACAAATAATTACACAAATATCACTGTAATGCTATTAAAACAGCATGTTATTCATTTTAATTCTATTAAAACTAGAAAATGTTCTGACAATTACTGTGCAAGCTCTTCTGTTGTATAAGCATCTTACTAAGCATCTGATTAAAAGTGTAGCACGGTGTCTAAATATGCATGTTCAAGCTCAAATGTGTTCAAATGTAAATGAAACGTTTCTTTTTTTTTTTTTTTTTATAAAAATTTAGTCGTCACCAATTATTTTTACCCCGGTTTTCACCCCAATTTAGCAGGCCCAATTATTATCTGTATCCCCGGCTCACCGCTCGCAACCCCCCCGCCGACTCAGGAAACGGAGGCTGAAACACGCGTCCTCCGAAACGTGCTCCTTCCAAGCCGTCATTTTTCGCACTGCAGATCCACAGCAATGCTACCAGACCTATAGTGCCGGAGGACAACACAGATCTGGCGGCTCTGCTGCAGAGCCACAGGCGCCCTATCGGCCACAGGGGTCGCTGATGCGCGGTGAGCCGTGGATTCCCCTGCCGACCTAAGCCCTCCCTACCCGGGCAGCGCTCAGCCAATTGTGCGCCGCCCCCTAGGAACTCTCGGTCACGGTCAGCTGTGACATAGCCTGGATTCGAACCAGCGATCTCCAGGCTATAGGGCACATCCTGCGAGGAGCGCCTTTACTGGATGCGCCACTCGGGAGCCCCAAATGAAACGTTTCTAAATTAAATACATGGCATGACAGTAAACAGAGGGGAAAATAAACTGAAGTGCATATCCACCGTGCCATCTTTGAGAGGCGTGCCGCAGGTGCATTTCTTACTGTTGCCAGTGTCTGGAAAGTGTGAAGCACTTTCGAGTGATGTGCATTACCTGCAGCTGTATCTCTCGATTCTGATCGCTTGCCAAATCTGAAGCATCACTTTGTTGTTGGTTTTTATGTTAATCCCACACATCACTTGCCATTTTAGACACAGACGTTGATTTTTGGCTTTGAATTAATGTGCAGCAATGTTTGTAAGAATATTCAGATAGTTTCACCGCACTGAAGAAAATAATATTACTACCGCTGTTTTCATATTGCATGAAGCCTTCTCTCATTGCTCAACCAATGAGCCACTAAAACTAAACAAATGGGTGGAGATTGTGATGCATGCCAAAATGATAGCTCATTAGAAATAAAGCTTGGTCAATCAGCTGACTTGTTCTTGTATTAGGCTGCCAAAAACAAAACGATTGTTAAGGGAAGCAAATACCCTGTAGATTACGGTGATTTAAAATCTTGCGTATCAGCAATTTCAGCTTTTGTAATGGACAGCTGACGCTGAAGAACCATGGTGTAAAGAAAAGAAATGGACAGAAGTGAATTGTTTTGGGGGAAAAAAGTTAGTTGTTTAATCAGGGAATTAAAAGTAATAATTTATGTCTTCAGTGGAAATTCGGACTGTGTAAAAAATATATTCCACTGGAGTGAAGAAAATAAAATATTTTTTTCCCTTGAAATTGAATGAGTTGCTTAAGTACTGGACTACACATTGAATTAAATACATTCAAGCATTCTATAAAGATTGTTTTTGATATGTTATCTAAAAAATGGCAAAAGAAGATTTCTTTTTTGATACATTTATTAAAAGGAAAAGAAAGAGACTTTCTGAAATAATATTTTTGGGACTGATATTTTATTTTGAGGATCCCCAGGTTACTTTTTGTATAATTAAGAAAAGTGGTACCACTGGTAAAAAAATTATATAAAAGGGTATTTTATTATTTTTTATATTATCCATAGTATTATTTAATTATAAAAGGAAACTGTGAATGTTTATTTTTCTTGCATGCATTTTTTATTTTAAAACAACTCACCATTTTAATTTAATTCAGCCCCTGTCGAATAAAAATAGTTGTTTGCATAATCATTGCTGCTTTTTATTTAAAGTATAGTGTGAAGTACTGATGCGCGGGTCAGTCATATTTTGACCCAAACCTGCTAAGCCTTGACCCGCATCCGACCCGACCCAATGGAGGTTACTATGGTTACCTCAATATTCATCTGAACCCGACAACTATCAGTTTTGTGATCATTACCCTTTTAATTACTATCATTTTATAACTACTCATATTACAACTCCTACATTTAGCTATAACTAATCATCCATTTACATGTGTAAAATATATTTTAAAAATATACAGGCTTACCTTTCGATGCATAATGAAGATAATGAATCCCCAAAATACAGTCCACTGTCCCTGGATTGAGGGGATTCCTTTGGGATTCAATCACTCGATCAGCTGATGCAGGAACACACAGTATCATACATGCTAACTTAATTAGCTGGGGAAACGTGGTTTGTTGTTTTTCCCTAAATCTGATAAGATCTTTATCAGCTTCGTCGCTTGAAAATTGTGTATCTATGTATCACTGGATCTCGTCTTTATCGCAGTGGCGAGCAGTTTCTTCGCTTGGTCATAAAGAGCCGTTCTTTCTTCAGTTGGGAGCATCTTTAACTTTTTAAAACAAGGGCAAAGAAATGTTGCAATCTTGTGGGTGGAAGTGATTGCTAGCTTCTCTTTTAAATGACTCAATGCACGATCACGTAAGTGAGACATATATTCTGGGTCCCCATAAATAGACTTGCAGTGCTTCTTCAATCTGTAAAACCAGAGCAACACCATGTGTATTGTAGGGTACTTATCCCCTTCCAGTTCTTCACTTGCCATTTTGAAGACAGACAAGAATTCGGTAAGTATTGTGAGCACATCAAGTTGTATGCCATCCATTCTATCAAGCTGATCCCTGTCTTGTAAAAGTTGTCGGATCTCTGTGAACTGTTTACAGACAGATGCCATCATTGCTGCTTTGCTATTCTAGGGAGTCTCACACTCCTGTATCAATGCATATGGTAAACTTGCAACGGTTCCAGATTTTTTTTAGGTATGTTACAAGGCTTTTGCACTTGTCGATTACATAAACCACATCTTTCATTTCATCTGGCAAAGTCCTGGCATCAAAAGTATGCTTCAGCACTATATTGAGAACATGAGCAGTGTATGGGATCCAGTGGTAATTCCGAAGGGCTGCTTTGATGTTTGCACCCTGGTCAAACACTATTTTGGACAAGAGGTCAGTCGAAATATCAAATTCCTGCAGTTCTCTGTTAATTTGTTCTTTAAGGTTTTCAGCCGTTTTGGGAAGACTTGCGTCAAATTCAGCTGTAGCTATGACTCGTGCATTTAACTTCCATTCACATCTACATAGTGGCAGGTAAGTACAGTGTATGCCCTTTTGTTATAGTCATCAGTCCACATATCTGTTATAATGGCTACACCATTTTCTAAAGCCTTGTTTACGTCTCTAGACAGTTTTTCTTTCTGTAATTTGGCTGTTTGCTTAGCTGTATCACAGTCTGTCTGTTTGGCAGATCCATAGCGTGCTCTGATATTAATATGGGCAACATGCTTGAATCCCTCCCCTGACATAATATCAAAAGGTTGAAGGTCCACACAGCACAGAGCTACACAACTGAGTCTTAACACTCGCAGGACCCTTTGTTGCATCTGCTGTTATGTATGATGCTATAGGCTTCAATTTTGATTGCCCTGCCACTGCTGTTAGTGGTGAACTGGCTAATTTGATTCCTTGATGTCCACAAACATGCCGACACATATTAGAAGTCCCGGTTTTATGACTCATACTTATAAAGGGCATCACACTGTAAGCATATCACAAAGCCTTTGAACTCATCATTTTCCACGTTGACGACCTCTGCAAATTTGCTCCAAACTTGAGATTTATGTGTCTCTCTCCATCTAGTTTTAAGCCATTATTTTAGTAAGGAATTTGCTACATGTATTTTTTTTTACTTAACATTAAACTGCTGACTACACCGCATGGAAATCGGCTCATTCCATGTCCCCGCACATGCCCAGCAGTAATCAGAGAACTACAGATAACAATTTAAGCCAGTAGACTGAAAAATACTATTGTTATTATTATTATTACAATATATAGAAATATATAGCGTAATACATTATTTCAAAATTTAACTGTCAACACTTTTCCTAGATGACATTATAAATAGTTGCAAATTCATTTTGACCCGCACCCAACCTGACCCGAAGTTTATTTAAATGTATCTAACCCAAACCCGCCTGACCCGCGGGTCTCGTGTTGACCTGCGCATCACTAGTGTGAAGGGTACTGGGCAAGAATATTTTAAACTGTTAATATTGTATATAATTTCTAGTAAAATTTTTCACAGTACCCAGTCATGCAGTTGGAGTTTATTGCGCTATATGTATTTTTGTTTACAGAAATCCAGACATCCACATATTTCAGTTAATTCAGCATTGACGCATTGTATTAATAGCAGAGCATTATATACTTCAGCATTTATCTACATATTTGCACATAGTCCTTACACACCAGTATCTTTAATATTCAATATTAGACAACAGTAAGAACCCAGTTCCCATATCTCTCCTTTGGTACTGTGAGGCGCCTTGAAGATGTACTGACTGGAGAAGTGGGGTCACATATATTATATAGCAATATGTAAGCGATATTTTCAGCTATTAAAATACGTTTGTACCAACTATGCCAGTGTGTTACAGCCTGGGCGTAAATATGTGCATGTGGTAGGTTAACAAATTAATATACTACTGAACTTATTTTAATCCAGTTGACGCCACACGTGCGAATGATCTTCAGCTGAATTATTACAACAAAGCAGAGCATGCATGCTGTATACTAATATAATAAAGATTCAGGAAAATGTTAGAAACAACACTGGGTGTAGGTCAAATGACTTGCAACGTGTTAAAAAAAAGTATTCTATAGGCTGAAACACAGTGTTTTCATACCACATACATGCCAATTACCATTGTACATACACAATAAAGGATTTTGTGTTATGAATATACCTTGACATTTGTTTCATTGAAACTCACTGACAATGTTGTGTTGGGCTCTGTGGAAGGATAGCTCGCAGGCAAAAGGCAGGGACCACCAACTCAAAAGATTATGATTAAGTGTTGGGGAGCACTCTTTATTTTTTTTTTATAAAATAAGCAAAATAGAAAAGCAAAAAGGTTCTGGCCCTTTAAACGGGGTCTGGCATTTTCAATGTTCACTCAAGCAAATAGCCATCACAGTGCCCAGGACAGAGAGAACAGGTACCTACTCCACTTGATTCCTGTGCTGAACTGAGAGTCTTCCAGCTTTTCCTTTATAGATGTGGACAGGTATCAATTGGCAACCAATTATCCAATTTGGGAAATCACAGCCTCACTGGGTTTTTCCCCAGGGATAGGGATTTTTCCTTCTTCAAGAGGTACATTGTCTTCAAGTCTGGATAATCTATACAAATTTGGTCATCAGTATTTTAGGCCATTTTCAAGTCTCCAGGCTGTTTTGAAGTCTCAAGACCACCTCAAGATAGCCTTCATCTTCATCCTTGAGAGCCTGTGGATCATCGCCAGCCATACATGCTTTTGTCTTCAAATCTTTCAGTCCTTATCAAGCCTGAGTGTAGTGTGGTGACCATTACTAAACTGGAACTCGCATTGCACCCTATCTTTGCTACAAGCAAGCTGGAACTGCAGAACACTGATGAACTTTAAAAAAAAAAAAAGTTGGACATGGTCTTCATGTAGGACCACATGAGTAGTTAAAGGGTTTAACATCTTTTTTAATTGAACAAGCACCTCTAAATTCTAACAAGAAGCTGATTTAAAGAACAGGCTGGCTAATCTCCATGGCAATGCAGATCAGACTTAAGGCATAAAGGTAACTCCTTAAGAGTTCTCAGGAATGTTGGTGCCCCATTTTTGTTACTGAAGCAACAACATATGTTTGTAGGTTTGAAACCGAGTAAACCATCCAGATAAAACACCCCAATAATTCAACAAACTTGGAAGAAAACCTAAATATCATTTAAAGGACTTAAAAAGAAATTATGGAGTGTCTTGCTGCGTTAGACATCTCAAAGCGAAGAGGATTTCTCATTGAACAAAGACCTGAAAGTGAAACAAAGCCCTGAAGCCATTGCCCTATGGCTCAGCTCTGTGAAATAGAAATGCAGTATTCTCCATTAAACTAAGAATAGAAAAGTTACAGAACGTATATTTGGGGAATATTATAAATGTATATTTATAGAAAGGATGATATTTGTGAAATGTAAAGGCGTGTACTATTTGAATAAGATGTTGTTTCATTAGCAAGGGGCTGAAATCATATTTTAGGAGAGTGACTTAACAAGTAAACAGATTGAGAATAATATAGCGATCTAAGAAATTAATCAAACGTGTTAGAATAAATTAAGAACAAGTTAAATGGGTGTTAAGTTTGTGTGCTGTGAATTCAGATTAAAATAAATATAATATAACTGATTTAAGAGAATTATTATTTCCTAGAAGAAAAGAGGGTATAGAAAAGTTAGACAATTGATTAATTATTTACATTCCATGTAACTGATATTTACACTAAGCTGAGATATTATCTGAATATTATTGATTGCTGAAACTTAATGTACTGATTTATGGTATTTTGATATTAATCTTTTCTACTTTTGTACCTGTGACAGAGATCGAATGATTCTTGGTGTTAGATCTCCCTCCCGACCTGTGAGGGCGCTGTGTAAAGTGAACAGAGTACCCTGGACTAAATGGCATGACAATTTATTCCTTGGGTTAGGTGGACGTCGGCCATCTAGAAAAGGGGCGGAGCTACGGTACCCAATGACGGTACTCAATGACCTGGACGAGAAACGGCGTGGCATCCGCGGATGCAGACGCGCTTGTTAACCTAGGGGTCATGAGGGAGGGTATATAGGGGTCGTAGTGTAAGCAATCTGTTCCTTTGTAAATGGTTAGATAGATCTAAAAGAAGACCCCTGTGATTACTGAAACTGAGTGTTTGTTTTGTGTTTGTCCACGTTTAGTAACTTTTGTCTGTTATCTATAGACTCGTAGCATGGTCCGGAGCTGTAGCGCAAGCCAGCACCAACACCGACATCACTTTCACGCTTCATTCACGCAGGACTGTCTTGCACCACTACCACTAATTCACTGTCACTAAAAACTGTGTTTGTGTTCTGTGTTTAGTGGGGGGTGTATTGAAAGACTGGACTTTTACAACTACAAATACCGAGTGATACACGCCGCTGTATCACTCCATCATTTATTATTTACAGGTGTTCGCCATAAGGCTTTGGACATTGTTAATTATCAATAAACACCCTTGCACCTGGAAATCGTTGTCTGTCTGTTTGTATCTGCACTGCATTGCATTCACCTGTGTTCACTTACCACTCTGTCACAGTACCATATCTATTTTATCTATCAACTTCAATTCATAAAATATATAACAGTGTTGTGCGATTTGCTGCTCTATTGTTAATCTCGACAATCTTGAACTCGTAAGAAATACATCTATAATAACTGTGCTGATTAAATGTAACCATTACACATAACAATTGTATTCTTAAATTGGACATTTTAACTTTAATTCTTCCTACATTCAGATAATTCCAATTGATTTCTAGCTTCAATTACATATTTTATCTCTGGACACCAACATTTTGAAACTACATCCAAGGTTCTTCAAGGTGTTATTTAACTGAAGTGTATTACCTAAGCAGCACAACAACATTAAGTAGCAGAATTGCAGTATACAATTTTAAAGCATGCAAGTGAATTTACTGACGATATGTTAAAGAGTTTAATTGGGTTCTACTTCTCTTTTAAAAGGCATCTTTTGAAAAGCACACATCCAATTGAAAAATTATCCTGTTTCCCTCAATGCCCTGTAGATGGCCTTTCATCACAACTAATTCCACATAGACTCAATTTCACTACCACTGCCAAAATTGGCTGGATTTACACGATTTACACCCCACCCACCCATATATATATATATATATATATATATATATATATATATATATATATATATATATATATATATAAGGTAGGGACTGCTACAATTCAATAGGCAGAGCTGTTCCAGCAAAACATTGTCATTAAAATGCATATGTTTGTTAGTTTTTGAACATCAGTAGATTTTAAAAATTAAACTTCCCGGTTTTTGTTTTTTTTGTTCTAGAGGGGAGATGATTCAGTAGCAATAGATCTTTTTTATGACTGTATACAATGTGCCAACAGATTTGTCTCTTGCATAATTACTACCGACAAACAGATTTTATATGCACTGGTTTGAGGCAGACCTGGTATTTTATACCTAAGTATATACATATTTTTCAATTAACTGTATAGGTCTTAAATGTGTAGTTTGAAATTAAACCTATTTTAGCAAATATGCATTTTCAGTGTAAAACAAGATATCTGGTACAACACTAGGTTAAATCATTATTTGTTTGCAGGACATGGGAAACTCCACCAAATAACCAGGGTGATCCTCCAATCAACCAGGCGGCTAAATGCATGCCTTTATATATTCGGGGTAGGTGTTCATTTCCATTAATTGGAAGTATATGTTAAAGTC
Organism: Acipenser ruthenus; assembly: GCF_902713425.1. NCBI lineage: Eukaryota > Metazoa > Chordata > Actinopteri > Acipenseriformes > Acipenseridae > Acipenser > Acipenser ruthenus. The sequence continues at coordinate 55,631,208 of NC_081191.1, read as the reverse complement.
ATAATCCTTAGCTGCCTTTTGAAAGATGTGCTTGTTATGTAATGATTGCACTGCTGTGCAAATCACCCACAATGAACTTCAGGCCCACAGAAGTGTACTAGGGTCAGCATCAATGTCCTTTCTTTACAAGCATCAGCTCTAACCATCATAAACATGTTAAAAAGAAATGTTATTTATAAGCCATGAATCATTACTATAGCTAAACTGGTTATCACTTCACCTGTATTGATTTCATCTTGCCCCTGTAATAGCTTTATATCCCATCTTCCGTCAAAGTATTGACTTAAAAATGAATGTCATCTTTCAAAAATTCCAGAACTATGCCATTTATGTGAAAAGCTTCAGTACATCACAATACCCTGTCATATCATACAGTAATTCCTAAATGTTTCAAAAGTGATGACAGCATGGAAAACAACATGGAGGACATTGGCTAACCACAGGAGTGATTGAAAGAGAACCATGTGCAATAATGATTTGAAAGAATTGAGAACCAAGTAGAATATCACAATAAAATGAAAACAGCAGCAACCAAAGTCTGTGTAAATATGGAACTTCAATGCCCAGTTTCAGTGAAAACTGAACTCTGCACACTAGGATACTGTGGCAGGGCCCCCCAGAATATGTATGTTTGTGTGTCCAGTGGTGTCTTGGATGAAGTTTCTATGGCCAAATATGAAATTGTTTTTCCTTCCTACCAATAGCAGATGTTATTGGTAGGAAGGAAGTAGGGGGAGGAGTCCTCGTTCATGCCCCCCCGAATAACACACAAGTTTACAATAAATGAAGAATGGTCACATATCCCTGCAGAACAAATTTAAAGATCTTACAACCACTCCAAATAAATCCCATCCTGACACCCCTGGTCCAAACACCTCCACTGATAGTTTTCTCTCAGTTGTTGATTTTATTTTCTGTACCTTCAGAATGTGTGAATAACGGCATCTCAACTTTTTTTTTTTTTTAGTCGTTGCCAATTATTTTTTATTATTTTCTCCCCAATTTGGAATGGCCAATTATTTTTAGGCTCAGCTGACCGCTACCACCCTTGCGCTGACTCGGGAGGGCGAAGACGAACACACGCTGTCCTCCGAAGCGTGTGCCATCAGCCAACCACTTTTTTTCACACAGCGGACTCACCATGCAGCCACCCAAGAGCTACAGCGTTGGAGGACAACGCAGCTCTCGGGCAGCTTACAGGCAAGCCCGCAGGCGCCCGGCCAGACTACAGGGGTCGCTGGTGCGCGGAGAGCCAAGGACACCCTGGCCCACCTAACCCTCCCTTCCCCGGGCGGCGCTCTGCCAATTGAGCACCGCCCCCCTGGAAGCTCCCGTCCTCGGTCGGCAAAGGAATAGCCTGGACTCGAACTCGCAACATCCAGACTATAGGGCACATCCTGCACTCCATGTGGAGCGCCTTTTACTGGATGCACCACTCTGGAGCCCCCCAACTATGTTTAACACATACAAAAACTCAGAATGCAAAAACATCTTCCTGCAGAGAAATCACAGCAGACTAACTGACTATGAGCCTGCTTCCTATGCCATTAATAAATCCAGGTACAGTAATTCTACAATATGCATGTCTCTGCATTCCTGAGTAGGCGACTGCCATTTATAGAAGCAGACTGTAATTGAAAACCCTTACAGCAAAAAGAACATGACTATACCCTGATAAGAACACAGGTTATTTGAGGGGCTAGGATATGTAAACTTGAATCTCTTTTCTGTAGTGTTGGGTAGATTTAGCCTAAAGATAAAAAGATAAACACTTCTAATATTTAGCACATACTTTCACTGAGATCATACTTTTTTACCTTTTGCAAACAGAATACTATGCATATGTTCTAGAGTTTAAGCTGCATCTCCCTGTTGCATACAAATTTTATTTGGATAAGCAATATCAGCACTTCATGGGTAGTAAAAGTGAGCCCCAGTGGAAAACATTTGGACGCCTCTGCTGTATAGTAATTAAAAAGCCAATGTTAAGTTGTGTTTGAGATATTTATTACTGAGGTGCAGAAAAAACATGCAAATCATTGCTGTTTTGCAGTAACATTTTGGCTTTTGAGGGAGGCAGCAAAAAGGCTAGGTTACTGTGTACATGTTAATGTGAGCAAAGCCATAAAGAATGTAGGTGTATTTTAATGGTGTGGGTGGTAAGAGCATTAAGTCATCTCATTCAATAAAATAAAACAATAAAACAGACACACAAAATTGCTACAATAAAATACAATTTAAAATAATAAAAAATCGACAAAATTTAAAGTACAAAGGATTTTTTTGTTTGTTTGTTTTTAGGTACTTTAAATGCTCCTGGTAATTTTCTTCTGTATCTACGGCAGCAGAGTTCACAGGGTACTTTTGTGTTGGTAAATCTAGGCTAAATAAAGGGATGAGCTAGGGCTTTCTCAAGTGCCTTGAGGATATCAGAGTGTGTTAGGCTGTCATTTGGGGCTGCACACATGTAGAGAACACAACTGTTTATCCCAGCAATGTTTAGAATGGCATGAATAGTTCCATTGGCCAACTTCATATGACTCTGAGCTAACTCTTCGTAACTCCCAAAAATATTATTTCTAAATTGCATGACTGATCAAGAAAAGTCACGTAAGTACTATCCATGGGTCCCCTGGACCTAAATACCCAACTGTGCAGTGGCCAGCCCAGCAAGAATACCACCATACAACTGGCGCTGACTTGAATTGAAACTAGTTGAGGGCACAATGAGTAGCTGCGCGTAGCAGAAGAGCAGTGATTATTTTAAAAGTGCTCTGGGCACACAGGACCCGTGGATAGTAGTTACGGGTTAACAGTGATTTATCTTAAGATTTTTAACAGAGCTTTAAAAGAGGGGTTCAGAAAATCGACCTCACCATCTCCCAGTTGTAAAAACCGTTACTTGTGTTTTAATATTGTGCTGATATTATATCTTTTAGCCATTACAACAGCTCTACAAAACTTGAAAGATCCCAATTACTGCACAAAAAGAGTGTTTTAAGTCTTTTGTACTCTGTCATTAAAGGGAAAGTGAACATGAAGAAACAGTCGGTGTTCTTTTTCATTAATCCATCTGGTATATACAGTATATATATATATATATATATATATATATATATATATATATTTCTTAGCAGATGCCCTTATCCAGGGTGACTTACAATTGTTACAAGATATCACATTATTTTTACATACAATTACCCATTTATACAGTTTGGTTTTTACTGGAGCAATCTAGGTAAAGTACTTTGCTCAAGGGTACAGCAGCAGTGTCCCCCACCTGGGATTGAACCCACGACCCTCCAGTCAAGAGTCCAGAGCCCTAACCACTACTCCACACTGCTGGCATGTAAATAACCTGGCGTGCCTCTGCTGTGGAGGTATCAGTGACATCCCCATTACACCTAAAGCCATTAGCCCACCTTCAAGTGGCCAAAGAGACTGCCCCTGTACGACATCATAGGCCTGGCATTAATCATCCTGCTTACAAAAGCTGCTGTGGCCTGGAAATGACATGCTCATCAAATCTGTAAAGAACATTGTCAATTTGATGTCTATATTGAACATCATCATTTTTTTTTTACTTTTGTTTCTTTTATTTTTTTACCATTGTTCTCTTTAAAAATCATATACATATAAAAATCATATAAAAAATTGCTGTCCCAGGTAGCCCTGGCATATAATTAGTGATTGTTAAATAACTAGATATGATAAATAACTAGTTTTTGTGATATGGCCAGAGTTAAAACAACGAGGTTGTGTTCCAACTGTAAAAACTGGCAGTTGACCTAGACTGGGATCACAGAATACAGCTGTGTACAGAGAAGTAACACAAACTCAGCATATACGCTCCCCTCACTGGGATGACTAATTAGCTGATTCAATATTTCTTGGGCAGTGATGTACACTTTCTCTCTCACTGTGTGCAAACAACAACAGAACTACAAAGACAAATTGTGATGTAACTTGTTGAAGACTTTTATTAGCACATGTATTAAGTAAATTGTAATACTATCAGAATCATCAGAAATATGCAAACATATATTTGTCTGTATGTCAAACTTGCATGTGCATGTTGGACATAGTGATCACATTTAAAAAATGAAATGTAACATTGATTTTTCTTCCTACATTACAAACTGTAGGAAACACTTCAAAAACAAGCCCTTTAGTTTTATAGTTTAATTTCAGAATTTATGATTGTTTGAAGTTAAGATTGATACAGAACAAAAAAAAGATACCATTGTTGACATAGAACTTATCAATAATAAAAACAATGTTAGGAGCCACTGTGAAGAAGCCAAATTTATTGTTAAGCTCTTCAAATGATGTCATTGCCCAGGACATCAGTCACTGTTAGGAAGCCAGGCAAATAGGGAATGAAGCAGTAACACTTTGTTCAACAGGCTCTGCAATATTTGTTAAATAATTCAGATCCACTACCAGTGCTAAATAAATGGAAAACCCAGAGGTAACACATTTCTGAATGTTGAATTTGCATAGGGAAACAAATTAGTATCAGCTTTAGTTCTTATTTCAGAAAAAATGTAAGTATCTGTTTTTAATAGAATTGTCCCCAATTATCACTTATTGGTACGCTAAATTTAATATAAGATCATTCAAGAAAACACAATACAAACATTTAGTGAGCATTAGCCACTAATTATTCAAAGATCAAAGCTCAGCATTTTAAGTTGTAAATTGTTGTCCATTTTGTGGGAAAAGTTATATTTTAGACTCATCAGATGAGATCATTTTGTTGAAGAATGCTTCAGATTCTTGTTCATATTTCTTGGCTTACGTAAGACAGCTTGTTTTATGAATTTTCTTTGAAAGTCATTTGCAGTGAGGTCCACACTCTTCTGTGTGTTGTGTACATTGTACAGTTCTTCTAAATCTTTATGTCCTTGGCTTTTAATCTTATTTTTTTTTTAGTTGCTCGGACAATTCTAACTGTTGTACCTGTAGTTTAATTTGTACATCCATTCCTTTCAAGCGTTTCAGATTCATTTGTTCTGTGGTACTTCTTGATTAATGCTCTGATTGTGGATCCATATCACTTTGATACTGTTCTGTAGACATTTCCTTTGTTGTAGTCTGCTACGAATGCTTTTCTCAAACATGAATCCCACTCCTTAGTCTTGACCATCATCTGCTATGTTGCCAAAATGTTCTTCTTCAACACTGGAAATAATTACCACATTTTCTGCCATTTACTTTATAATGCAACTTAGGTACTGTGTAATGGTTTTTAATCAATGAATACTTTGAAATTGCTTAAGTGCTTTTTTTTTATAAAAGATTGTTTGTTAACTGCCAGAACAGAGGCTAATGTTCACAAAATGCTTGTATTTAACATGTTTTCTTACATTAAGTGTAGGGTGCCAATACTTTTGTCTGTGACTGTATCTACGGTAACATTATGTAGTTCAAAATTAGTGCTAATTGGGACATGTGAAACTAGCCAGTCTTTTAAAAAGGTTGTCAATTAACTGGACCTACCTGGTGCCAATACAGGCAGTTATTATTTTTTGTATTAGGTGTTGTACATTAATTAATTAATCGTAGGCCAGAATGGTTTATAACTAGCTTTTAAAGCAGACAATGCCAGGAGCTTGTAGTAGTTTACAGTGTTACACGTGGGGGTGCGTCAGTTATCCAGAAAAGTCAACTAACAAGACTTCTTACACCCCCCATTAGTCTGGTTATATTACAATAGCAGAAGAGGGTGGTAAACAATTCAGATCATTAAATTATACAAAGGAAGGAAATATCAGAGAACCACACATTCAGCACGGAGAATCTGAATTTTGTAAAAGAACTTGATCAGTGATTCTCACTTGGGTGTCTCCATAGGCCACCTTTAGGAATTACATTACTAGACAGCACTTGTATGACTTGAGTCTGGGACTCAAGTCGCATTTTTCGTGACTCGGACTTAAGTCACGTCTGCAAACGACTTGGACTCAACCTTGTGTGACTTGGACTCGAACATTCAGGCTCCGTGACTTGGACATATTAATGACGAGTCATTTATTATTTTCTATTACACAAATAATATTACAGCTACTAGGAAACAATAAAAAGCCATACAACAGACATTTCCAATCACTGGTTAGCCCTGTTTTCTTTGCAGCCAATCATAGTAAGAATAAGAAATTAGAAGCGAGTTAGGTTGTAGCATAACCCCCCTCCCCCCCGGAGACTCCGGACAGACTCAAGGTTTGAGGACTCTACTACGTCTGCTAGACCAGGGGTTCCCAAACTTTGCTCGCTGGAGTACTACCATTTAAAAAATATATAATCTAATGTACCACCAGCAAATTTTTCATATAACCCCCAAAATAACAACATCAACATTTTCAGCATTCATAAGCCAATGTTAAAATATTAGTTACAATATAATATAAAAATAAAAATATAAAACGTACCGATTTAGAGAAGTTGTCGGAATGTCTTTAATGCGAGGGGTGTGCTTGCTTGATGGAACACAGTTGATGGATGTCAGGTGAAATCTTGGTTCAGCTGAAGGTCTGGTTCTAACTTTAGTTTCATTCTATACTTGCTGCCGATAGGCCCCTTCCTGGGATGATGTACTCGGTCCCGCCCACCGAGGGGATAAAACTCTCATCCAAAGGAAGCCATTTTTCTTTTTCCTTCTCAAGAAGGTACGATAAGACCTCTGTGTTGAGCTGAGCGTGTTGATAGACAAGAGCTTCTCGAGTCGACTGTATTTCCCTTGCATTCATGCTGAAAGCTGGCTCGCTGCTTTCCCAGAATCAACGACTTTGAAAAAGACCAAGCCTTTTTGTCTTTCTGCGGCCTCCTCGCTTGCGTGGTAGACCGCTCTTTGTATCTGTCTGTCTTGTGTAAGCGCCTGCCTGTTGTGGCTGTTTATTCTTTCTGAGAGTACACAGTTTCTCCACGGGGCTAGGCCTTGCCGTATACCCGCTGTTGAGTGACTCTTCCAGCCATGCTCTCCTCCACAGGGCTAGGCCTTGCCGCATCCCCGCTGTGGAGTAGACCCTGCCGGCATGTAAACAAACAGTGTGTTCTCCCCTATACTATCTTTCTACCGTGTTTTGCTGTCTGCTTCAACTCGCCCACCGCGGCTTCGGCCTTGTGTCCCCCTGGTACACGCTACCCGCTGCAGGGGATCAGAGTAATAAATCTCAATGACTGGTTGATCTGTTCTCAGTCGCGAGAGGGAGCACTGGCCCACACGGCAGTTGTGACAGAGCATCTGGCGAAGCTGGGCCTCACCATCAACGATGCAAAGAGTCAGCTCACAACGGTGCAGTGCACTACGTACTTGGGGCTCCGGCTGGACTCCATTACGATGCACTCAAACCTGTCAGACGACAGAGTTGCAGCTATCCAGGGTTGCCTCTCCCTGTTTCAAAAGGGATCACGGGTCACCCTCCTATTGTGCCAGATACTATTGGGTCTGATGGCCGCAGCCATATCGGCCATTCAGCTGGGTCTGCTTTGCATGCACCCACTACAAGCGTGGCTCAGTGTGTTCCACCTCATTGCCAAACACGACAGACACCGTTGGCTGACTGTCTCATGCATGCTCGGCAGCCCTACACTGGTGGAGGATGACCTCTCACCTGCGCAAAGGTGTGCGAATGGGAGTAGTATTGAACCGCCAATTGGTGACGACAGACGCCTCCAATTTGGGTTGGGCGAAGGCAGAGGAGTATGCGGATCCTGGCCTGACCGCTGGACATCCCTGCACATAAATATGCTGGAGTTGCAAGCTGTAGCCCTTGCTCTATCCACCACGTTCTCCCAGTGCTGAGCATACACACATGTTGATCAGGACAGACAACACGACAGTGGTGGCGTATGTCAACCACCAGGGTGGCCTACGGTCCCTGGGGTTGCATCGCATGACCTTCAGGTTATTGACATGAGCTCAGAGGAACTTGCTGCCCCTACGGGCGACGCACATTCCTGGAGTGGTGAACTGGCCAGCAGACTTCCTCTCCCGGAGCAGTCCGCATCCGTCAGAGTGGCAACTCCACCCTCAGATAGTGGAGCGCATTTGGGAACGGTTTGGGAAGGTGCAGGTCGATCTCTTCGCCTCAGCAGAGATGACACATTGCCCCCTATGGTACTCCCTCCACTGCTTAGGTGGTCCACTTGGCATAGACGCTCTAGCGTTTTTCCCGCCTATACCGCTGCTCCCGGCTTTTCTCGAAAAAGTCTTCTCGAAAGCTGAAAGCCATGACCCCATATCTTACCCTAAGCCAGTCATCTTACAGTTTCTGCAAGAACTGCTTGATGCTGGTAGGTCACCTTACAACTTGAAGGTGTATTTAGCGGTTATCTCTGCTTGCCATGCCCCCGTAGATTCAATGTCTCCGGGCGCACATTTTTTGGCTAGCCATTTTCTTAAAGGCGCTCGCGATTACGCCCTCCTAGGAGGACTGTTCTCCCCGAATGGCCTCAATGTTGTACTGGAGGCTCCGTTTGAGCCCATACACTCCATAGAGTTGAAGTACCTGTCTATGAAGACAGTCTTCCTCTTGGCTATCACCTCCGCTAAGCAGGTCAGTGAGCTGCAGACGCTGTCTGTGCACAGCTCCTGCATGCGTTATTGGGAAGATCGCAGCAGAGTGTCTCTGCGCACAACCCTGCTTTCCTCCCCAAGGTGATCACAGCCTTCCACTTTAGTCACTGTGGAAATGGAGTCCTTCCATTCACCTCCGTTTGCTTCAACGGAGGATGTGAGATTAAATTTCCTGCTACACCAACCTGTGGTAAACTATTACAAGATTACAAGAAGATATAATCCAAGATATTTAGCATTTGGCTTTACTTGGAGAGGTGAACAACGTGAACCAGTTCCTCAGTGCGTTATTTGCTATGAAGTCTAATCAAATCATTCTATGAAGCCTTCCCCATTTCAGCATCACTTAAATGCAAAGCACAGCTCCTTAAAAGACAAGCCTCTCAATTTTTTTAAAAGAAAACTAAGTCAGTTCCAAGACAGTAAGAGAACAATAATCACTTTCAGTGGTATTAATGCTAAGGCTCTGGAAGCATCCTACAAAGTAAGCTTAATGATTGCGCAAACTGGGAATGCGCATACAACAGGCAAGACTCTTGTGTTACCTATAGTGTCATCAACTCATGGAGATAAAGCTGGAAAACAGCTTGAAGTTCCTTTATCAAACAACACAGTATCAAGAAGAACTGAAGAAATGGCTGGCCAAGTAAAAGAAAAGCTCATCAAGCATCAAGAAAAGTAAGCTTCTTACATACATCAGGTTTGAATCTGATTAAGGAAGAGTTCTTGTTTTGTGAAGCACTGTCAAGTCATACAACAGCAGATGAGATATTCAATAAACATTTATTGAAACTTTAATAACTTTTATTAATTCCAAAAACAAAATTGTGAGGCCACTGTCAGCAGGTACAAAAGTAAAATAAATTCTCAAATAAATACTGGCGTTCTGCAGTTTTAAACCTTTACTGGTATGAGGAAAAATAATAGTGTTGATTAAGTCAAATAAAATTGACTGAAAGAAAAATAAACAAATTTTAAAAAAATGTTCTCCATTTTCTCAGGACTGTGTGTCAGGTGTTTAATCCTGCTTTCCCATTGAAGTAGAGGAAATAGGGCTCTGATGGTTTCTTCAGAAATGACATGCACGGTCTGCAAAACAGTTTACCCCCGTCCTCATACAAGTGTCCCGGGTATTCCCCAGCACGACCAGCTGCTGTTTATTTCCTAAGTGGCTTTTGCCTCAAGACACATGTTTGCTCTAACAAATTTATCAATTTTAGCTCAGGATTTTAATAGCCACAGCACATCAGTGTCTTTATATCCCTATGAGTGTCCCAAGATCAGGTTGAGCAAGATAAACAAAGCATAGGCATTCGAAAATCGCCATTGCGCCATCTTGTGCAATGTTTAGAAATGTGTTCTTATGAATACTAGTTAGGCTTGTTGCCATGGAAAATCAATAATTCTGCAACCCAGGGTGCATTCCGCAATATATTATACACACACACACACACACACACAATACAAAATCTTATTTCTGCAGTGAATTTAAGAAAATCTAGATTATACTTTAACATTAAGACCATTCATATTTTTGTATTTTATGAATATATTTTACACATTGTCCTGCCAGACCTAGAGAGCAGCCATCATAGACAAAGAATTTAATTTCTTACCTTCAATTTATTATAATAATTAATTAGTCATTTAGCAGACACTTTTATCCAAAGTGACTTACAGAAACTAGGGGGTGAACTATGTATCAACAACTGCTGCTGCAGTCACTTACAATAGGACCTTGGTTTTATGTCTTATCCGAATGTATATGCCTTAATTCCCTGTGCATGTTCTTCTTGGCTGATAGATTAAAATGATGAAAACAAAAACAGATATCAGTAACAGCAGCAAGTAGCTCATTTGCAGATAGAGGCGGAAAGGACGCTGTGACTGCAGGGTATGGGGAACATTTCTATTGTTTGTTAAATTGCTGTTAATTATGTTATTGTTATTGTTTACTGTTGTTATATTGAGTGTTTCTATTGGGAAGTGTTGTGTGTCATTGAGTGTTCCTGGATTTATGATATGTCACCATCAGCAGTGGTAGGGGCTGCAGTAGTGGGGGAAGGGCTCGCTCCTGCAGTTAGTAGAGCCAGAGTAGATGTTTCTACTTGATGAGCTGTTGGTGACCTTAAATCCAGTGTGTGTGTATGTGTGTGTGTCTGTCTGCCTGTCTGTCTGACTCCTGGGTATAAGCTGACAATGGTGCTTTTAAAGTGTCCTACTTTGCTACAGTATACATGTATCAATCAATCAATCTTTATTTTATATAGCGCCTTTCATAGTGGACCACCATCACAAAGCGCTTTACAAGATGCAGTAACAAGAAGAAAATACTTTAAATACCGAGAAATGCATAATACATGATATACAGTTTATATAAAAAATAAATAAATAAAGTGCATAATACATGACAGTAGCATAATATATGAAATAGTAGCAGCAACACAGCAGCTAATAGCAGATATCAGGCTTAAAGAGCATGGAAAGCAAAACAGAATAGGTGGCTCTTGAGAGTTGGTTTAAAGCGAGTGGCGGTGGGAGTATCATGCACCAAAGTTGGCGCACTTTTGCTTGGGGATAACAAGCAGGCCAGAGTCGGAGGACCTCCAGGACATAGCGGGTCAGCAAGTTGAGGACGTACTCGGGACCTGTGTGATGAAGGGCATTGTAGGTTTACAGGACAGTTTTGAAAATAATCCTGAACTTTACATGCAGCCAGTGCTGCTGGGCAAGACGGGGGGTGATGTGATCAAGTTTTTTACATCTGGTTAGGATCCTGGCAGCGGCATTCTGAACTAGCTGCAGTCGGTTTATGGTGCGTGCCGGGAGACCACCATATAGAGAGTCGAAGTAGTCGAGTCAAGAGAACATAAATGCATGACAAAGTATCTCCGCATCCGGGAGGGAAAGGTAGGGATGGACTGGAGATGTTTCAAATATGATAGAAGGAAGATTTGACAACAGAGGAGATGTGGGCATCAAAGGAGAGGTTGCTGTCAAGAAGAACACCAAGGCTTCGTACTGCGGGGGAAGGCAGCAGCAGACAGTTTCATAGGTTCAGGGCAGCTATATGGAGATTCTTAAGTTGAGTTTTAGATCCTACTAGAAGGAGTTCAGATTTGCTGGTGTTCAGCTGAAGAAAATTGGCAGTCATCCAGGCCTCGATGTCTTGAATGCAAGCCAAGAGCTAGACCATGGCAGAGGGGCTTCCAGGGTCAAGTTTTAAGTAGAGCTGGGTGCCGTCAGAATAGGAGTGATACATGAGGCTGTGTTGGCGGATGAGGTGACCCAAGGGAAGCATATAGATATTGAAGAGAAGGGGCCCCAAGAACTGATCCTTGGGGGACACCACAAGTGACTGGGTTTGCGACACACTGCAGCCAGCATAGAAAACAGACTGCATGCGTCCGGATAGGTAAGAGAACATCCAGGAGAGACAGGTTCCAGAGATTCCAACATACTTCTGAAGGCGGTCAAGAAGAATGCAATGACCTATGGTGTCAAAAGCGGCTGTAGGTCAAGGAGGACAAGCACAGAGGGCGCACCAGCATCAGCATTAAGCAGGAGATCATTCACAATCCATGTGTATATATATATATATATATATATATATATATATATATATATATATATATATATATATATATATATATATATATTCCAGTCTATTGTAAGTATACCTGTAGTATACATCTGCATATATTTAACAATATATTACAACATATTTATTAGTATATTTTTCTGTATATAAAGTACATATATAATTATATGTAAAAAATATATTGTCTCATATATATTACCTTATATTTCACAATATATTTTTTCCAAACAAATACATGAAAACGGCAAAATATATTACAACACATACATTATGAAATATATAATATAACAATATCTTTATTTTTTAATAATATCTTTATTTTTTATGTAGCATCTTTCATAGTGGACCACCATCACAAAGCACTTCACAGAGGTAGGCTGTGAACTGTGCATTATATGCAGAATCACTTACAATAGGACATTGATTTAACATCTCATCCGCAGGATGGAGCACAAGGAGGTCAAGTGACTTGCTTGGGGTCACACAGTAAGCCAGTCAGTGGCAGAGGTGGGATTTGAACTGGTGACCGTCAGTGGCGAGGTGGGATTTGAACCAATGATCTTCTGGTTACAAAACCTGGGCTTTAACCACTGGACCAACACTGCCTCCAATGATAATAAGGTCAGCACTCACATATCCGACCCTATAAAATTGACTTGTGATGCATATCTCATTATTTAATCTGATATGACGTGTATGTAGGTGAGCATGTTGTAACATGCCCCCTACCACCCAAACAACCCCCTGCCCGGCACACACACACACACACACACATTTCATATGGAATGAAAAATATATGACTTGGGTTTGAGGAACTGCACATATTTCTCCTTTCTTTGGCACAGTTGCTGTTTTCTTTCTTATTTTTTTCTTATATCTGACATATCACAAGAGATGGATCATGATGATGGTAGATTGTTCATGGAAGATTTGATTCATCAGGGTCAAGGTAGGATATTTACAGAAATCTGTCTCTTATGTTTAAATATCTGAAGACAGTCCTCCTTTTAGTTTTGTTTTTCATCTAGAGGGGTCTCATTGATTCTTTCATTGAAATGTGTTGGCGCACGAGTTGGGGGAATAACACAGCAGTAAAACACTTGTCCATTTTTTCAGGGAATACAATAAAAGATGCAATGTCAAAAATACATCGCTGAAAGGACTGTGTTTTAAAATAAGTAGGCTTCCATTTAGATGCACTGTAGTCAGTTTTGTTGGTTCAATACTATATTTTCAACAGAAGTATTTTAATTCAGAATGATATGATTCTGAAAATAACACTTGCCAAAAAAGAGACAACACATTAAATCAAAATGTTACCCATGCACAGAACTGTGTAAAACATAAAAGGCAATGCAATTGAGCAAAAGATTAAAAAAAACAACAACAACAGTTTCCACAATTAAATCAGTTTCCAAAGTCAGTATTCAAAATTGCAGAATAGTGCTCGATAAGGCCCTTATGTCACAGTTCACTTGCAAATGAAAATGCACCAAAGCAATTAAAGATAACAGATTTAAAAAAAAAAAAAAATGTAGTGCTGGGATAATTAATGGAGTTACTCGAGTACTTGCGATTATTTTAATATATCAACCATATTTTTGGTACTCGAGTACTCTACGCATTAATACATGCATTCCAATATGGCGGTGCAATGTATCTGCAGCACTTGGAGAAGATTCACATGTTCAGTGCAACGTCTAAGGCAAAGTCTGATACCATCACAACACCACTGCTTTACTTCAACACCTAAAAAGAAACACCCGACCGTGTTTCTGAACAGAGGATGAGCGCAGTCAAGTGAGGAAGAGTCTTGGGAGATGACCGCATTCCGAGTCGTAGGCGAGGGCGCTAACGAAAGTCAAGGTCATCTACCACACAGTACAGCCCGCATCGAGAGGACTTTATCGCTATTAGTAGGATCCTGCGTTTTAAGCGACCTGTTTTTTTCAATTGTAATTCAACTGCTACCCCCTAGATGTCCCTACAGCCACTCCAGTTATTGTAATCAAATTCACAATTAAGAAATCAACGCATTACGCTTTGACTAATTAGAAAAATAAAAGCTAATTATGATGAGTATAAATGGTAATTGAATAAATTGATGCGTTAAAAGAAAAATCGAGAGACCTAAACATGGAGTCAAAGACATTGCAATCAAAAAGCATTTCATTGAGCGAACGATCGCAACAATATCCACCTGGTGTTCTGCACACCGATGGGTATCATTTATTTTGCACAGCTTGTAATTTATCTTTAGACCACACTCGACAGTCAACAATAGACTGACATTTATCATCAGAAAAACATAGAAAACGAAAGGCTGAGATTGACAGCTATGAGACGACGTCCTCCAGTGAAAAACGTAAGGGGAACGAAAATTCTGAACGCCGACGAGATGTTATTTTCGATTTGACAGAGACATTTGTTTGTGCTAATATTCCCCTGGAAAAACATGATAATCCCAAACTACCTGCATTTCTGAACAAACCTGTAATAAATGCAGGAGCAATTCCTACAACAGGTCAGCTGAGAAGGGAATATCTACCCCAAATTGCACAAGATGAAAATTGTACAACTGGTAAAGATGTCTGACAGTGTATCTGTAGTTACTGACGAGTCTACAAATGCAAAAGATCAGTATGTTTTGCACATTTTGTTTGTTCTCCAAGGACTATCGAATACCTTCGAACTGAAAGTAATATTAGCCGATACAGTTAATCTGCACTCTGTGAATTACTCATCGGTGGCACAGGGCGTTGTGAAATGTTTAAACGCATTTGAAGTTAATTTAATAATATGACTGGATTTGTCTCTGATAATGCCAGTTACATGATCAAGGCATACAATGACATTCTTTGAGGTTTTCTTTCAAATTCAGTACATTTGACTTGTAATGCCCACATAATAGCCCTTGCCAGCAATATCTGGGCAAATCATTTTTCTTCGAAAGCAGACAAGCTGGTTGCAACCGTTAAAAAAATTGTTTAAACATTGCCCAAGCAGAAAACTATGTTTTCAAGACCACCTGACAGAAGCAATCCAATAAAGTTGCCACCTGAGCCATGATGGGGCACTTGGTATTCTGCTGCTGAATATCATTCCAAATACATCCCTTTTTGCGCAGACTTTGTGGAAAAGGAAATGCACATTTCACCAAACACTGTAGTGTTAAAGGACCTTCAGAAATTGCTTAAAGATGTGCAAAGTTTAAAATCTCAACTCTCCCTAATTGCAACACGTGCCAAGGGACTGGTGGATCTGATTCAGTGGTTTGAAAGCCGTGAAGTGAGAGTCCATCAAACATATAATAAAGTTGCAGAATTAATAAATACATACCGAGCAATGGCACAAGAGGTACACAGCACAGACGCCGCAATAAACAAATTATGTGTAAAAACCTTCCATGACGTTTCTGAAAAATTGACTAATTATTACAACCCGGATCAATGTAAAAAGAAACCACGTTTTTTTCAACCAGCTCATAACTTTCTGATGGCAGTAAGGATATTCGACCCACAACAAGTGTGTAGTTTGGATCTGGAAGCCCTCCCATTCTATTCTATTCCAGGATTTGATGCTGAAAAGCATAAAGAAAATGGCAGATGAATTACTGAATTAATTTTGGATTAAAGCTGAAGAATTATTTCCCAGTCTAACATGAAAGGCTAAAATATATTTGTCAGTTGTTACCAATTCTGTAGATGCTGAAAGAAATGTTTCTTCTTATGGCCAGTGTTTCTTCTTATGTTCGTAGCTGCTGCTGCCGCCTAATCAACGTGCCAATGCACGTTAGAATGACTAATTGAGATGATTGAAGGAATCAGGAGATTATCAATCAATAAGTGGCTTAATTAAGCAGACTACATGAACACCTTGCGGTGGGAAGAATGAAGTGCAGCCTAAGAAAGCAGGTCACGTAAAACGCAGGGCCCTAGCTATTAGAAACCGATTTATTTCTTTATTATCTCTTTAAAAAAACCTTTAAAACTTATATTTACCTTGAACTTCTGATATTTCACCAGGTAACCTTCCGCTGGGGAAAATAGTCCCTGACATAATTAGAATAGAAAAACAACATACGTAGATAAAATGGTTTTTATTATTATTACATTGCCAGATAAAGTAACTGTAGGATTATTGAATAGTCCATGTAGTATAGAGTCGGACTCGAAACTTGTTGTTGGAGGCGGGGCGTCATTCAAGCTGGCAGGGAGTGGATTGGCTGGTGCAGAAAGAACTGAAACAGGGTTGGCAGTTTGACTGGCTGGCTTTGAGGCAGAGTGTTGTTTGGACTCAGTTGATGACAGAATTGTGGACCAATCGTGTCTTTCCTGTTGATTTGCTCTCCAGTAGCTTACGGTGTCCTGTAATGTTTAAGTAGCTTTTTATGTTTTCAGATTAGTTATAGATTAGAATGTTAAGGGGAAAAGCCGTTATTTATGCACGGATTGATTTAAAATTTAATTCACAGTTAAGCACTTAAACGTTCCAGCGGGCATCTATGCAAAATAGAAGCCCACTAGATCTGGAAGACGATTGGCTATTTGCACTCAATCGTTTTCTAATTAAGCGATAGTGCCCGCCGACGAGGGCTCTACCGTGTGATAATTGACCGTGATGGAAGTTACGCGTCCCGAGCCAAAGGCGCTAACTAATGTCAAGGTCAATTATCACACGGTAGAGCCCTCATCGAGAGAGCACTATCGCTATTAGAAAACAATTTTTACAGTTATTTTCTTTAAGAAAAAAACTTAAAACCTAGATTTACCTTAAACTTGTACTGATTCGTCAGGTACCTTTCTGCTGAGTAAAGACGTTCTAAGAAAATAGTCCTGAACATTTTTAAAATAAAAAAAACAAGGATGGCATACTGTGACGTCCTGGTAGTAAATCTCCCTCTCGACCTGTGAGGGTACTAAGTAGCGAAAGGGAAAGGCTTTGGACAGGTTGTCCTGACAGTTCATTCCCTGGGTCGGGAAGTCAGTCAGCCTGGAAAAAGATGAGACTCCGGTGCGGGAATATATTGACCTGGAAGGTAAACGAGGTAGCAGCTGCAAGCAATAGAGTCAGCTGTAATCGTTTACCAAGGGGTCATGCATAAATGCATAAAAGGGGCCGGAGAATTGTAAATCTTTTCCTTCGCTTGGGTTTCAGAGTTACGAGGAGACTGGAAGGACCGGGAGATATCCCCAAACTGAAATAGAGAGTTTGTGAGTGTTTGTTGGTATTTTCTGTTTAGTAACTGTCTGTGTTTGTTTCGTTAAATAGCACTAGACGGCTAAACAAATCCGGAGCTGTCGCCAGGGGCCAGCACAAAGCCGGCTCACCACAGCACTTGTTTTCACCAATAGCACGTAATACATTGTACTTCACCACAAGCACTGAGAGCACTCACTTTGGACCTGTGATCGTGTGTGTCTAATTGTGTGTGTTTTGTATCGTGTTTATTGTTTGCGGGACTGCAACCCTTTTTTTATTACTGCACAATACACATTGCTGTGTATTGCCAGCTCATTATTGTTTTCTGGCTGGTCATCAGACAATTGGATTTCTAATCATTAAAACCCTCATTTCACCCGTACTTTGTTGTCTGTTTGTTGTATGGAATTACTGCATCCGCACTGCACCTGCTATACACCTGCTACTAATTACCACTTTGCCACACATACATATAAAGAGAAAAACAATTAATTTTTATTCAGTAAATCTGTTTCTATTTTTAATTAACTTGTTAGTGTTTTAAACTCCTATTTACAGGGCCGTAACTAGGGTGGGGAGAGTGGGGCAGCTGCCCGGGTGCAAGCTGTGGGGGGTGGAAAGATTACTTAGTTTTAAAAAAAATATTTTTTAAAAAAGGACAGATTTATTAACCCTACGTCATGATGATGTTTCTTGTCATATCTCAGCTGTCCAATAACCAATCTTGTTTTTTCATTGGGTCATAGCCATGACTGCGGTGAATGTCCCCAAGTAATTGGTTTAGGGCTGCGGTGGGTGGGACACGCCTCCATTACAGCTGCGTTCAATGGGGAATGGTATTGACACTTAACTATTTCAAACGTCTGTGTCTCCCGTTCCACATGTCCAAAAGTGCTGATCTACAACTCACATGAAAGCTAAAACTGGGGAAAAAACTAGTCCTCTTTATTTTTTTAATTGCTATTTAAAAAAAAAAATTGTATCCGCTTTTTAAAAAATATGCAATGTTTCGCAATGTGTGTTGTCCACGTCTCGCTTTGTTGCTGTTTAAAGATGCCGTGACTCCAGTCGAGCTGACAGTCTATGATTGGCTCTCGGCAGTTGCAGGTAACTTACAGGATTGGTTGCTTTTGTCAATGCAAAGTATTGATTGGCTGGTTTTGGTGATTAATAAATTAATTTGGACCAATTGTGTCTTTGTTTAGTCTTTACTTTTACTACGCTTAAAATATACAAAAAATCAAAAAGAAAGCCAGCACTTGCGCAGATTGATTTTAAATTTGATTCACAGTTGGTGCCGAGATGTTCCAGCGGGCATCTACCGTCTATTAGTGACCGCTAAAGCTGGAAGCTGATTGGCTGACGGTACTGAATCGTTTTCTAATATAATATAGTAAGATGCTGCTTTGGGCACACATATATTATAATTTTTCATTTTGATGGCAACAAGAATGACATGTTTATTTTAGTACATAGCGGGAAATATAGTTTTCTAATTTAGAAACCTGAAAATAGACTATACATTTCGCTCTTACTATTGAATAAAGCACAGTAGGCTACGCTTCTGTCATTTTAAACTCCTGAATAGAAAAAAAGACCATTAGAGCTACGTAATGGTAGCACCTATTAAATTTAAGTGTAGTCGACCTCAGTGCTGGTATTTGATTAACCGGAAATGTCACGTGACTATTCACACCATTTGCTAAAATGGCGGTTGATACATCCGATATGAGTACTTCAGCATCAAAAGAAATGCAACAAAACTAGTTTAGTGTGAAGTACTTCAAAAAACAGGAAGACAAACGTGAAGTACAATGCACACTTTGTCAGAAAGTGCTAAAATACAACCAAAGCACATCATCTATGCATGCACACCTCAGAGGAAAACATCCTTTAAACCTGTCGGCTGAATGTCAAGCAATGAGTGGTACTGCAGTCAAGGCAAGTGACACGCAGAAAAGGCAGTCAAAAATGTTTTCATTTTAGAAGCGCCCAATAAATGAAAAACGTAAACAGGAAATTACAGAAAAACTAATGGCATTCATTGTGAAAGATGTACGTCCAATTTCAGCAATTCATAGGCAGGGATTTCAGGATCTTATCCATTTTTTTGAACCTGGGTACACAATTTCATCCCACGCTAGCGTCTGGAAACAAATTAAATGCGAGTATGACAACGTAAAAAGCCAGCTTGCCGCAGAACTTAAAACACAGCGTTTCTCTCACAACTGATCTCAATGGATTACTGTAATGGATTACATTACTGTAACTGCACATTACATAACGGAATCATGGCAGCTGAAGTCTAAAGTGTTGCAGACTGCAATTATGTCTGAAAGACACACTTCTGTAAATATTCCTGAACGTATGAACAATATTGTGCAGGAGTGGGGCATTGATGTTTTTTGTACGGTTCATGACAATGCCAGCAATATGAATCTGGCATGGAGATCTGTGATCAGTTCCTGAATGACCTGGGCTGTTCCGGTCATACACTACAATTAGCGATCAAGGCAGGTTTAAGTGTTCTTGACATCTCCAAAACAGTAGAAGCAGCAAGACAAGTTGTGGAGCATTTCCATCGTTCTGCATTGGCCACTAGCGAGCTGAAAAAACGGCAAATTTCAGCTCAACTACAAACAAAACAAGCTTCAGAATGACTGCGCCACACGGTGGAACTCTACGTCCATGTTGGAGCGCTTATTTGAGCAATGACTGGCTGTTCAGACTGTCCTGACTGATGAAACTGTCACAAAAGCGGCCGCTCACAAATCACTGTTGTTGAAAAGTAACGTCTGGGACCAGATAGAGCAGTTGTTACCTGCAAAAGCAACCACTATTATGTGTGCAGAACATCATGTGGGGCTTTCTTTCATTTACCTTGTCATTATGAATTTGTTGGACAGCAACCTCAAGCCAACAGACAGCGACATGGGAGCTACACCAGCCTTTAAAGCAGAAGTCAGTAAGCAACTAACCAAACGATTTAAACTGGATCAGCAAGGTCTTGCAGAAACACTTCCCATCATGGCATGCCTGTTGGACCCACGTTTCAAGCACCTGCAGTTTCTACAGAATGTGAGAGAGGCAGCCAAACACCATTTTTCAGAATTGGTTCTGAATTTGAACCAGTCAAGATCCTGCGATTCTGCTGCTGCCACAGTAGCTGCTGCCACCTGCTGGCTCTGTGATGGTGACGCCTCAGAAAGTGCTGCCGCGGACGCGGCACCTCAAACGAAAAAGTCAAAAATTGAAATGGACTATGCAGAAATGTTTGGACGTCACTTCGAGGAAGGAAGAAATCCACGGTCAGCAAGAGCTGACAGCGAAATAAATGATTACCTCAAGTTGACCCCTCACATTCCAACAATGGACAACCCGTTACCGTGGTGGAAGAAAAGGAAAGGCCGATATCCCCGTCTGGCAGCTTTAGCGAGGAAATATCTTGCTACCCCCTCCACGAGCACTCCGAGGGAGAGAATATTTTCTCTTGCTGGAAATACCGTCAACCGACACAGATCAAGTCTCCACTCAGATCATGTTGATGTCCTTGTGTTCCTTAATGTAAATTTAAAAACAAGTGAAAAGGAACTGGCACCAAGGAATGATATCTGAAGAGTCGAAGTAAAGATCGATACTGACAGTTTCCTACACATTGGAAAAAAAACCCTTATTTTGTTTATAAGTTTAATACAATAATATAATATAGTGTCTCTTATATAAAAGGCGTTGATTTTGTTATCCAAGTTAAAAAATCACCAGGTTAAGTGTTTATTTATTTATTATTTTCCTTGGTAGGCTATGCTATTGCAACAGAACAGAATATTAGTGTTTCTTTTGTTTACTGTAACACATAAGCATAGAACTAATGATTCAAATCCATTAAAAAAATAAAAGTAATCAGTAACGTGAATATGAATCAATAATTCTGATCATAAGCTAAATAATTCTACGAAAAACAGCGGTTCAACGCGTTTGGTTTTCTTTTTACATGTTGCCTTTGTTGCTTTTCGCCATGGCCATGCAGTACTATAGTTGAAGTTCTACCTGTCTTTTCTACTGGTTGGTTTTACAATGACGCACAAAATAGTTTGTTACATAACTGCATGTTTACTTCAGTTCTCTCTGCTTTAATCATCAAAATAGAAGTCATTGTTTCTGGTAAAGAGGAGATCTTATGTAAGATTATTAATCTCTGATGCATCTGATAACTACTTAATAAAAAAATTAAAAAGTGATGTGTTGTTTTTTTCTTTCTTTGTGTGCAACATCCTGACTAGTTTGACTAGTTTACCCTTAACTATTCGACTCTATAAAATGAGTAGTCGTTCTGCCCCTAGAGCTATGTTATCTAAGTGATAACACCAAGTATTAACCCAATATTAAGCTTTTACTACCGTGTGTTATCAAACTTGTTTTCATTGCAACGAGTGCACACAACACTTTTTTTTATATAAAACGCTGCATCAGCCATAGCATTGCTTAATTTGTAATCATCTCAGCACTATGTTTAGTTTATGGAGTACTAGACGCTATTTAATCATTTGTTTGTTTGTTTATGTATTATTGGGATTTTGTAACCCCCTCGTCGTTTCTCAGATGCAAGTAGAAAAATAAATAAATAAAAAAACATCGTTACCACAGCATGCAGTTCAAGGTTAATTCGGGACTGTGTTTTATGACAGGGTGTGTAGACAGTTAATATGGTAATACGTTAATAAGGTGCTGCTTATTAATGTTTTATACATATATAATCTGTGCTTAATAACTATGTTATACAGTGTTAATAAATAATTATCGTTTGGTTATAACCATGTAATAGCCATAGTTGGAATTATGTTTAAACATCCCATAGAACAATAGGTGGCTAAAAAAAAATGTAATTCCGTCTATGGCTATTGCATGGTTACACATCACAAAGTAGAATAGGTAGCTAAAAACTGCCCCTTTATAAAACTGTAATCCCGTCTATGGCTATTGCATGGTTATAAACCATCTATAATGCTTTATTAACACTCTATAACATATTTATTAAGCATATATTTTATATTTATAAAACACTTAAAACATTAATAAGCAGCACCTTAATATAAAGTGTTACCGTTAATATTACTTTTGTTATACATTTTCAAAAGCTCAAAAAAAAATTAAAAAAATCTGCCATTTTTAAATCTCTTTTAAAATTAATTAAATAGCTTCAAATGATATGAACATCTTATTTACTGTACCTTATGATTATGAGTGCCATTCTGCTGTCCCTTATGAAAATGAAATCCAGTTGTATACTTGTCAAGTATATAGTTTTTGGCTTTATTCAAGTCCTGATTAAGGTTTTATGATGTAGTTTTTTTATCTTAAAAAAAGAAAATCCATCAATAGCAGTAGTACTATACTTTTTGACATAGTATAGTTGTAGTTTAATAAAAGAAAAGAAAAACAGTTAGCAGACATGCTATTTTCTTAAAAATATTTCCCAACATAAAACCAATGTCATCTTACAATAATTGATTTTGAGTTTCAGTGTTTTAAAATAAAATATCAAACAGAACGAAATTTCAATGTACCATTTGTAATTCAGTAATATAAGAGAATTGGTCAGGGGTCTGAATACTTTTGCAAGGCACTGTATATATATATATATATATATATATATATATATATATATATATATATATATATATAGTAACCCGGCCAGCACTCATGGTCGTTCGTATGCCCCTTTAAAAGCAGATCCAGGACACAGGAAATTGAGTTTTAAGTGCGGTTGCGCTATTTTTAATAAACAAACAAAACACAAACCAAAAATAAACACCTAGCGCCGTGTTGGAGCACTAACTATACAGGCAGGACCCTGACTAGCTCGCAGGACGGCTAAGCCGTTTACCTGCCAAACAAAACACAACAAACAGGTTTGACACTAAACAAAAAGGTTTTTACACTACCTTTTTCTTTTTACGCTTGAGCACACTATCAAGCGGGCTTCTATACACACTAGCAGCTTCGTTTAAATACCCTGCACCTGGCTCTAATTTATAATGATCACCAGGTGCAGGGGTCAATTACCAATAAAACAATTAACAAAATAATTAAACAATTGACCAAAAAGTGCATACGCACATGTTTTATGCAGGGAAGATATTAACCCCCTCCCTGCTGTGTTACTATATATATATATATATATATATATATATATATATATATATATATATATATATATATATATATATTTATATATACAGACGTGCTCAAATTTGTTGGTACCCCTCCACAAAAAACGAAGAATGCACAATTTTCTCTGAAATAACTTGAACTGACAAAAGTAATTGGCATCCACCATTGTTTATTCCATATTTAATAGAAATCAGACTTTGCTTTTGATTTTTTATTCAACATAATATGGTAAATAAGAAAACAAATGAAAAT
Organism: Acipenser ruthenus; assembly: GCF_902713425.1. Lineage (NCBI taxonomy): Eukaryota > Metazoa > Chordata > Actinopteri > Acipenseriformes > Acipenseridae > Acipenser > Acipenser ruthenus. The sequence goes on along the minus strand of NC_081191.1, from coordinate 55,607,404 downwards.
GGCATGGACAAAAATGATGGGACCGCTAACCTAATATTTTGTTGCACAACCTTTAGAGGCAATCACTGCAATCAAACATTTTCTGTAGCTCTCAATGAGACTTCCTCACCTGTTAACAGGTAGTTTGGCCCACTCTTCCTGAGCAGACTGCTCCAGCTGTCTCAGGTTTGATGGGTGCCTTCTCCAGACTGCAAGTTTCAGCTCTTTCCATAGATGTTCGATAGGATTCAGATCAGGACTCATAGAAGGCCACTTCAGAATAGTCCAATGTTTTGTTCTTATCCATTCTTGGGTGCTTTTAGCTGTGTGTTTTGGGTCATTATCCTGTTGGAGGACCCATGACCTGCAACTGAGACAGAGCTTTCTGACACTGGGCAGTACGTTTCACTCCAGAATGCCTTGATAGTCTTGAGATTTCATTGTGCCCTGCACAGATTCAAGGCACCCTGTGCCAGGCGCAGCAAAGCAGCCCCAAAACATAACCAAGCCTCCTCCATGTTTCACTGTAGGTATGGTGTTCTTTTCTTTGAAAGCTTCATTTTTTCGTCTGTGAACATAGAGCTGATGTGACTTGCCAAAAAGCTCCAGTTTTGACTCATCTGTCCAAAGGACATTCTCCCAGAAGGATTGTGGCTTGTCAATATGCATTTTAGCAAATTCCAATCTGGCTTTTTTATGTTTTTCTTTCAAAAGTGGAGTCCTCCTGGGTCTTCTTCCATGGAGCCCACTTTCGCTCAAAAAGCGACAGATGGTGCGATCAGAAACTGACGTACCTTCACCTTGGAGTTCAGCTTGTATCTCTTTGGCAGTTATCCTTGGTTCTTTTACTACCATTCGCACTATCCTTCTGTTCACTCTGGGGTCGATTTTCCTCTTGCGGCCGCGCCCAGGGAGGTTGGCTACAGTTCCATGGACCTTAAACTTCTTAATAATATTTGCAACTGTTGTCACAGGAACATCAAGCTTTACCATGCTTGTCTATTATTTTCTTTCTGATCTCCTCAGACAACTCTCTCCTTTGCTTTCTCTGGTCCATGTTCAGTGTGGTGCACACAATGATACCAAACAGCACAGTGACTACTTTTCTCCATTTAAATAGGCTGAATGACTGATTACAAGATTGGAGACATGTGTGATACTAATTAAAGAAACTAATTAGTTTTAAATATCACTATAATCCAATTATTTATTATCTTTTCTAAGGGGTACCAACAAATGTGTCCAGGCCATTTTAGAATACCTTTGTAGAATAAGCAATAATTCATCTCTTTTCACAGCTTCTTTGCTTTAGTCTATGACATACCAAAGGCATGCAAGTATACATGATAAAAAAGCTTTTAATTTCATCACTTTTCAGGAGGAATGAAGCATTATTTCAATGAGCTGTAAGGGTACCAACAAATTTGAGCACGTCTGTATATATATATATATATATATATATATATATATATATATATATATATATATATATATATATATATATAACATTGTTTTTGTTATTCATTTATTCAATAATTTAAAAATAAGCCAAGATTATTATTATTATTATTATTATTATTATTATTATTATTATTATTATTAATGTATATATTTTTTTCCAAACGAGCAAGTGTGCAATGTAACTTTCATTACTACCTCTCAAATACTGTGACAGGATGGCTTGAGTGGTGACGTCCGGAAGAAACTCACAGTAATGAGGTTGAAATGTGAATGTGCTTGCTTGCACGGTTTATTTAAACAGAAAATAAAAAGGTTGAACAGACAAAACACGGCACTTTGGGCCAAAATAAACAGACAAACAAAACGAACAGACACTAACAAATAGACTGTGGCCCTCCAGCATGGTAGCAGTTATTATACTTTTAATTCTTACTTTAATCTCCTCTCCACACCCGTTCTCCACTCACGAACACACAACCATGAGTGACTGAATTGTGCAACTATTTATACAGTTGTGCAGGGATTCAATTACTAATTAATTATTCACTTGAATCCCAGCACGTGAACTAATTTGTGTATTCCCCGTGCTCACATATTAATACACATTTTATCTGCACATGAAGTGATTGTGCAATCCGCGTGCCTAAATACAACTATATATATATATATTAACATTCGTGCTAAATATCGCACATTATATCCCGTGCACCAATATACTGTATATACACCAACATTAACATCACACGCATCAGATAACACATAATACACACATGGGCGGGGCACACTGCCACAAATACACAGATGTGATGCTTGTTCGGAAGTCAGCAAGCTCTAACTGGCATATTTTTGCAATGCAATTCATCATTTATTTGTTCCTTTGGTGTTTAAAAAAAATCTATGGGTGTGACAGGGTCGTCTCCGCCCCTGGGTATATTTTGGTTTATTATGTATAGTGTGGGTTATGTAGCAAGGGTTAGTTAAAATGTATGTTGGTAAATGGGCACAGGGAAGTCACAATTAGTTCACGTGCAGACTGTGCTGGGGCCAGATTGAATGATTAGCAATTGAGTCTTGGCACAGCAGTATTTAAGAGTCACAAATTTCTCACTCTGGGTTAGTGTGTTCAGAGGTGGAACGAGAGACATGAGCTGTGAGATAAAAAAATACTAATAAATAATACATCTAGGGAGCAATTGCTACCTGTGCTGGTTTTACACCAGCACGATACTTGTTGGTTCTGTATCTGTTGTATCTGTTTTGGCCGTTTTGTAAGTGTTTTGTGTTTTGTTTCAACCTTTTGATTTATAACACTATGTAACATAATTTTTGTTCCTGGGTAGTAAGTGTTATTTCCTAATTGCTTATGCCTCAAAAGTATAGAAAATGGCTATTATTCCCCACAAACTTTGCTTTTGTGACCAGACAGTGATATTTTGAAATTTACCTATTTCCAATGAGAAAACGGGCGAATTTGTGTCTTTTCGTTCACATAAAGTCAGAAAAAAACAACATATGAATCCAAATTAACATGTATTTATACTAAAGTAATACAAATATGACTACAAAAGATTTAGAAGTGAGTAGTTTTTCGAGATTTACGATTATACTGTAAATCACTTTCACGAATCAGCCCCCAAATGTAGTCTCCCATCATGTTCTCGTTATACTGTCCTTGGTAGCGGTGTTCAAAGTCCAGTATATCCTGGTGGAAGCGCTCACCTTGCTCCTCCGAGTACGCCCCCATGTTCTCCTTGAATTTATCAAGATGAGCATCAAGGATATGGACTTTGAGGGAGATCCTACAGCCCATTGTGCCGAAGTTCTTCACCAGAGTCTCAACCAACTCCACATAGTTTTCGGCCTTGTGATTGCCCAGGAAGCCCCGAACCACTGCGACAAAGCTGTTCCAAGCCGCTTTCTCCTTACTAGTGAGCTTCTTGGGGAATTCATTGCACTCCAGGACCTTCTTTATCTGTGGTCCGACGAAGACACCGGCTTTGACCTTTGCCTCAGACAGCTTAGGGAAGAAGTCTTGAAAGTACTTGAAGGCTGCCGACTCCTTATCTAGAGCTCTGACAAATTGTTTCATAAGGCCCAATTTGATGTGCAGTGGTGGCATCAGCACCTTCCGGGGGTCCACCAGTGGCTCCCACTTGACGTTGTTCCTCCCCACAGAGAACTCGGTCCGCTGTGGCCAGTCCCGCCTGTGGTAGTGCGCCTTGGTGTCCCTGCTGTCCCAAAGGCAAAGATAGCAGGGAAACTTGGTAAAACCGCCTTGGAGACCCATCAGGAATGCCACCATTGCAGCCTCTTGATGCCATCTCAGAAAAATGCAGATATGTATCCACTTAGGCAGCTGGAACTAAACTGAACTGGTGGGCTTAAGGCCCCTGTATTTATACTACTATTTATATTACTGGAAAGTTCTAGAAGTTACTCCAAGTTTACTCAGCACTGAATCTATCTGGAATGTTCTGGAAAATAGGTAAATTTCAAAATACCACTGTCCTGGTCACAAAAGCAAAGTTTGTGAGGAATAATAGCCATTTTCTATACTTTTGAGGCATAAGCAATTAGGAAATAACACTTACTACCCAGGAACAAAAAAAAAAAAAAAAAAATTGTTACACGGTGTAATAAATCTGTGCAGCAGTGCTTCACTCACCAGACTGTGTCTCTGCATTTCCTGGTCACCACACAAGCTATCCATGACAATGGGCCAATACAGTTCTTTGGCTAAACGGCTTCTAATGTGTTATTACCGAGAAAAACGCAAATATATATTTTTTCTATAAACTGGGATTTTTTACAGTTCAGCAAATAGGATTACCCACTTCAATACACAGTTTCACGCAAAGTTTGGTATTATGTGTATTTCTGGCGGCAGAATACCTGCAAGTAAATGTACATTGTATTAATTTCTAAAGAAAGAACTAAAATAAATATTTTTCTCCTCAATTGTTTCTTTAAATGTTACATAAATGCCCAAGGGCTTTTCTCAAGCTATAGAAGACATTTGCTGCAAAAATGATCAGCCAAATAAAAACCAATGGCATAATTGAATTAATTAACTCGCAAAGACTGCTTCAATTCAATTCCCTGATAATGTACATTGGGCCACAACTTAGGGTGGACAGGCAATGACCAAAGGTCTGACGTCAAAGGAAATAGTTTGTAAAAATGATTTAAATCTATTAAAACCCTGAATATATCAAACATTTCCCCTGTAAATCCATTTAAAATCCATTTACATATATCCACAGTGAATGTGCTTTAAAAAGCCAAACGGGTAGCGTCACCAAACCAGCGAGAACAGTCATATTACATCAAGCAATTATTAAATAAAACTAGTAGCTAGTAAATGACTTACCATTGCCTAGTTAGTAACAGGGTAAGGCATCAAGGCTTGCTGCTGAATATTGCAATTATAGAGTCATAGTCCAGAGTCGCACAGGTCTCTTTCAAACGACAGGAGAGACAGCATGTTCAAGCGACTTGTCAGCATTGAGACTCGCACAGCTGTCTTAATCCTGTTCATAATGGAGAAGAGCCTTAAAAGTGCGTGCATATTTGGAAAGATAATCAAGTGGCAATCATCTCAAACTTAAATTAGTGTTGAATCATTTTTCCCCAGTCGATTTGCACTTTATTTGTTGAACAAAGACAGAAAACTTCAGCTTCATCCATATTAACGTTGTACAACAAAGTACATGCCAGTAGTAGACTTTCTCTATTGCCGAATGTGTCCGATGTTGGCAAGCATGCAGACATGGCTTTTGTGAGACCTTATCATACGAGTCATTTTGAAAGCGGCTGTTCAAGATAAAGTAACAGACGAATCATCCAGTCAGTTTGGTAATTTTCTCTTCTGACATTTATTTTCACGTTACCATTTCCACTGCTGAAGTAGATGTAAATGAATAATTTGCAGATTCAGAGGAAGAGGATGATATGTGAGTTGCTTTTGTGGCTTCATTATCTGTCCATTGTCTTAAAAAAAAAAAATAATAATACTAAATTTGTTTTTGGCATGTTGACCGCTGCACTACTGCTAATTAGCCTGCAAGTTTGCTTAAAAAAACTGCACATTTTAAATAAAGTTGGAATATGGAAACGTCTGGGACTTAACAGATCCGTGCCAGCTGCCTCACAGGCTCTCAATCAAACAGAGCTTGCACATGATTCGTTGTGTAAGAGGAATCTTGTGGAATCCTGGCCCGTTCCTCTTGTAGTGCCTGGATAAGCATCTGCCTGTTCAGTGGGCTGAGCCCTAGAAGCCACGCGTCTCCCAGTTCGTAGCCTGTCATTGACAGAGTGTGTCTGGTTATACCGTCACGCCAGGTTTTAAATTGCTGGCTGTGAGCACCCAAGACGGTGAGCCACAGTACGCTGCCCTAGTCCAGCCTCCAACATGCTGATTGCACGAAGGCGCTGCTCTCTTGACAGGCATATTGGTGTTTTTCTGTGATTTTCTTTATTGCTTTTATTTAAGCTTGCAATTCAACAGCTGAAATCACACCATATCCAGTGTCCAATCAACTGTTTCACTAATTAGGTGATTAAGTGCATATGCGTCAGTCATAGTCACTCAAGCGTGTCATGGTCAAGGATGAATGATTGAGTGATTTGTCAATGCCCATCATTTATATACCTTTTTTATATAAATGTGTTATAATAGTGATAAGTTTATTTTGATGGTCATATATATATATATATATATATATATATATATATATATATATATATATATATATATATATATATATATATAGACACACACACACACAGTGCTCCCTCGCTATAAGGCTCTCGATTATAATGCTCCTACAGCATGTATTTCTACAGTAAATACAGTACTGGTGTTGTTCAAACTGTAAACAACTTCTCAGTCTAACTTCCGTTTCTGTCACTCATATTTTTAAACTAAAGAAAAGCTGTGCTGGCACTTTATAACACAGACATCTTATTCAGCATTTGTTTCATAACTAAATAAATATTATGCCTATTACGTGGTTATCTTTCCTAATGCATTCACTTTTTTGCTGCGAGAGGAGCTGCGGCTTTCTCCGGGAGACAAGATGCTTCAGCTTCACTTCAGCCCCGCTCCGGCAGCCGAACCTGGGGCGAGCCCATTCCCTCTTCCCCTCGCCAGACCTGCTCTGCTTGTCGCAATTGGTTTGCGTGTCTGTCACTTCGAAATGAACTCCCGACCGCTGTTCAGCCAGGCTATTTATAGTTTAAAAACTGCGAATTAAAATGATCCACGAGTGTGGATATTACCTTTTTTTTTTTTTTTGTAAAAAAATATAGCGTTGATTAATTTATTATTATTATTATTATTATTATTATTATTATTATTATTATTATTATTATTATTTTCTTCTTCTTCTTCTTCTTCTTCTTCCCCCATTTTATAACGCTCTTACGCTCATATTGCATGTCCCCCCGTGACCCGCGTTATAGCGAGGGAGAACTATATATATATATATATATATATATATATATATACAGTACTGTGCAAAAGTTTTAGGCAGGTGTGAAAAAATGCTGTAAAGTAAGAATGCTTTCAAAAATAGACATGTTAATAGTTTATATTTATCAATTAACAAAATGCAAAGTGAGTGAACAGAAGAAAAATCTACATCAAATCAATATTTGGTGTGACCACCCTTTGCCTTCAAAACAGCATCAATTCTTCTAGGTACACTTGCACACAGTTTTTGAAGGAACTCGGGAGGTAGGTTGGCCCAAACATCTTGAAGAACTAACCACAGTTCTTCTGTGGATTTAGGCAGCCTCAGTTGCTTCTCTCTCTTCATGTAATCCCAGACAGACTCGATGATGTTGAGATCAGGGCTCTGTGGGGGCCATACCATCACTTCCAGGACTCCTTGTTCTTCTTTACGCTGAAGATAGTTCTTAATGACTTTCGCTGTATGTTTGGGGTCGTTGTCATGCTGCAGAATAAATTTGGGGCCAATCAGATGCCCCTCTGATGGTATTGCATGATTGATAAGTATCTGCCTGTACTTCTCAGCATTGAGGAGACCATTAATTCTGACCAAATCCCCAACTCCATTTGCAGAAATGCAGCCCCAGACTTCCAAGGAACCTCCACCATGCTTCACTGTTGCCTGCAGACACTCATTCGTGTACCGCTCTCCAGCCCTTCGGCGAACAAACTGCCTTCTGCTACAACCAAATATTTCAAATTTTGACTCATCAGTCCAGAGCACCTGCTGCCATTTTTCTGCACCCCAGTTCCTGTGTTTTCGTGCATAGTTGAGTCGCTTGGCCTTGTTTCCACGTCGGAGGTATGGCTTTTTGGCCGCAAGTCTTCCATGAAGGCCACTTCTGACCAGACTTCTCCGGACAGTAGATGGGTGTACCAGAGTCCCACTGTTTTCTGCCAATTCTGAGCTGATGGCACTGCTGGACATCTTCCGATTGCGAAGGGAACTAAGCATGATGTGTCTTTCATCTGCTGCAGTAAGTTTCCTTGGCCGACCACTGCGTCTACGGTCCTCAACATTGCCCGTTTCTTTGTGCTTCTTCAAAAGAGCTTGGACAGCACATCTGGAAATCCCTGTCTGCCTTGAAATTTCTGCCTGGGAGAGACCTTGCTGATGCAGTATAAATACCTTGTGTCTTGTTGCTGTGCTCAGTCTTGCCATGGTGTATGACTTTTGACAGTAAACTGTCTTCAGCAACCTCACCTTGTTAGCTGAGTTTGGCTGTTCCTCACCCAGTTTTATTCCTCCTACACAGCTGTTTCTGTTTCAGTTAATGATTGTGTTTCAACCTACATTTTGAATTGATGATCATTAGCACCTGTTTGGTATAATTGTTTAATCATACACCTGACTATATGCCTACAAAATCCCTGACTTTGTGCAAGTGTACCTAGAAGAATTGATGCTGTTTTGAAGGCAAAGGGTGGTCACACCAAATATGGATTTGATTTAGATTTTTCTTCTGTTCACTCACTTTGCATTTAGTTAATTGATAAATATAATCTATTAACATGTCTATTTTTGAAAGCATTCTTACTTTACAGCATTTTTTCACACCTGCCTAAAACTTTTGCACAGTACTGTATATATATATATATATATATATATATATATATATATATATATATATATATATATATATATATATATATTACGGAGGGCGGCAGGTGTAGAACATCCGGATACCAGGTATTTTTGGGGTAATGATAAAAAATAAAAAAATACACATATATTAATGTTTTAACTAGTACATGATACATATTTAAATACTATATAGTACACATTCAATTAGTCCATTCAGATCTGAAGACTTGTGTAACCTTTTTCAGTACTGGAAACATTGAAATAATAATAATAATAATAAAACACCTCAGTTTGAACACAGTTATCTTAAATGCGTTGATCGTTTCAAGATATTTCCCAAAGAAACTGTACATGCAGACTGAGGTAATTGTTTTCCATATCTTAATGTGTATTTGGAGAAAATACGATCGATCGCTATTTAGCTTCAGAATCACACATTAAACAAAAGGCTACCTCAGAGGCTGCTGAACAGAACGTAAAATAAACAGCTTTCAGAAACCAAACTCCAAAGTCAGCCCAGACAAAGGCCCTGTCCACACTACATAACCGATCTCGAGAACCGTACTCGAAACCGCTCTAATTAATCCAGCTCAAAGCGTCCACACTGAAGTACCGTTTCATGTTTAGTCAGTCTTATTGCGTCCACACACCATTAGAATAGTTCAGTTACAATTCCCAGCAGCGCAACGAACCGTGGAAATTAATACGACAGTATCCCACCATGTACTGTATTTTATTTTAAAATAATGTGTTATGCCCCATATTAACAGAGGTCCATACTGCATAAATTAAATATTACAAGTATTGCGGAAAAAGTAAATCCGAACACACACACAAGTAGGGCTTGAAGTTTTCAGGTTTTATTTTTAATCAGGTGAAGTCCCTTTAAACAAATTGAGCTGATTCTGTTTTATAATTAAACTCAGAAAAAGCTGTTAATTACAAAACAATCTTTGTTTTTACCTTCATATCTTGCCTGAGCCTAATTCTGGTCCTCTTAATTTTATTTCAAACAGAGCTGACAAATTACGTAATTTGTTCATTCCTGATCCTACTTTTAACTCGCATTTCATTTTTGCAGTCGCCTAATTTAATGCTGTGTTTTTGTTTATTTATTTATGTATTTATTTCTCTTTCTTTCTTTCTTTCTTTCTTTCTTTCTTTCTTTCTTTCTTTCTTTCTTTCTTTCTTAGCAGTCGTAAACAAAAATACATTTCAAGGATCACAGTACAAGTAATAATACGGTTAAGAGCAAGATAAATACAATGACTTTGGTTCTAGCAAGTATGATTCAAGAAAAATTCGATTTTCCCCACTAGTTTAACAGAGTCGTGAAAGATTTTTTGAAGCATAAAAATGAATACCTAGTGCGGAGTGTACAGTGATAGAGTATTTTGCCTAACATACCACAAAGCATTTTGGGATATTGGAGGATACACAAAACATGTAGTTTGGTATTACAGCGTCCACACTTCTGATAAGCCGCGCTACCTGATGCGATCTAATTAGAACCGGACTCGAGACTACCTCCTGAGGTGGTCTCGAGTCCGGTTCTCGAGTACGGTATTAAATGCTGCGTAGTGTGGACGCAAACCGTATTTAGCACTTTTAAGCCGGCTTAAATGTAACTAATACGGTTTAAAGGCATAGTGTGGACAGGGCCAAAAAGTATTCCTGTCTGCAAGTTAAATCAGTACTAAATCGATCCAGCACAGCCACCTCGCTTCAACCTGCTGCTTACAGTTTGAATTTTAGACCCTAATAGCCACGTCTTCTTTGTTTTGACTCGCTATTAATAAAATAAATTATTGGATGGGACAAATAACATGACAACAAACGTACTGCATACATTGACTTTATTAAAGTATTCCAAATGCCCTTGTGTAACCGAGTTTTTGGGCTGTTTCTAATCGATTTCCACATCAGTATAACTTGGCAAAGCTTTGCCTTAACTTCCAACCAATTCAGTGGATGCAGACGTGCTGTCTCAATGTATGGGCAAGTCAACTGCAGGGGGATGCTGCATACTCGCCTTTAACAAATGCCAGCACTCTGTTTTAGTAAGGAATCAAGTACCACTATTATTAGGCTTTATAGTGTTCTGAAATACTGTCTACTTAGGTGTATTTAATGTTTAAACAGGTCCGCGAAATCCTAATTTTATTCCGCAACATACCCGTGAAAAATACGTAAATTTACCGCGATTTAAGTAGACCCCTAGCTATATGTAATGGCCTTTGAATTAAACATTACAGTACAGTATTTTACTTTCAGGACTACTACTGCATTTAAGCATCTGTAGCTTACTTATTTTCTGTTACGATGCAAATGTCCGTTTTTCTGTAAGTGGAGATGCAAAGCTCTGCAATCCCAGCCCCCCACCGTCCCCGAACCCCCACCCTCCTCCAACCCCCACCCTCATCACAGCACCGCGGCGCAATCCCACTCCCTCTGCATACAATAACACTGCTGTACTCAGTATGTATTCAATGAATGTGTATTCACTTTATTGAACAAATATTCACTAACAGAGAACACAAACATACCTGCATGATGCAGTGGCGCAGTCACGTTTGATTACAAACAATGCAGTGTTTCCTGCATCATTGCACGGTCCACGCTGCATACGTGCCTTATCACACGAGATGTGATCAAATTCAAATTCAAAAACAGCTTTATTGGCTGTACACGTCATTGCACTTGATCAAGTATCGTATTACATGTTGTCAGTTTGCCCTAAAATGATTCTTATAAGTGGATTGCTTGATTCTTAGAAGCAGATTATTTTACATTGGATAGTATAGGAATTATTTTGTCCCAGTGGTTCTGATCACTATATGCAGTAGATTCTTATATCAGTGATTCTTATAAACTCCATTCACAGTCATTTCGGGGAGGGTATATTTAAATGTCTGTCTGCTTACTAAGTAGGAAAAGAACAACTCTGAATATTGCGAGGAAAGCTTCATGCGTTGCCATGAAGATAAAAACATTTAACAAGAGAAATTAATTCATGTGTTGTCGTGCACATTCTGAATTATGCCGCACATTAGGTACTTGTTTGTCTGGTTACCTTTCCAACACGCACACACACAAAATTATATAAAACATAATTTTCTACAAATTTTACTACTTAGAATTTATATTTGTGTTTGTGGAACATCTAAAAGCTACATTTCATTAACACTAGAGCCGCCTTTTACAATACATGTTTTTATTTTGAATATAACCTACAATATTCAGATTTTTTACATATATACAAGCCTGTTGTTATCTCTACTGGAACCTGGCAGCCATCAATTCCTTCATTTTGTACAAGGTAGGAGAGATTTCATCTTGAAGCTAGCCACAGCGCTTCAACAGGAACATTTTGATCAGAAAACTGCAAACTGCCGGCTGCAGCAGCTCAACCTGGATTCTGTGCTGCGAGTGACACACACGCAAGATAAATCATATGTTACTTTCATTTTAGATTAAAAACTACTTTTGTTTTTACAGTTTTGTATGTGCATATACCTGTTTACACACTAGTTTTTTTTAATTTATTATTATAGTTTTTCATTTTTTGAAGTAGTGCTTTATATGTGGTAAGTTAGAAAATAAAACCTTTTATGTTTAATTGTTCATTTAAATTCAGTGTTTAGGCTGTGCAGATGTTTGATATGACGTGTATCCGATAGTTAAACTTTCATTTTAATATTGATGATGTTTAAAATGTACTGGCGGTTGTAGGTATGAGTATAACTGCGGCAGTTCTAGTGTTGAAGTAGTCCATAAATGTACAGAGTGTGTGTGTATATGTGTGTGTGTGTGTGTGTTGGGGGGGGGGTCTATGTTTTGTATGGCCTTTCTGCTGGAGATTACGTGACATTAAATCAGAAAAACAGGGTCTTGACTGCTGAAACCTCGTGAGCCACAAGCACGATTCCTGCTCCAGTTTACATGGGTTTTTACAGCTATTTTTATCGTGAGAAAGCGATTGACCCTGCCCTTGAAGTCGCACTGCCAAAAGGACGTCTTTTTGCTGTCATACAGTCATGACTGTAGAGTCGATTTTCAAGTGCATGTAAACCCAGCCAGAGAAGCAGTATAGCTGTGACCAGTGGTGTAGTCGAGCTGGAACAGTGTTCCTGTAGTTTTTTCAATAGGCAGAACCTTGACTTAAGAGTTACTTAAGAATCAACTTAAGAATAATTCTGATGCATGCGCACCAATGTAGCGACCTCTTTACCGTGTGGAAATCAAAATAGTCTTTTTGTACCATGCCATTGAATAGCCATTAGGAACCAGATTCCCTACATGCCACTACTGATAGTGATAGTACACAAATCGGAAACTCTGTCTCCAATAACCAGCAAGTATTTTAAATGTTTGCAGAGTCAATTAACACACATCTCCTGATTCCTGTACAACTGTACGATTCTGTCAGTCGTCCTCGTGATGCAATGAAGAGAACATTAGGAATTTCTATTACAAACTACAGTATTAAAGTTTAATAGGGCTAGTAAAAATGCTGATGAAGAAGTACCAAAAACCGCACGTACATTTAAGATTTAATATATATTACAAAAGCATAAATAAGTGCTACACATTTATTAAAAAAAGACACACAGTAATGTTATAAATTATGTATCTATCTGCTTTGCTTGTTTTTTTCTCACAATTTACAGTACCAGAACCGCTTTTATTTTTTTAATCTGATGAGATCAAATGCAGTAGGTCCAGAAAAAAAATGTATTCAGAATGTCGTGTAAAATTAAATTGTTTAGAACTGTCAGCGGATACATTCTTTAAAAATAAATTTCAAAACAATTGTAATTGTATAGTTCTGAAATTGGTGACAAACAATTGTGTGATTCGTAATTTTATTGGATGCAGAGGGAGGACGTGATATACTATACAGGACGTTGTGGTGATTGAAGTTCTGAGCTGGTGACGACCTCATAAATCGTAAGGAATACAAAAAGAACATGCATGATAAATAACTAAACCACCAAAGTCAATATTTACCCCCAAGATGCTTTCAAAACAAGACAAATTTGCTGGCTGTGATGTTTTCAGTCTGAGAGAGTCTGAACGCTTACATTTAACATTCAAAGTTAGGGTATTGAGAGTAACAAATTAACTTTTAATTAGAACAGTGGTTTTGTGTTAGATCCTGAATAAATAAAATCGGGATGTTGACAGTTAAGTTTGTGTGAGCCATAATAACTGTGGCTGTAGTAATCCCATTGTGGCACTGGTACAGTAGTTTAATTAATGTGATATCTTGTAACAATTGTAAGTCGCCCTGGATAAGGGCGTCTGCTAAGAAAAGAATAATAATAATAATAATAATAATATCAGACACACCGACGCATGCGTCGCACCGGTGTATTAGTCGCTCCCCCCTTTTAAGAGCCCCACAAAAATGCCTAGCAAATCAACTTATACAACGTTTTTTATGGTGTTTATAAACAATTCAATATTATCAGCCAATCAGCTTCCAGCGATAGTGAGCATTAATGGACAGTAGATGCCCGCTGGAACGTCACCGTATCACCTGCCAATCAAATTTAAAATCAATCCGCGCAAGTACTGGCTTTTTCATTTTGACTTGCTTTCTAGGCGTTAAGTTCACAGGTTAAAACCACTGTATTAGTACTTATGTCACTAACACCACAAGCAGCCAGGATACAGAGATGGCAACTGCGTCAATTTTGTTTTAAGCGTCAATTAAGTTTTCAAAATAAAAAACAAATTAAATTTTAAACACGTCAACTTGAAGTGCTGGCATGTTTACCAGTGATATGAAAAGTAATTTACAAGCTAGCTTTGAGACCCACAATTCCTGATGAAGCAGACTGAACTGCGACAACAGCTCACCAACAGTTGCTGGAATCTTTAACACTCATTTACTTGTTTCTTATTAAATAGCCAGTTGTATTTAAACATCCAGCACTGACTGGTTTATAGCAACTATGTTAATTTGACTCACTACATGGACTGCTGCTCATTTCTTCAATCTTTCTTGTTTAACCTTTTTAAATTCATTTGATTTCATCACCATGGTAAATAACACTGATAATCAGCAGCAGACACTTTGTTAATTAGGCCTGTCAGACACCCTTCCCTTAATTACATTGCAGAGCTGTGCGTGTTTTCCTTGGATAATTGAAGGGCTCAGTGTTAGAGGATCTGGTCAATACAATAAAATACATATTAAAAAAAATAAATAAATAAATAAAGTGTAATGGATCGACTAAAACCATTATCTAGTTTTATTATCAATTTGGTCAGAGATAAAGGACCAGACCCAGCCTAAACAGACTAAAATGGAAGGTTCTTTTTATACAGAAACCTAGAAGGAATTGTTTTCTCCATCTCAGTAGACCAGCAATTAATCTTCCCCCATATATTGTACAAAATGACAAAATTATAATCTGATGTTTTAAATGTGGGTCTCTTTATTCCCTTAGTAAGGTGAACATATCTTCAAAGCTCAAAACCAGGACACGTTAAATAATTGATAAGACAAATTAAACCATTTAATTATGACTATTTAATGGTTATTTAAAATAGCCATGCTCTCACTCTCAGTATTATCTTTTTTTTTTTTTTTTAAGCAGCTAGCTAATTTCAGTACACGGGTATATAATTTGTGGTTAATTAGTTTAACTTGCCATATTGTGTTATATATGTATTGTTACTTTTATATTGAGTATATTACTAATAATAAATCATTATGCAGATTATCGTTAAATACATTTACGTGTTGGCATTTTTCTTTCTTTTACTCACTGTGTCAGGCTCTATTTATTGATGTAGTTTAACCTGGTGGATTTGGATGCTTGCAACCTCTCTCTGCTCTGCCTAGTGTCTGGGTTAAATCCTGCTGGAACTGAACAGCTACGAAATTATCATATTACATAATTGTAGATTCACATTGAATATCAACTAAATTAAAATGCATGGCACACTGAGGAATAAGCATGTATATCTGTGTTAATCACTTTATAAAAATAGTGCTATTGATTACCCTAGTGCCTTTTTAAATTTTGTTTTCACTGCAGGTGCCTTTAAGAGCATACTGGTAAGAGTTATCTGCTTTTTAGCCTGCAAAACCCTAAAGAAATGCTTACATACATTTAGTTACACCGATTAATTACCAAACCAGTATTTTAGACTTCTGTATACTGTGCTTAACTGTAAAATTGCATGTGTGTGTTTGTGTGACAACAGGGTAAAAAGAGCTAATAAAGTTCTATGATATTGCTAATATTGATACCAAATACATATGTTACCATGTGGTTATATGTTTGTTTGTACTTTTATAAATGTATAATTGAGCATGTAACAGTTGCTGTAACAAGTATGTAACATACATCTCGTACCATGGACTGTAACGATAAAATTAAGTAGATCAACGCACCTACACTATGCACTAATGTATGCATAAGTGCAACAAACATACATACAGTACTGTCAGGGTCTTCTGGGGTAAACACGCACCTGCCCTGCTAGCTGAATAAACAGTCACTCTCTGATCTAGTGAATTCCCAAATTAAATGGTTAATTGTAAGATGCAATGGTACAACACATCCTATTATGTTTAAGGTCAGGTCTGCTCTCTTGGCCCATACTGTTATCTGCAAGCTACATATCGCTCTTATAAACCTTAACCGGTCACTTAAAGGGGCAGCAGTACAGCAGGCCATTTTATTTGGTCCTTCAACAGTTAACAGATTATTTATTCTGCCGTGATATTTATTAGTTCTCTATTATTTTTTTGCTATGATCAGCATGTCTAAAGTACTTTTTTCAATGTTGAAAGTCATCTGTGGGCAATTATAATTTTGCAATGTTAATCCATTTGTTCCTAATTTTTTCCCAGCCACATGCCTATCTGCACAATCAATATAGAAAGGATTATGCTTGTTTTAGGGCCGGCACTTGGTTAACAAGCACCCTTGGCCGTGTTTGAGGTGGCGCCCCCTCCAAGTTAAAACTGAATAATACTGTTGTGTGTTGTGTAGTTACCAGTAAGTCTAGGCGAGTAGCTTTAAATTATACATATTGAAAATATTATTATTCATATTAATGTAGCATATTAAGTGATGTTAATAATAATCAATCCCTGAGTTGATCACGTCATCAAGTCAGATATTACTGAATTAACATTGTATCAAGCTATACAAATAGTTAACATTAACTGTTCAGAAATGACAGTGAATATGATTTAACTACTGAAGGAGCATATTAATTAACACACTAAACATTTCCCATAATAATTCTTACAGTAACTTTAATGTAATTTCCCTACTCTCAAAGACAAATTTCAATATCACCCCTGACCCTCATTTACCCTATTTACTTTTTTAAAAATCCCATCCACACAAATAACAATGCAATGCTTCCAATTGTCCAGGCACGCACAATGACAGAGAAACAGAGTAAATATTATCATCAACAAAAATAATGATTGGTTCGCTCTACTCAATGCATTGCTTTGCTCTGAAATACTATTGAAAGCATATTTCTCATTGTCGGTATCTTGCTAGTCACTCAGAGTGACACTTGTGGTTAAAGTTAGGTTATATTCCAGTGGTATTGTCACGACTTAGAGATACAAGGCATTGGGGCTTGCTAATTTCTTAAAAAATGTGTTTACATCGTCAAGACAGAAACCAGTAACAGTGACGTTTTAATCACCATTTTAGCATTTGGAGCATCTTTCTTTTCTAGTATGTTTTGGTATTCATTTTCTGTTAAATCAAAGAATAGCCACTATTGCCCGGTGGTGTAAGGATGTCAGAGCAATAGTTCAATCTATTTTTGCTCCGATGATGAGGTTTTAACCAATCACAGGCCACGATTTCCAACCAGATGTTGGCTCTTTTGAGCACATATATATTGCTGCAGTACCCCTAGGGCGTTAGGATATGGGTTTGGCTCAGGATTACCTGATTAAGGAAATTGGCAATTAGCCAGGTAATTATTGGCACAGGTGCCAATGATTACCTGGTTAAGAACAGGTATATAAACTGTTCAACTGAGCAGGTGGGGGTGGGTGTTCAGAAGGAGGTTAACAGGTTTGTGTGAAGGTAAAAGGATTGTGTGTAACAAGACCTAAAAGAAAGGTATTGTGTTTTGTTGAACCAGTAAACAGCTTAGCCGTCCGGGCTCTTATTGTATTACTTGTATTGTAACGCTTGAAATGTTTTTGCTTACGATTGTAAGTCGCCCTGGATAAGGGCGTCTGCTAAGAAATAAATAATAATAATAATAATAATTATAGTTTAAGGTTTTTAAAAAAAAAAAAAAAAATTTAGGATAATACTCAAAAAACTGGGTTAGTTTTTTTTTTAAATTTTGTTTGTGTTCTTAAAGGGCCAGTGGCCCAACTGTCTTTGAGTTGATAAAAGTGCGCAACAGCACTCCAACTACAGTTCTGGGTAAGTGCTATTCCTACCGTTGTCTGCCTTGACCACCAGTCACGCTGCTACAATATATATGTACGGTATAAACCACGACAAGCCATGCGGTTCCCACGATATATACCACGTCTGGGGTGGTGATAAAGCCTGAGGCATAAGCCAAGGGCCTTTACCAATCCCAGAAGTGGTGTATATCATCAGAACCGCATGGCCCGAAGTGGTTTATACCGCTTCTAACACAGCTACCTGTCATTTGGGGGGATGAAAAATAATTAATAATTAAAACACATTTTAAATTAAGACAAAACCAAAATTGTGTATACATCCGCAGTGTAATAGTCCCAAATTTAATTTAATGTTCGCTTATTTAAAATAAATTGCTCATGTCTGTTTATTGTGAATTTCTGCATTAAAAGTGGCATCTCACTAGAAACTACAGGACTGAACGCACGCTGATAGTGGGCAGAGTTTAAAATGACACAGAGGAAGTAAAGGGAAAAGCTGCCGTGGATGCTGAAGCTGTATCTTCAGGTGTTTGTGTACTCGTTATATACAGGGCACACATATTCAAGTCTCATCCTTTTTTCATCCTTTCGGATCTCAAAAGATGTTTTTGTTAGTTGTCGGACACCCTCTTATCCAAGTTGTGCCAGATTAAGTTGAAGATCAAACCAGACTTTACGCACCAATCCAACCGCGGTGTCAGGGGACAGTGCCTCAGTTTCCCACAGACGCTTCAAACCCAGGCCGGTAATTTGGGGGGTGGTGTCTGGCCTTGTCTTTAGCTCCTTTTCTAAAAGTTTTCATGACTGACAGGAATACATTCTTGTTGGTTTTAAACTTGCTGTCAGCAGAGATGTTAAAACGTCTATTGTTAAAACATCTATTTAGTCCAGCTCAGCGTTATAAAACTGGACGCTGAATACTGGTCCCCAGTTGAACTTCTTGCACTGTCATAAAATTCCCTTATGTCGTTGAGATTTTTTTTTTACTTATTTCTTTAAAATGAATGTCCCTATTTTTTTCTTTAAACCAGTCTTTAAGTACATTAACAGCCCATGCTGTAGTTTTTTTTTATTGTGTTTTCTTCTATTTCATTTACCTGTTCCTCATCTACTGTTATGTGTTACTCTTGACAGTTGCTGGGGCACTTATTTTATTTGTATTTTTTTTTTCAGGTGGACTGCTGTCTTCACTCAAAGTTGGTTTTGTACCAGTTATCTGGAGTTTCATTCAACAGTGACGTTTTAATCACCATTTTAGTGTTTGGAGCATCTTTCTTTTGTAGCCTGTTATAATTCATTCTATGTTAAGTCACAGAATCGCTCTTCAGCAGTTCCTTTGAAAAGGGGTGGGACTGACAGTCATGAGAGAGAGACTATTGCCCCGTGGTGTAAAGATGTCAGGGCAATAGTTCAATCTATTTTTGTTTCTATGTTGAGGTTTTAACCAATCACAGGCCAAAATTTCCAACCATTGAGTCATTCATATATCTATATATATATAAACATCATATATATTATTGATATATAGTTCTCAAGAACAATGTAGAGTTGCTATTCTTATTTTGTCAGACAAGGGCCATTCAACATATCAAAACGGAGCCCTCTTTGCAGTCTCTGTATGGGTTACATTGCTTATTTGTTCTGGCAGAGAGCAGTAGTTGAAAATAAATTGATTGTCGTCTCTGTGAGTTGAGACACACAGTGAATATTAACAGCTCTATGTCTGCTGAGGATGATGTGACATAGCTACCTGATTACACTGCAGTGTTTCTAGATTACGCCTGAATGCCTAAAATGCCACCTCTGCGGCTGAGGCTGCCACTGTTCTTCAGCTCTGGAAGAGTACAAGTTTTATCTGAATATATGTTTACATACTGAAAACTTGTTTTATTTTTATTTTTTATAGGTAGCAGAAAATACCGTTTATATTGTTTTATTCTGTGCCTGTACTGTTTTAGTCATGTGACTACCATGACTTCAGCAACTACGAAGTCATGCAGGCACATCAAGGAACTAATCACTTGTCATAACAAGCTATTGATATTGAGGAATTTCCTGTCACCGTGGTTTCCTCCCACATGACGCTTCCTTAACTTCTTGTGTTAGAGGTATTAGAACATGCATGAGTTTTGTACTAGAAACCTGTAGCACTGTGTCACAATAATATGGCTTCAGCTAAGTGTAAAAACAAAAGTCTGAAAACACAAAGATCTAAAGAAAGACAGGAAGGATCAATAGAAATACAAAAAGATGACATTCTAACAGATAAAAAAAGAGAGGATGTTAAAGAAAGGGAATGTTAAACTGGGAATGTAAGAAACATTGCTGCTAAAGTGTTTGAACTGCCTTTATTCAATTGTAAAATCACAGGATTCAAATCAATTAGACTGACATGCTGCCAAACTGTGTATATCATTCACTGCTCCAAATGTATTATGCAATACATTGAAGTAACAGGAAAATCCATTTCCACCAGATTTTCTCAGCCTCGGATATAACTCAAGAACTACAGTAGTCTTGTTTAATTTTTCACAGCATGATTACTCATGCAACTATTTCAGTATTCTGCCCAGCAAAGACAACAATTCCTTTGAAAAGGGAACTTTAGCGGTTCCATCCCCAGTAGCGCACATGCATGAGAACAGTTTTAGTAGGTTAACACATACAGCGCATCTACACTGGTTTCTAGGTATTTTTTTGTTTTCATTTCCTTTAACACATTACCCCTTGTTTTTACTGGAACAACAGAATTTGCATTACAAGAAATGTCTCGGATCACTTTGCTATTTATAGAAGCTTGAAATGTCATTATATTTCTTTTTAAAAAACAGAATATATTCATAAGCAAGATGGCTTTTGAAGTGCAAAGCAGATTCCAGACCTTTGTCTTTCATCTACTAATTGTGTGCATGGACTGACAAAAGGATCCAACACTGGGGATCTTATCTCTATCAGCTCACGGACTGGCAGGCACACTTCAAACCACAGTCAGTTCAGATGTGTAAATTAAAAAACAAGGGCTGCATGTTTAAAGTGCAAAAAACATGCAACAATATTCTCCAACTTGGATATTAGGAGGATTGGGGTTATTTAATGCTAATTCTATGTGGTCATGTCACTGCTGGGTTTTATCTGCATAGAGAAAAGGGACCAAGATTTGTTGGAGTAACTGAGCATCTATGCAACATTTCAACAGGAATAAACCGTCATTTACGTTACTTTCCACATAATGTTAGCATCCTGGATTTAGCATAATTTTTATATTTCTAGAACTCTGACAGGTAATGGGTGTAGCCTGTGACTAAGTCTATCACATAGTTTTTTTAAAATGCCCTCACAAACAAAAACAATTCAGTTTCTAATACTAATAATACAGTCACCACGGCTTAGAACGGGTGCGTTTGTGTTTATGTGATTCACCTGCAGTAAGCGATGGACGGTATAAACTCCCACACAATAACCTGACATTCAAAATGTCCCCCAATCACCAGTACAGTAATCAAAACAAGCAAGCGTGTATGCGGTTCAATCTTTATTAAGACACTCATTACACTAATAATAATAATAATAATAAACTATGAATGTAATAAAATGTGCAGAAATGTACAGTACAGGTAGGCTACATTACTGCACATTATTTCCAGCAAAGAACTCTGCATCTGGATGGTCTGTTTTTGCAAGTATGGATGGCAAACTTTGTCAGCGTTTTCTAAAAAATCCCAATTCGGCTTTATATCCAAATGCTGCTCCATAGCACGCTGTTGCAGTTAGTGCTGTTTTTTCAAACTGTAAACACGACAGTTTGACAAATAGCCAAGGTACAGTACAGAGGTAATCATTCAGTAATGACGTGCAAACAGCTGATTGATCGATCTGTTAAGCTTTTACTACAGTAAAGTGCTGCCTTTTGTATTGAAATCTATGTGAATGACAAGGTAACGAGGTGAAAACAGCTGACTGGTAGATTAGTAAGAGTGATTACTACAGTAAAAACCAGTGTGTTTGTTATTTAAATCTATGTGAATGGCACATAATGAGATCCAAACAGCAGAGTTTGCACGAAATATACAGCGTGCTCTAACACGGTTTATAAAATGGCTTGGATAAATTAAGTGCTGTGATTGGCTTAACAAGATCACATGACTGTATGGTAACCATCAAAAATTATACCACGGTTATCGTTGTACCTCGGTATAATGAAATTTTTTTGTAATCTGTTTTTAAATGGATATTTAAAGAAATACACTCAAGTCAAGTAATTTTTTAACAAGAAAAATAACTTTAAAGTTTTAAAACAAATACAACACACTGGTACTACAGTTTTATCAGACTCTACCTAACTGGAAGTAGTGTTCACTCCAGCTCACACAGGCTCACCTAAATAATGCTGCTTTTTTATTTCAAATTACTGTGGAGAAACACCAAAATATTAACATTTTCTGGGCTCAGTCTGGAACAATAGGGGGTAAGGATGTGACCACTGCAAATGAATACCCTCTTCATCTTTATCAGTTTGAACGGCATCCTATTAGTTAAGAGAACCAAAGTGTTACCTAGCAATAGCCAATCAAGTGTGTTTTAAGACATGCAGTGCCCGCCCACTGATCTCTCAGCAGAGTATCTTAATGATGAGAAGACAGCGCCTGCAATATTTTTTATTTTTTTGGACTGCATATTAACAGCAACGAACACAAAAGAAAGAAGAAAAGTTAAGGTGGTTATGACACCGGTTTCAAAGTTAAGTGGCATCTAGGGGACTTTTTTTTTTTTTTTTAAATGGGAATAATTGTATTAATTTTTGAATACATAAAACCAAAATCCCTACAACACTATCAACTCAAGGAGATGGCAACATATTTACAGTACCGTTTAAAATAAAAATAGAAATGCCTGTAGCATCTTAGACTTAGTTATATAGTAGTAAATCTAGACTTTTTGAGTCTCTGCATTGGTGTGTGCTTACTGCGTTTCTGTTGACCGATACAATAGCTACTGTTACTTCTTTGGTTTGGTAAATTAATAGGAAGGCAGTGATGAAAAGTTACAGTGCCTTGTTCTTGCTGATATTTTCAATTATTTGTGTTTAATTTACTGACAAATCACATTTGCTAGCGATCATTGTTTAGTAGGACGGTTTATATTAAATATGACATCACTTATTTAATAGCCTACTCGGATAATTTCATGCATGGCAGTTTTCAGAACTTGAGATGTCTGCGTTCATTAGTTAGTTCTAATGAACATATCACCTTAAACCGTGTGAACATGGTAATCATGGTATAGAAAAATGGTTGCAGTTTATACCGCGGTTTACCATAAAACCAGTATACTGTGACACCCCTATTACCTATAGATAACTGACCTTGTCTTTAGTAATGTGCCCAGGTCAACTAACTGTCACTACAGTCTTTGATGAAGGTAGTAATGACCGCTGCTCAGTCATTAAACAACCTTGGACACAACAGCACCAGTTTCTAACTTAAATTTTTTAATTCTGAATCAAAAACATCCGAGGACTAAATACTGTGCAGTGTTTTTTAAATCTAATGCACTATTAGAAGGATTTAATTTAGGTTTTTTGGAACACGCAGCAAACTAAAAGAGGATATACGTTATACAAATTAAAAGGTCCAGTTGCGTTAAGAGGATTGCCTGGTAAAGATTTCTGTTAGCAAGATGTGCTTGAACTCTAAGCAACATTTTTGTGTGTTTATCTGTATGATTTTGGTGTAATCTATTATTGAGAATGGGCACATATCACTCCAGATTAATTTAAACTCTTTGAATACGAAATGTTGATTCAATGCTCATGTTTACATTTTTTTGCATTGAATTGGCAATAACCACATTTTTGTTCAGGTTTCTACTGTAATAAAAATAGGAGAGGGGGCTAATTTGCCACAGTTGTGTCTTGTTTAGCCACTTTTACATTGTAACATCTTTACAGAGCTGATCTTTTTTGTATATATGTTTATGTCTAGAGCCTTTATGCCAAATTGTACGTGTACAACATTTATTTTAAATTAAGAAGTACTAGTGTTGCAGCCTGCCTATGCATCCCTGATCCTCTGCTTACAGGTTCACTTTCTCCATTCAACACCAATAAGATTCAGACGGCTCACAGCTTGTTCCAGTTCAATAGCTTTGTTTTCTTTATTTCAACATAATACACACTTTTACTTACTTTTGTATTAACTTGTCTAAAACTTAAATTAATAACATCCATCCCATTACACACTTCTTCTCTAACCAAGCTAACACACACAGCCAACTCTCACAGTAACTCAAGTGATGCTTCTTAAAGCAACAGTGCTCAATCTCTATCTAGGTAAGTGATTAGAATAGAAATACCAAGTATATTTCTGTACTTCAAAGTAGAACAAGAACATTTGCTGTTCAGTTGTTTATTTCTCAGATTTTGTTTCAGAATCGAAATGGCACAAACCTAAAAAAATCCTTGTAGTTGGAACCGAGATACTGTACACAGAATTATGTGACTAAGAGAGAAGTGAAACCCAGGCATGCCAGTTCTTTTCTCTGTCCATTAAATTGCACTGCCAGGTTCAATCCTTACTTGGCGAAACAGAACACGTACAGTGGATCACCAAGGGACTTGGACTCCCACATGCAGAACTATTACTCCTTAATACATTTTAGATTTGGAGGGATTTTAAAGGGTGCTTAACTAAATTAAGTATGACAACTACGTACAGCCGCAAGGACAACAATATATGCAAAACATCATCTTCTTTTGCTCTCAGAAAGCCATATCTGCAGTTCTGTTTGTCGTGGAAACTGTAGCTGCACAAATTGTGTTATGCATATTGTAACAGGGCGAGGTGCCCTGTACATTGTTTTGTTTATTTTATTTTAGAGCGGGGTCCCCCTCCGCCCCTGTGTTTATTTTGTATTGTTTATTTATTTTTATTGTATTATATTTATGACGGCGAAGCGCCGGTTGTTTTGTATTTTAAATGACGGAGTTTATTATTTAGTAGCGTGGATGGGAAGCCCCATCCACACGGTAATTAATAAACTTGTGCAGATTGTGGCCGAGGGGTAAGAGAATAATTAATTGCAAGATAGTTAAACCCCTCGGCCACGATATAAAAAGACTGCAGCTCTCCAGCTTCGGGCTGGGAGTTCAGACGAAGAACGAGAGCAAACGAGACTTAGACATTTAAGTATACGTTACAGGAACAGTGACAGCGACTGTCCAGCCTGACCTGTATGGTTTATTTTATTTTGTGTTTACCCTTTTATTTTGCTCTTCGAGCACAAACTGTGTTTTTTTGTTCAAACCTTTTATTTATTTTTGTTATTTAATAAAAACGGCGGCCAGCCGCGTCTTACTTTGAACTGCAGTACTTGCCCTGGTGTCAGTTTATTTTCCCTTCCTGCTTCTGCCGTGACGTCACCGTTTAGTCACCCTGTCACACATATTAAAGGTCATTTCAGTAAATATTACATCCCTGTACCTTGCTCGACATGGTCAATAAGGTCACAGAACACATATACAAGGAATTGTTGTACATTTATAAATACTAAGACTCTTCATTCAATTACAAAGGTTTAACTAAAAGTCTCTCTCAAAAAATGAATACATCAAGAAAGTCAAAAATATACATTTTACTAAGTTTCTTTTAGTATTTCTAAGCATACATGTTAATGAATTATTCAATACTGGCTCCTCAGCAGGTTTGTGTTGCCAGGCCTAGAGATGTTGGGTCCTCAGCTGAATTGAAATTTGGATACTGAAAAGGCTAAAGAATTCAACACAGGAAGCCAGTTAACTGATCTCAGACTTGGGACGTACCTACTGTATATCATTTATATATTACTTATTTCTGTACAAGATACTGAGGGGTATATTTTAAAAGTGCTTGCTGATTGTCCCAGTTAATTGCATTTTGTTTAAAACTAACAAAAGTCATCCATATTGATATTCATAAAATTATCTGTGCCCTATAAAGGCCCTTGGTAGCTGTTGAAAACATTGTCTAATGAAATTTACCTGCAGCAATACAGAGGTGCATGTAAGCATGCGGAACAGGCCAAGGAAGGAGC
Organism: Acipenser ruthenus; assembly: GCF_902713425.1. Classification (NCBI taxonomy): domain Eukaryota; kingdom Metazoa; phylum Chordata; class Actinopteri; order Acipenseriformes; family Acipenseridae; genus Acipenser; species Acipenser ruthenus. The sequence continues at coordinate 55,581,379 of NC_081191.1, read as the reverse complement.
GTTTTCAGGCAATGAAAATTTCTTACGAATTGAAGAAGTTTTGAAAAATGTACAAGAACTATATGGTCCAAAGACCAGTGTCTGTAGCATGTCTAGATTTTTAAAAATGTTTTATTATTATTTTAGAGTTTATGATTTAATAAAGAAAATAAATCTTTGAACGTAACTTTTTGCTTAGAACTAGTCCATTCCAGACACCCACCTACTCTCAACTACATACAAAGTGTAAAAGGTTGTCAGGATGTTATTGAAAAGCAATTACAGATATGTTATTTAAACAGTTATAGCAACACATGGGGACGTGTAACATTATATTTCAGAACCTGCTACTTAATCTTCTATTCTATTTTTGCAAAAAAGAAAAAAAAAACATCTTGCACTTTTTATTCTTTAAAATATTTAAGTTCTTCAGTCAAATCCATTTTCTTTATGGATTAACGCTAGAAACATTATAATTGGTCCCCATTTTCTTGTATCTTTTTTTTTTTTTGCTTTATTTCTTCAGGATATGCATAGATATAATATTTATGCATACATTTCTGTTGCTTCCCAGAAGCTAATCACTTCATGTGCTGTATATCAATTTTGGCCCAATAGTCTAGTTCCAACCAGACCATGCGACCTATAGAACGAAAGGTTCATAGTACTGTTTTTGGGTCTGTAGCATTGTATTTGAAAACATCTGTTTATTCTAAGTTAAATATAAATATATTTTTCTCAATGAAAAAGAAGTAGACTTCTGTATCATGTTACGCTTTTAGTCAGACTGTGAAAACAGCTTCCTAAGGGATTCCTTGATAGTCTGAAGTTATTTGATACAATAAACAGATAAATATCCTATGCATTTATTTTTTCCCTGACAAGTTTATGCTCCAAATGGTACGACATGGCACAAAAGGAGAATGCACAAGCCCTAGAAATACGTTGTTTCATTATTTTCCTAATAGAGAATGCTGTTAAGATTCCTATCAAAGCCACTATATTATACAGAATATGGAAAGATAATATTTACAGGGTTACAAACTAATGCTCTTTTAAAACTGATGAAGACTAGTTGATGTCACGTTCACAGGCTTGCGTTTAATACAGGAAAAAGTGTAGCAGTGGTGAACAAACATTCATAATGCTTACAAAACAGTCCCTCAGAACTGAAACCTCCCTTCATCTCCCCTTGTCATGCCAAACTTTGCATTATTTTGAGATATTCGAATGCATCAGCGTTTCATGGAAATATGTCAGTGTGATTAATTACGCTATTCATTTATTCACTGTCGTGGTTTAACTGAACTTTCGGTATAAATAAAATGTACTTTTTAGACATCAAAACAGTATAAAAATGGCCATTTCTTCACATTACGTTTCATTTTTCAATTATGTATCTGGTTTTTGACAAAGCCCAATTGCATGAACACAACAACTTATTTGCTAGGTCGATCTTTAATCAGTGTAAAATATTAAAGTGTTTTAAACTATATACATTTAAAGGGATGATTGCTTAACTATGTCTTATTACTAACATATTCATATTACAAGATTTAGTGTAAAATATTAGAACAACAATTTCATATGGTCCGTTTCAAAGAAATGTAATGTGAGAAAATGCCTATTCACTTGAGATAGTTTGTGTTATGATGTTTTTATACGGTTTTGATGTCTAAAAAGTATATTTAGTTTATAATGCTGAACGTTTACATTTAAACCATGACACCACAAAAGAAAACAAAAAAAGACGATGATTCGCAAGCACAAGTTATATGACAGAGAAAAGAGGCAGCACACCTTTCAAGTAACCTGGCTTTCACAATTTGACTGGCTGCAGTAAGTCTACACCTTCAGAAAATAAGATTTATGCTCTTGTAAAGCATGCACAGCCGTATTCAGATTTTGAATGTATGTGTGACCTTGATGAGGCAAAAGGATTAAATGTGGGGAAAACCTATAGAAATACTAAACAGGCACTGGAGTGTATACACGCTATTGCGAGGACCCAGCGTCCAGCCCAGTTAACCAGAATGGCAACTGCTAAGTATTTGTCGGGTATCTCAGACGGTTCTACAGATAGTTCCATTACTGAGGCAGTGATATGCTACGTGAAGTATGCTGTCAACGGTGTTGTCCGCACAGACGGAATGTGAGGGAAGGCAGATACAGAAACCCAATCAATGAATCTGGGAGTGAACATTAATGTTTATTGTATCTGTTTTGTTTTAATACAAATCGAAAAATATCTACATTTATAAGTGTTAATTTTTTTAGCTGTTGTTGATTCAGACTCAGGAACTTCACATATGGACTAGTAAGTTTACATAAGGACTAGCAAGTTTACATAAGGACTAGCAAGTTTCAAAAGGTACTCACTTAGGACTAGTACCACAAATTTGTTAGTTTCAAACCCTGTATGTATGTATGTATTTTTTTTTTCACATCCTGCAACTGCTTAGATATACAATCTTGATGTCACACAAAAAAATAAATATTTAGTAATTTAGTTCTTGTGAATGCAATTCTTAATAGCCAACTTTTCCCAGAACTACATCCTGTCAGCTCTTAAAGGATCCCAAAGAATCAGCAGCGACATGGCTTGTCAACTCATTCCATACGCCCATGTATGTGTGAAAAACTACCTCCTATATTCTATCCTAAATATCTCCACTCAGCTTCCAAATGTGTGCTATGGACCTGGGACCATATGCATAAAACTTACCATCTGATTTATCATGGCAGTAATTGCATTTAACTTGACAATTTTATCCAGCGATTCACACAGTACGTGAAATTTACTGTAACAAAGAAAAGTCATGATCTCAAACAGACTTTTTTGCTTATTACTCAGGGGGCCAAGGGTCTGTTTTGGGGGTCCGGGGTGCTAGCCATGCTGTCAAAGGTTGGCCCCTTTTTTCTTATTTATAGACCTTCTATAAAATGTCCAGGTTGGCCAAGCCTCTGGGAAATTCGCAGGGGGCACAGGAAACCACTATATATACTGGGACATTTATTATTATTATTAGGTGTAGAAACCTACATTTTGGTAGAAAAAAGCAACAATAGTCAATACAAATATGGAAAGTATTGGACATAAATCTCGTTCGGGCTGAAGAAAATAACATACACTTTGTTATTTTTTTAATTAAATTTAAACAAGGTCCACATAACATTATTTTTTAAATTACTTTATTGTCATGTTTATATCCTTTTACAGGACTCTTTCCCAGACTGTGCACTTCAAAATCAAAATCATCAGGATATCATAATTACTCATCGAGTTACACCCTGATTTACTACACCAGCTCTTTAATGCGAAATAACCCTGTGGGAGGCTCCGCAGGAGTGGTGTGGAAGTACAAACAGACTACATTATCATTTTTTAAAGAATACTATTTCAGTGTCTGGACACAAATCAGTAATTTTGCATTCTGTTTATTCTCGACTTCCTGTACATCTCACTTTATAGTTAAAGGTCTCATATTACAACAGTTGATGAGGAGGGACTTGACTGTGACAGATGTGCCTTTCCCTGCTGTACTTTCCGTCTCTCACATTTTCTGCCAGTGATGTCATATCAGGTACCTGATAAAGATGACAAGCCACAGAGCATCTCTATTATATGGAAGGCCATGCAGGTCAAAAACACATTATTTGGTATGCGTTCAAATACTTAGTACACATATTAATTTGGACCAAAATACAAAATACATTAAAAAACAATGCGTTCTAAATAAATGTAAATTAACTACACATTTTCTACAAGTGGCTGGTCATTTTACAGTAGTACCTACATGGGCCGGTCATTTTACAGTAGTACCTACGTAGGGGCTGGTCATTTTACAGACATGCAGTGTAATTACAAGAGTAGCCAATCACCTTTGGAATAACATTTATTCAATATGCTATAAAAAAAATCAAGAATAAGGAAAATTGCAAATCATGGCAGCGAGAGATTTTCTTCTACGGTGCAAATATAGATTTGGTGAGTGCTGCTGACTTCTTGAGACAGACAGTGTTGACCATGACACGGTTCAGTTTGTATTAACAACGTACACAATCTTTTTATTTTTTTATTTTCTAATTATCTTTATTTCAGTTTTACACTAAAATATTGAGTTACTATACCTAATATTAGATTCAATGTCTGATCTTTCAACACATGTTTAAAATGACACTAGTTACAGTGGGGTTAGCACTGAATTAAAGCGATTTCTAAGGCTTGTCTCGGATGGTCCAGGTCTATCCATCTTTCACTAGACTTTACCTAATGCCAAGTCCATATACCAGCATGAATTGGGCGGGAATAACAGATGTAAGGCGACTTTTAATTGCATAATTACACATACCATTTTCTTTAAATTCATTGGTTCTCATTTTATTTTCAGCAATCTGATTGGCCAAATTAGTACGCATAATAATTAGAATTACAACATGTACTAAAGTCAAATAAGAAGGTATACTAAATAATGCATTTTTGACCCGGATTGCCTTCCATATTATTACAGCCTCATGCATTTGTCAAATATTATTCCTTAAAGAATGAAAGGTACAGTATGCTGCCATATATATTTATTAAGTAACCTTTTTTCTGTGTTAACCATATAACTAGAAATCTAAGAGTCACAGTCAACACTTTTTGACTACAAAAGAATGATGACCACAGGTAAAGCCTAAACTTCCTCATTGGAGGATCATCATCATCATCATCATAATAGCATTAGTAATCGTTTAATAGTTTGAATCGTCCTGACATACCTGTAGCCCTACTCAAACACATTCTGGAAGGCACACAAACAACTGGAATGCTGAGCTCTAGCACATTTTGCAGAACAAGACACAACCATCACCACACAGTTACACAACAGGCTCAAAACCTGGTTATGGCAGCATATGGTGGAGGAGACTTTGAAGATCTTGCAAGTCTGTTACCAAACATGTTCGTTAACAAATCAGTGGACTTAAAAGTGCCTGCTACCAGCTGAGGATGCTTTCATCAATCACATGAAATGAGCTGCTGTAGCCGTGATTATAATGAAGTCTGCTCACATCCCTGAACATAATATAATACCACTGGAGGACTATAGATGGGTAATTGAAGAGTCTGGATTAATTCAGGTTTTTGTAAGCATGTTTTTCTTTTTTTTTTTTTTTTTAAATAATCACGTTTTAAATAATGACACTAATCATTAGTACACTTTGTTTAACTTGTACAACAATTTACAACATTACTCATTTTTTTTAACATTTAATATCTTGACTTGCAGTATCTCTTTGTACATTTCTGCTAGGTGCAGTATTACTGCACATATTACTGGCTCTAACCATGATACATGCATGGCAGATGTGGCAATGTGATTAATATTAATATTAATATTATAAGCTACTATCTTATTTCATTTGCTACTGTATAGAGTTGCACTCATAAGTGGAAATGTGCCCGTACTTTGTTAGTCTTTGTTGTTGCTTTTTGACTCAAAATAGATTAAATGTATAACTTCCCCCATTGACCATTCAGGTTTAAGGATGAGACCCTGTTGATGGATCAGTATAATCTAAAGCCCCTTTCCCACTGGCATGCTCTACCTGTGTCAGACCCTACCCAGGTTGCAACCCGGTGTTGGCTACGAGATTTCACACTGCTTTTTGAAGAAGCAGGGTCAACCTGGATGACAGAAGCATGTAAATGCATGTACGCAATGCCACGGAAGCAGCTTGTTATAGACACTGCCATCCAAGCATCTCTGGATTGAATTGTTGGCCCAAATGTTGATTGGAGCAAATGTTTCTTCATCCTTGCTGCAAACTGGCTCATGGTGTGTCTCAATCAACAAAGATAAGGCTAAACAGAAACATTGCTTACAAAACTGAAACCTTCACGCAAGTGCAGCTGTTTGTTACTTCGTCTGCTTACGAAGGCCCATCATGCATTTTTTTTCGCTCGACCCAGGTATGTGATTTCACACTATGTAGGATTGTGACACGGGTAGCCAGAACCCAGGTAGGAGCATCAGTGTGAAAGGGCTTAACAGACATGGCAGAGTGGAAGGGAGAATGAAGGTGGCACAGGAGCTGAATTGGCAGGGTTACATTGAACATTTTTAGAAGTGTTTTCTATCTATGCTAATTATGATTATGTCTTTTGTTTAATTGATTTATTTTTTTTTATAATCTGCAAATACAACTACGGATACTTTTTTGGGTCAATTTATTCCAAATTAAAGTTAAACATAAATAAAAAGCGGTAGACTCCTGTATCATGTTACACTTTCACTAAGGGATTCCTTGATAAAGTCTGAAATTATTTGATACAATAAATAGATAAAACTCTGTCACAAAGACGGCCGGAGTGGGTGGCGTCAGACCAGAAGCAGGAAATAAAACAGAGAGGTGTGGTTTGGTGAAGCTGAGCGAATGCTTTCGCTCAGCATTTAATAAACAGAACAGAAAATAAAAGGTTTGAACAGACAAAACACAGGACACGGCACTTTAAGCCAAAATAAATAGACAGACAAAACGAACTAACACTTAACAAACGGTGCACGGAGACAAACAAACACGATGAGAACAAACACTTTACGTTTTTATTTCGCTTTTCTTTCTCCTTCTCTCTCTCTCCCGTTCTCCACTCTCAAACACCCAACCCCGAGTGAATGCTACGTGTCTCTATATATACTGTTGTGCTGGGATTCAATTACTAATTAATTATTCACTTGAATCCCAGCACGTGAATGAATTACGTGCAACCCCGTGCTCACATATTACATTTAACCAGCACGTGAAGTGATATGTGCCCTCCTCGTGCCTAAATACAAATCTACATTTTTAAATACACGTGAAACACAGACCCGTTTATATCCCGTGTACCAATGACTATACACCAACATTAACACACGCACGCAACATACAACACATAACACACAAAATACACACAGGGGCGGGCACTTCGTCACAATCTCCTATACATTTATATTTCCCTACCAAGTTTATGCACATTATGGTACAAAGGAGGATGAAAAGCCCAAAAAATACCTTCTTTCGTTACTATTAATTTGTCCAAAAAAAATAAAACATTTTGTTTAGTGAACCTTTAGAAAAAGGCCAGGAAGCAATTAAAAAAAAAAAAAAAATGAAATGCTTGATTGATGTTACATTGCTATGTGCAGTGGAGTCCTCAATTATTATTTAAATAATAATGGACAGCTCTCTTTCTCTCGTGGCATGAATAGCTAGCCTATATCGTGCCTACGATGCCTTCATAAGGAATGGTACTGAACCCTGCCTCCTCCACAGGAGTTAGAATCCTAGAGTTCACACTGTAGTTATACAAGTGCTCCATTTTTTGTATTTATTTTTTATAATTTGGTGCTCATCTTGTCAGTGCTTCGGACTCTCTTTTCGCAGAGCCACCTGCCACAGTTTTACCGACCTGCCACATTCATCATTTTCATTCCAAACCTTTGAGTTGCATTGTCAATTACTTCATCTTTAAAAACTGCGAGTTGCTGGGGAGTAAATGTAAGCTGATGTACCCTCTAATTAGCATCAATAACTATGTTAGAATTTATAATGTCACACTATATATAAAACAGATTGTGGTTTAAGATTTGTTGGATCACATCTAAAACCATTACCGGCCAGTACAATAACCTGTCAGTAGTTTTATGAATCCCAGTTTTTTTTTTTTTTTTTTTTTTTTACTGGCCAGAAAGTACTGTCATCTTTTATGCATATAGCCCCTGGTCTCTGGACTTACAATTTGGAAATGTAAAGTCTCCTAACCAGCAGACTTGGCTAAAATTCTGTGAATTTGCTTTATGCAAGAATAAGTGTAACTTTCCAGTGGTTCCTTATGGTGGTGCCCAACAGTGTAGCTGACTAGGTTAAACTATAAAGTTGCATATATCTGCTTTGCTAGTGGAGGCTGGTTCTTTTAGAATAGCTGACATTGCATTGGGCTCTGATCGAGGAGACCAGTGTTTGATCCACAGTTGCTGCATTTATACAATGATAAGGAAGCCTTTCCAGAGGTTCCTTCAAAAAGAGAGTCAGTGGCTCTTGTTTTGTTTACTGTGGAGGCCAGTTTGTTAAGCCATTTCAATGAAGAACTTCTAATACCTTTCTTTGTATAAATTTGAAAGGAAACAGGTTTATGACCATAAGGCAGGCACACCAGGGGTCCTGCTAAAGAGGCTTTCCATTAGTCGAACCCTAGCTGGGTCTCATACAGGGGACCATCCTTACACTCCTTGCTAAGAAATAATAATAATAATACTCCAATTTGGCATTTTAAGCCATGTTAAAATAATTATGAACAGCATTAGCTTTCAAAATATTTTAAATCTATTTTAACTGTTGTATGTTACCAATCAAAGCACACAGTAACTGTTCTTGCTTAGAAAATACAGTGGAGACCAATATAGAAACCCAATTTAAACATTTTAATGACTGAAGTACTTTGAGCAACTGAACGTAATGACATACTGTCTGTCCCCCTGGAGGGCAGCAAGCAGTTCAAACCAAGGACATCCCATTGTGATCAAAAGCAGTAACAAAAACACACACAAAACTAGAAGTCACGTTGTTTTTAGCCTCTTGCACTGTGATTTATAACATACTTCCTGCTGAACAAGATCCAGCACATTTCCTAATCTATCTGAAAGGTAATAACTAACAATAATCAAACACTTAATTATTCAAAAGTGTAGACTCTGCACAACAAACCTCTCAAATACATCTGAAACTTGCATGTGCTAATAATATAATATGTACAGTATGTGAGGCTCTAATTAAGGCACCACAGTGATTAATTGTTTGATGTCAAGACATAATAAAATATGGTACAAAACTGGCAACTACTCAATAATTGAACCCTAACTTCTTACTATTTGCATACCATTACATGAACGTATCCATGTTGTCACAGTGAGATTGACATATTTCCATGGTACAGAACTTCTTATGTCCTGGTTAAGCTTCACTCACATGGTCTCAGCCTCATTCTGGTGGAATGATGACCGCCTGGGAGCAGACTTTCTGCACAGGAAGCTTATTTTTCTGTTGATATTTGTCACTTTGACCCAGGTGAAATCCTTTTTTTCTGTCAACACAAAAACTCACTTCCTGTAATACCATACCTCAGCCTTGCATTCACACTGTCTTCTGTACATATGCAATTATGTGTGTTCAGGTTGGGCTCAATTATCTGCAATACAGGAAGTAAATGTGGAGTTGAAACCAAGAAGTTATATCACAGCTACAGTGCTGTTACAGAATAGGAGGCTGTGTGGTCCAGTGGTTAAAGAAAAAAGGGCTTGTAACCAGGAGGTCCCCGGTTCAAATCCCACCTCAGCCACTGACTCATTGTGTGACCCTGAGCAAGTCACTTAACCTCCTTGTGCTCCGTCTTTCGGGTGAGACGTAATTGTAAGTGACTCTGCAGCTGATGCATAGTTCACACACCCTAGTCTCTGTAAGTCGCCTTGGATAAAGGTGTCTGCTAAATAAACAAATAATAGATAAACAAATAATAATAATATATGGACTTCACCTGTCAAAGTGAAAAACACTTAGGAAAACCTGAAAAGATATTAAGCAAAACAATAAGGGCATAATCCTTTTTTTAAAACCCTTACTTTTTCTAATGTGGTACTCTGACAGAGAAAGGATGAATCTTGGTTATAAATCTCCCTCCCGACCTGTGAGGGCACTGTGTAAAGGGAACAGAGTGCCCTGTTCTGGATGGCCTGACAACTCATCCCCAGGGTTAGGTGGAAGTCGGCCATCTAGAAAGAGGGCTGAGCTACTGTACACCAAGTCATGACCCGGAAGGGAAGCGATGTGGCAGCCGTGGATTGGAGTAGAAACGGTTGCACTCACAAGGAGTACTGTGAATTACCGTGAGTGTTTTGTTTGTTTCATTGTGTCTAAAAATCTATTTATTTGTTATTAGACAAATAAATAGATTTTTAGACACGATGAAAGACACGATCCAGAGCTGTTGCTAAAGGCCAACACTAAACCCGGACAACACTGCACCATTGTACACAGATAAATTGTATTTCACCATAAGCACTATAGCACTCACTCTGGACCTGCGAATGTGTGTGTTCTACTGCGATTATTATTTACAAACTGTGTCTTATTTTGGGACTGCAACCTGTTGTTTTGGAAAAGTGCAATCCACATTGCTGTGTATTGACTGGGATTATTCTTTGTGGTCGCCAGACCAGGATTATAAAAACAAAACCTGTTTGGATCATTAACTTTGTTGTCAGTCTTCTGTTTCATAATCACATCACCACTACACCTGCACACTGCAAACCACTTTGCCACAGGTACCCAGCAACTTGAAACACAGTACACAAAGTGGGAGCATTTTTCCTCAGTATGAAATCACAAGATGAGAAATTTAAGATTGCAATTAAGTCATAATATAGGGCAGGCCGAACAAAAGCAATTAAATTGCCTGGCTTTTGTGTCCATTTTATTGACTTCTTGGCTATAGATAATTTGATCTTGTTTTAGTTTGGTTGCAAACTTCCTTGCTTGTATGTGCACTAGAACAATTATTTAACACTAGTTTTTGGTTTAACCTGTAACATCAGCTTCCCTTGCCAAATGACCTTGAAGAGCAACACATTGGCACTACAATAGTTTTCAGCTAAGGGACAATGGTTGCACAAGGCCAGGTACTGTACAATGATATGTGGTATTATCAGATTGGGGGGGGGGGGGGAGGGATAGTGAATTGTGGAATAATGGCATTGCTGTCAAAATTTGACAGTTTCCAGAATAAAAACTGTGGTGCCATGGAGACAGAGAGACAGAAACACTAGGGTATGCAGGACAGCATGCAGTTGTCAACCACCAATAAGGAAAATTATACTACTGCTGTTGTATCATTTACAGACCTCACCAAAAATTCTGCATAGGTTCCTGAGTAAAACTGTTTTTTTGTAAGAGCAATGACAGTATTATGAATGGCTTGATCAACACATTTGCCTCATTAGTTACAACTTACAAAGCAAACATCTCCAAGAACAAGGTAAACCACACACAGGCAAGATGTGTCTTGGGCACTTTATTAATATCTATTATAAAAGCTTCTCAGAGTTCAAGTGTAAATCAATAGAGCAAACAAAACAATTGTCAGGAGTTACCACTTGCAGAACGTCAATGGAATCTCATTTGTTGTATAAGCCTTTTGTAATACGTTTAACGTGTTGAATATTTCTGTCAGTATATAACTGTCTTCCTCTTTGCAGAACAAATAGTAGATGTTCGTTTCTAATATTTCAGACAGTTTTTCTGGCACACAAAAGTATTATTACTTCATAAAAATGATAATTACTCCATATCGCTGTTTGTATGTTGCACTGCTCAAGTCTTCTCTCGTTGACCAACAAATGAGCACTGACACAAAGCAAAAGGAGCAAACATTTGTGACTCACACCAAAATGAAATCTGATCAGAATTAAAGCTTGGCCAGTCAACATGCAGGGATTACACGGACGTTAATGGTGGCCAATAGCAGCCAACAGAAACAGTATGATAAAACTGAATGGAAGCAGCACGAACTGTGCTGAATGAAATCACATTTGAGAAATGTTGCACTAGTGGACTGTGCGAGTGGATAGATTGCATCCGTGTTGGATGAAAAGCAGATTAAATAAGTCCTGGTACCCAGTACCGACCTCAAAATAAATAACGGTACAGAGTACCGGCAGAATTTCACCCCTGACCTTTATGTACCATCTGAAGATTAGAACACAATCAGCTAAAGTGACTTGCTCACGGTCACACCCACAATGGGTGCGTTAAGTAAGTGAATGGCTCAGAGCGGCTCAGTAAAAGAATCAACTTAACGACTTGCTCAGTTCCGCTCCCGCTGAGCCGCTCAGAGCGCTCCTGAGCATTTTTCATCAGTGATCAGAGTGAGCGGACGGAATGGCCACCTGCAGGAAACAAGTGGAGATGACAGGCAGGATTGACAAATACATTTGTCAAGAACGATGAACTGGTTTTGACTTATGAAGTTATGTATTAATTGGCTAAATAAGATGGTAAAGATTGTTGTTTTCGAATTTGTATCATTTAATTTCATTTTTTTAAATGTTTATAGTTATTAATGTATTATTATTAGGCTTGTAGTATTAATATTATTCATAATTCTCATTATTAACGTTGGTATTGCCGGTATTAAACACAGCCAGATATGAGGTTCAGTCCAAACAGAGCGCCAAACTCAGCGAGGTACAGCAGGGGACAGTAACTTCACACGGGGCCATTTTATCTACCATCACCTAAGAAACACAAACAAGCAAATAATTATTATTCGCCATTTTTAAAAGTTGCTCAGCGCTCTCGTGGAGCAGAGCGTTAAGTCATTTAAATCTGCTCAGTGTGCTTTCTGAGCGTTCTCACTCTGAGCGGCTCACTTACTTAACTCGCCCAATGAGTCAGTGGCTGAGCCAGGGTTTGAACCGGGAACCTCTTGGTATAAAGCCCGTTTCTTTAACCACTGGACCACCAAGCCTAAATTGTTATCTGCTCTGGTTTGTAAGAGGTACTGTTGTTGAAATATCCCCCCCTCCTTAAAGTTAATCCTGAGAGAAATTGGGCTTCTTGAAAGCAACTTCTTAGTTTATGCCAACAACAAAGGGAAACATTCATGGCCTTAGATGTGTGTTGCTATTCATTATCCATTCATGCTCACCGAACCATCAAACGCAAAACTATCAGTATGACCCAAGACCTGTAATTATTTATTTTTAATGAATTCTTGAACTCTTTTCTTTTAGCTGGTCTTGGACAGAATGTTAAATGCATATGTTGTGTATGATTTCAAACATACATACTCTCCAGTTACATACATTTAATATTTATCATGTCTAATGTGTCAGATTGATTCCTGCACACAAACATGGGCTTTTTAAAGCTTTAACTTTATTTACATTGTAAATCATGGCAGACTTCTAAATATTTAGAAACTACTATCCCAAAAAACGTCAATTAAAAGCACTTCACAACAATGTGTCCTTTAAGCAACAAAACTGACAATATACAGGTCCTATTATTTTTCTTTTTTTGTGCTTGTGATGGGGTGCTAGCTCGCCCCTATAAATTTGTGTTTGTTATTGTTGTTATTTTTACTGTTTTCATTATGTTTTTGTGATTCTTGTTTTGGTTTGGATCAGCAGGGAGGGGGTTAAGTTCCTCCCTGTGAAAATACATGTGAGAATGTGGCTGGAGCCTTAAGTGCTTAATTGTTAATTATTAGTTAATTGGGCTCCAGCCACAGAGTATGAAGGGCAGGTGAAACCCTTTGTGTAGGGGTGTTTTTCTGTTTGGGAGTGCTGGGTTTTGGGGAGTTTTGTGTTTGGAAGGAGGGAGTGTTTTGTTTGAAAAGCCTTGGAACCTGACCATTTATTTTGTAAGTTTTCACGTGTATTATTTGTATTTGAACCTTTTTGTTGGCCCTCGTGCCTATTTATTTGATTATTTTTTGTTTAATAAAGATCATTATTTTGCCCTTTTCACTGTCTCTGAGCCTCAAACCTCTGTCATCCTGCCACAGTGCTTAATAATTTATTTTATTTAGAAGAAAACTGAACATCACAATAACAAAATATACAGTAACCCAGATCTGAGCAACCTGCCCCAACCTATTTCCCCTCAGTCCCCCAACCGCTCCCAAGGACCTAAATAAGGTTAAAAAAAAAAAAAAAAAGTCCTATTATTTTTCTGATTAACTCGCACTGCCCACACCTTCAAAAGTGCTGTGTGGAGCACATTTTGAGCAGTGAACTTGTAGGCGTTTATATCCACTACAGATTCTGTGCTAAATTCTGTTAAGTTTCAGCATTAACAACCTACTACCCCCTTGTAAATTGTACTCTTGGACAGTTTTGGAAAACACAAGCTTTTATCTTAACAAGTGGCTTGTTCAATTTAAACTAGATAGAAAGTATTCATCTTGTTTTTGAAGAGAGCTAACTAATGTGCAACACACTTTTCTGATCCTGAATTTCAGTTTTATTTTTCATTGGTTCAGTCCTGATAAATTCCAATGATCTGCACTGGTATATGCCAGTTGAAATTGGTTGTTTTCTTTGCTGGTCATGCTGGTTTGGGAGATAGTGTGAGTTGAGAAGCTGATTAAACTGGTCCAAGAAAAAATAAATCCACTAAAAACTGATAAAGTTTTTAACTTCTAAAGTCAACTGATGTTAATCTATTAAGTGTGGTTTGGGGGGCTCCACCCTATCCTTTCATCTCCTATCAATCAAATCTACTTCCTATTTAATTTAGCAGATTGCAAGACCCCAGCAATTTGTGTAAAAATTATTAAAATATGAAATTAAGTATGGAGTACTTACCGCACAACTCTTCCTCAGATTCAGAGGTCTCTGAAGATCACTTATTGTCTGTATCAAAACATTCTCCGATGGCTTCAACTCAGAATCTGGTCAGCCCACCACTCTTTTCTCTATCAGGCATCTCAGTAACATCCGAACAGGACAACATATCACTGCCCAATGTCCAAGGAGTCACCTCCAGAGCGACTGTACTTTAAGGACTGGACTCTCAACAAACTCAAAGACCCTCCTCAGAAACAGCAGCAATATCCCAGCAGGGAGCAATCTGGAATCTCTTCATTTCCTATTGTAATTCCATCTCAGCAGAACCAATTTTTCCACCCAAGAAATTCCCCAGCCATGCGCGACTGTTCAGCAGCCCAGATCAAAACAGCAGGCAGACTGTCTCAGAGCAAGCTAACCCAACAGCCAGCACATCAGGGCAGCAGGCAGCCGCTCCAGTCAGCGAAACTCAGCAGGAACATTCTCGGATTTTTAATTAAATAAAAGCATTCATGCAACTTATCCTCAGTAAATACTAAACTCAGCAACTTGTATAAAAGGGTGTCAAACATAGAGCAAGAAAAGCAAGGTTCCGCAATTACAGTATTCTCCTTCATTCCAGCAATAAACTCAGCCTCCGCCACACCAGCTACAGTCACTTCCGGTGGGATACCAACCTCGGTCCCTACAGTCGAGCCACCGATCTACAACCTTGCAACTGCCACAGCATATGGTTCTAGCACCTCAAACTCTGCCCGTCGTCACTCAAGATCCACGCAGATTTGGCAAAACATAATAGAGGGGAAGGACATCAATCTGGTTTCACTGTTGGTGGCTACATCTTTCTGAACCATAGAGTAGTGGATTGTGGAGATCTATCAGTCACGCTGAAATCCACAGACCCCAGATTACTGAAGAATCTAACCCTGGGGGAATTCGTCCTAGCCTTCGCCATATACAGAGATGTGCTATGTTCTGTATACCTGAACCGCAGGCAAGAACTGGATTCTTATGAAGTGGAGCTGTCCGTTATGGAGGGACCATGTTTTTCGACTGCCACAAATCCTTTTCAGCAAAAGCAGCAGCTATTTTGGCATCAGATAATTATATCAAATCGACTGGGCGCCACCTGATTTAGACCTATTCAACAGGATTTTAAGTGGTCTCAAAGCTAACGCATGCAGGGTCTGCGCTTCCACCGGCCACTCAACCTCTGCCCGAAAGCTGCCATAGCTTCAACCTCCAGGTTAGCAGTCTGCATCATCTCCTCACCATTTCTCTAACAGAATCTCTGTCCCCAACTCCATCCAGTCTTCTGCTCCACCAAGTGAAGACAGATTCGGGTGAAGAATCAGATTCGCAGGAGGAAAGCAAATATGCAATAATTTCAATTTTGGTATCTGCTCGAGGAACCAATGTGCAGTTTCTGTAGGGACACTCATTCAAGAGCCATCTGCCCAGTAGCTCCAAATTGACTTTCTTCAACACTCATAGTCTCCACTCCTATTAATATTCCCAAATTGAAACAGAAACTTCTGGATCATCTAGATAAAAATAATAAACTATTTACTCGACAGAAAAAAAGGGTTTTCAGCCAGACCCAGTTAAATCCCTCCCTCCTCTTTTCAAAGCAAAAACCTACTTTCTACTACTCAAGAGCTCAAGACCATAGGCAGTATGTATAAGAGGTTTGGGGAGGCTAAGCCTCCCAAAATAAATTGCCCAAACCCTCACAAGAATTTGTTCTGACCAACAAAACATGTGAGAAGATCGATTTTTTTTTCCCCAGCAATGCGCAAAGCAGGTCTAACAAACATATTTCCCGTTTTCCTACTGCGCAACCGCTAGGGCAGCAGGGATATCAAAATCAACACTGTAGTATAGATACAGGATTTAGTTGCATTTCAATGTCATTGGAGGAGACAGATCCCACTGATCTGAGCCCCATATAGATATTCAAAAGTTTACGGTAAAAGTGCATTTTTTTTTGCAAATATACCTTATGAAATACTTTGAATGCCCCTTAATTATAAGTGCATGTTTAGAAGCTTAATAGTCATTATTATTAATTAATTGACTTAAATTTGTGTGAAGTGATGGAAATGGTGTTCGAAATTGGTGTACGTACTGTAGGGCTGCAGAACAGGTAAAAAAAAAGCGTCTCATCATTGACTTGTCAGCACCACAGGGATCAAGCACCACTATCAACTCGCTCATTTCCTCAAGATCAATTTTCTGTACAGTATATTACCATATTGGATGCAGTTCATTCAATTAAATTGGCAGGTCATGGCTCCTGGTTAGCTAAAGCAGATATATCAGATGCATTTAAAAAAATAATGCCAATCCATCCTTCTCTTCGCCACCTGTTTGGGATATGCTGAGAAAATAAATTCTATTTTTCTACTGAAAATATTTGATACTCTGCGCCGTTATGCTGGATACTTCTCAATTCATATCATGATCCATTTCTGCTCCACCTACTTGATATCTCCTTCCTCAGATCCGCCAGCAGAAGCGATCGCCAATCTTGCAATTCGCATTATACCCCAGGAAAGGACATTTATATCTTGATTACTTGCTCTTTCATCGACAGCAAAAAACTTGGACTCCTACGTTAATATCTCATCAGAAGCTATGAAAGACATTAAAATGTGGTCTGCTCTCATACAAAATAAGAATGACCTGTCTATATTCTATGATGATTCATCTCAGCACTCACGACCTGACTATTTACGGACGCTTCATTTAAGTGATTCAGAGGTCTTTTAAACAATCAGTGGTTTTCTAGTGTATGGTCTATCACCACATTTAAAATCTACATCTCTTCTTGAAATGTATCCAGCAGTCACAGCAGCACACCTATGGGGTCATCTTTGGTCAAATAAATCAATACTATTCTTTTTTGATAACGGACAATAAGGATTTCAGCATCAAACAATTTTCTAATCCAAGCCCGCCATCTACTGGGCATTCATAATAATGCAGCTCATGCTCTTTCCCGTTTACAGATTTCACCATCTGGTTCCTCCAGCAGTGAACCCCCAGTTCAACCAGCTCATTTTCAACTAAACCCAACTATCAGCGGAATACTCAATGCAGTGCAAACGTACCTCTTCCAACAGATCCTCTAATTCCACCGGCTAGATCACCTATTTGACTTTCTGCTCCCAAAGCAGGATTACTCTGACCCCATTCAGCCAGGACTGGATTATGGCCTTCATAATGCATGCAAAAGATTCTTTACATCTTGCACCAGCTACAGTTCTGCCCCCCTGCATCGATTCATGCCAGACTGTTATATCCAGACATTGGTTCACATCTCATCTGTCCACATTGGTTTCCAGAGTTGGACTTCTCCCACAATTCTATACTCCGACCCTTCCGCCGGGACCACCAAAGGTTTTCCTCCTAAAAGTCCCAGCCCCCCCCCCCCCCCCCCCCTTTCCACTGAGCGGCGGGTCTTCACATAATCAGTAGGGAGACAGTTACTAACCTTTGTTGTATTAAATGTTTTCTTTCTTTGTATATGCATTGGCGGTTCTTTTGTTTGTCTGCACTCATAGGAATCATTAGCGGGGAGCCGGGGGTCCATTCTTTTGGGGGTTAGTGATCTCATTTTCTCCAACCCTTGGTTAAGCTCCGCTTCCTTTACCCCCACAGGAGGGTTCTCCACGAGTCAGAGGGGACCCCCGGCCAAACCCAACCTTTTACCATCTCATGATCTATTACTACCCTTGCAATCCAAGGGGCTAAGCTTATTCTTGCTAAACCTCACTGTAGGAGCTCTCCCTCTTCGTAACATGAGGCTCTCTTCTCATTTCAAGTTCTCTGGGGGTGCGTCTCCGTCCCCGCTTTGGAAGTCTATAATTCACCTCAGAGGGCAGTTCTCAGAGCCAGTTTCCCCCTTTTCAGGTTCTCGAGCCTCTATTTACGTATCCGTTTCAAGTGTGATGCATTGCTTAGATGCTCTGATATTCTACAAGTGGGCATTTAATTAACAATTGGTGCCTCACAGTACCTGCATACATATTCAATCCCTTTAATGGTTTCTTCCATTAAACCCTTGATCTTTTAATTCTATGAAACAAAGTGGCTGTGTGGCTTTGAAGAGAAGGGTGTGTGGCAGATGTATTATGGATTAACAGATCCAATCTTCAGTTTTAGGTACGGCAAAACGATCAAGAACTACTTTCCGTTGGGTCACATTCCTTTGTTTTTTGCATTTCTAATGCGACTTTCATGTTCTACATCTAAATCTTAGTCCTCACTTCTATCTTCACTTGCAGCAGACAAGTTTGACTGTTTAAGTGGGATTTCAAACTCCAATGAACTCATGACAACATTCCCACAATGCGAGAGACAAACATTTTAGGCGTTTGAAGCTTACCAAAAGAGCAAACAAATTCAATTACCAAATTATGAATTGAGTCTCATTATCAAACAAGTATCATTTAGCAAGAAATGTTTGAAGTGGCATGAACTCAAAGCGTTGCATTGGTAAGAAAATAATCCAGTGGCAGCGGGCGGGGTAACCAAGAGGGTTATGGGAGTTCCTAATTCAGTGTAAAACACATACGCATCCAAGTCAAGCAGTTCCTTCATCACTAATTTAAGTGAGTTTCAGCAAAGGGGAACTCAAAAAACTGTCACCTACTGTACGAGCTCTCCCCTCTAGAGGATTAATTGCGTTCAAATTCATGACATTTAAATCTCAAAGTATTTCCTCTGCTGTGTTAACAGGGCAGCTCTCTGAGCCCAATCCAAACCCCTCTGCATTAATCATTTATCATATACATATTTATTCAGGCCTTGTGTTATTTGCACAATCACCAGGTAGGTTTCATTTCTTAAACATAAATCGGACAGCAGAAGCTTTGGTCATATATTAAATAAATATTTTTTGTATCTAAGCATTTGGCACTCAATACAGCGTAACAATCTACAACAAAATCTATAATTTTGGATTATCCCACAACTATTCAATATATCTTGTGAATGTAGTTACTGTCAGACAGCTTCCCTCCCTTCCAACCCACAGAAATACATCCATAAATTAAATAAATCCTTCCATGATGAGTAATAAGGTCAAAAACTTAAGAAACTAATGTCAAGTAGACAAATGTTCTGTCAAACACCATCAATACCACAGAAATAACAAAACAGCTCAGTGACAATAATTGATGTCTAAATGGTTTATTATATTAAATGTATCTGGGCATTAAAAACACACTATTTAAAGACTGATTTTTAAGTTTTGTTTTGAGGAATTTGGTATTCAGAAAAACATGTTCAAGACCTGTTGACTATTTCTATAGATAAACGCAAACATCATTTTACAATATGATACAGTATTGTATAGGATTTGCAGTACATGCTTTTGTTTTTATGTGCATCTGTCCAGGAAGTTCAAAGGGACATTTCTTCACATAATCACATAGTTTAAAATGTTGCTTTTCAGTCTTAATCCAATACATAATACTTATAAATTGAACACAATTTTGTGACTGATCAAATACATTGGAATAATCATCCAGCACAATTCGTTAATGGAAATTTAGCGACCTTACATTTAATGAAACATTAACAGAAATTGTGTGCAATACTGTCAAAATAAGAGGGCAATCACAGATTCAAGCATCGGTTCAGTTGTTAAACTGCCCCAACACTGACACTCAGTTGGGTGACAACGCCTGCTTGTTGTGGAGAGCTCATCTGAATATTTGAATAAATTGGTTTGTACAGCTCTGCTTATATTAAACTCATGTCCAAGGCCTCACTGCAATCTCTTTCCCATGTTCTCCAATGGGAATGTATGTGTTATTAAGGGTACATTTGTTTGCCCTCCACTCATATTACAACAGTTTAATTAAAGATAATTATCTTTGCCGTTTGGAGTCCGATAAAACAGTTTGATGCCTGATTTGGCCCCGGGCCCCAAAAGTAAATAAAAAAATTAATAAAAAACAGCAGACACTCCAATTATCTAAACTTCTCTGGCAACACACATTTCAGGTTGGTTATCAATTGTTTCTCAAAGTTTAACTGAATATGATTTTACTGTATAGGTAGCACCATTGTTTGAATAACCCACAGTTGTTCCAAAGGTAAAGACCTACACAATTACTCAATTTAAAAAAACAACAACTGAGGGATAGCTCTATAACAAACCACTATTAACCAGTCATCACACTGATAAAGTATCAAGACGTCTTCTTAAAAGATGCCTCTCTTAAAACACAGGTATCCACATTAAGAACTCATCATTTAATGCCTCTCCTAAAAGCGTATATTGTTCTGATGTTAGACTGCATGTTGGTCTCCTTTTTATATCATCTAATTGAAATATGTTTAACTTCAAGTCAATGTGGCAATAAGGAACGTGGTTTGCTTTTTTCATTCAAGTTGAGCTTCCCTGGAGCTTGCCTCGGTTTACCATGCCCCTGTAACCTTTGGGTTTAGATGCGTTTGCTTGCTGACATATGCATTTCCACTCTTTCTCCTATTTAAATATTAACAAATGTCTCTTCATTAAGCAACTACCAAAAAGGGACTGCATTTTATTGGATTGCCACATTAGAAATAATTGTCATGATTTATAAAGAGCAGCTTAGTACAATTGATCAGGCTACTAACTGAAAGATCTGCTGCATAAAGAGTGCACATCAGTCTCATATATATATATATATATATATATATATATATATATATATATATATATATACACACACACACTATATATATATATATATATATATATATATATATATATATATATATATACACATACATACATACATACATATACACACACACACTTAATCTTTTGGACCATTCTTATGTATTGAGGGTTTTCCAATATAACATTGCTATCTTGTTTTTAGCCAAGTACTACATCATGGCAAAAATCACCTGTTTTTATAAAGTAGATTGCTTGTGTCATTAGTTAGCTACATATTACAAGACGACATGTACAATGAAAATGTACTGAAAGTATACAATGACTAGATAAAAGATTACCATTAATTTACAAATAGCATTTTAGTTAATACTCCAATACCATGAAGCAACCCTTCATACTTAGATAAGCTCGCTATAATCATCTTATGGTACAGTATAGTCAGGCAAAACATCTTTCAACAATTATATTTGTGCCACACACTGTTTGAGATTTTCTGTAAATAATACTATACTGCATATGAGGTCATCAGCTAACTAGTTTAAGTTTTTTTTTTTTTTATTAAACAAAACTATATATTATTAGTTTACTTTTAGTGGCAATCTATGGTCATGTGGAGTTTTGAATAGTAAATCGATACCTAAAGCAAACACCTCATATATAGTAATGTACGCGGTTGACTCGTGCGTGGTGGTGGGCAGTATATCTTTACACCTGTGTTAGAGTTATCTGTGGTATTGCAACTGGGATTCCATGGTTTCACTTTATTCCAGCTCTGATAACCTTTGGAACTTTTGACTTGCACAGCGTCACACAGCGAGACAACTCATTCTTCCAAGTCGTTTACTCAAAATGCTACTTTTCAGAAATAGTATTTCTGAATCTAACAAATACTGTATATAAAATTGGCACTTAAAAAAAAAAATTCCGACCACTCAATACACAGCTGAGTTCCATTTAAAAGGACAGAACTTTGAAGTGCTGATTCGCCGTAACCGTTTCAGCACCAGACCAGAGTAAACAGCTCCAGTTTCACTCACAGTGCACTAAAGCTTTAACAATACAAATACGACAGTGAGTTTGATATACCCTTAAACCTAAGCAGGAGTCGCAGCAAAACAAACAAACAAAAAAACAGTATTCCCTAGAAACAACGTTGCATTTACAGAATCTAATTTGATTAAGAAGGCAATGCAGATGTAAATCTTTTTCGGACGTATTGTTATATCAACAAGCGCACTTCAAATGTTTGTAGAAGTCGAACAACTATTCAAATGACTCAGCCAAAAAAAAGATGCCAAGTCACCATGGTAACAGGTCCAGCAACGTTATCTCTGTTCAAGTTTTCATTTTCCATAGGAGTGAAATTAGTTTTAACAAAGTACTGCATACTTAATCGTTTTATACTATTTTACAGTGGCCCAATTATATATCTGTTTAGTTTACATTTCCTATATCAAATAAAACGTTTCGTCTTCATGACCAGATGAGTCAATGCAATACCACTTTAAAGCTCTTTACAAGAGAATCTATTTGCTATTGCAGACAAGTTTACTTAGCAATAATGTCACCTATATAATGCACACACACATTTACACGAAACTAAAACCGCTTACAGAAGTGTACCTAATACACACATTAGGATTACTGAACTAACGTAGCCATACGTGCCACGATAAAAACAAATTAATAAAACCAAAAATAAAAAAATACATAAAATATTGATGTACAGTAAGGCATTGGATACATACAAGTTACCTCAGATAATACAGATCTGGTAGATCTATACAGCAAAAGCACAATGCATTTTTTATCCATATTTTTTTTACGTATTTGCTTGCATTTCACATGTATTCCTACCTGTCTTCAAGTTTAACGAGATCCTGGCCTCGGCAAGGTAAGGGGTATCGCTCTTGGACCTTACTCTTCTAATGGGCCGGCGGTCTGCTTCGTCCTCTGGAGAGGCCGCCATTAATGTGTGAGCAGCGATCAGGGGCGACCGGCGAGCTGGGAGAGATACAGAAGCACAGAACAGGGGGAAAATTATACAGGGGGTGAGAGAGAGAGAGAGAGAGAGAGAGAGAGAGAGAGAGAGAGAGAGAGAGAGAGAGAGAGAGAGAGAGAGAGAGAGAGAGAGAGAGAAGAGAGAGAGAGAGAGAGAGAGAGAGAGAGAGAGAGAGAGAGAGAGAGAGCGTTACAAACGACAGGACAACAGCAATTTTACAGGAGATAAGTAAATCACGCATATCATTTAAACAAACAGTCTGACCAGTGATGGGGATACAGATTAACGAAATGTGATAAAATAAACAAAAAGAAAATGTGTTACGCTTTTAGAATATGCAATATTAATCTAATAAATCCTTACCGATGTTCTTTTTGCTATCGTATAATCTATGCATTATTAACAGTGTGGCTTGCCTGGTACTAAATTCCCAGCCTCATACTGTTAACAAATATCCTTCAATGTTAAAATAAATATATACAAATTCAATACAGTTGACCATGCCCCATTTCGCAAAATGAACAAATTAAACGAATTACATGATTTACATGATGTATTCCCATATCTAGGAGTGAAGATTGGTATCCCGTACATTTATACGTGTGTATCCGACTGTTTATTACAAGAGCCAGCTGTACTTCTGAGAATAAAAACGTAATGAAAGCAGCCTGGAACACATTTGTAGATTCATATGCCAGTCTGCTACCGAACAAAGAACAGTTTCCATTGCAACACGTCACAACGCGCGCTATACTGCACACGGAGATAGAAGGTTAAAGACTGGACTCAGATAGCAGCGTAAAATATTTGCTGTGCAGCACATGCAATCTAGCAGTGCTTCACTTATGTCCAATATTTTAAATGCAAAGTATTTTCTTTTTTTTTTTTCTTTTTTTTTACTAAACAATGCATACATTTATTTATTTATTGATTGTTTGGGGGTTTTATTGTGGGGGTTGCTGTCCAATTAGTGGTACCTCTCATTTAGTACTGTTCTATTACATGTTCTCTGTCATTGCTATAAAACTGAAATACTTCAACAACTAAATCAATTCTGGAATGCTGGTCCCCCATGATTTAGCTATTTTCACAGCATTAGGTGAATAGTCATTTCTTAATGACTGAGTAATGATACGACTGTCACAAATCGTGAATTTGAACAAAAGTCCTTTAAATCTTGGAAATTGATGTAAAATACATTTGGTTAGGCGCTTTCCTTAATAAATGCAGTACCATGCAGTAAAAACAAATATGAGTGTATCTGTGAATTGTTTGGTTGTGTATGCACACATCATTTACGTGTAGCTATGTAGGTCAGCGAATGAAATTAGTATTTTGTAGCTGAGCGAGCATGTAAATGAGCACATATCGTATGTTACTGTAATGAACCTTTTTGTTCAGGGCAAGTGGATTAATTACACGATAGCGTGCCGCTGCCACCACCTTTGTTTAACCGGGGGGTCCGGTAGTTATTGATATATTTTAGTATAAAAAGGAGGAGAGTGTGTGCAGTCACGTCACAGAGACGCCAGGAACAGCAACTCAGGGCAAACGGTGAATTAATACACAATTAAAACAGGGCAGTTGCGATCTTATAACCATACCAATAGAATAGACTAATTAATATA
This sequence comes from Acipenser ruthenus, assembly GCF_902713425.1. Lineage (NCBI taxonomy): Eukaryota > Metazoa > Chordata > Actinopteri > Acipenseriformes > Acipenseridae > Acipenser > Acipenser ruthenus. The sequence continues at coordinate 55,556,722 of NC_081191.1, read as the reverse complement.
ATAATTCTCTGTGCAATGGGTAAGAGAAGGGGCAGACACACCCACTACAGACCTTTGCCGGGTAAGAAATAACTCAATAAATCATTAGTGAACTTAAATCTCAATACAAGCATAAATCATAATAAGTAACAATACACAAACCATAAAGTGGCTCAATGAACCACAAGTAGTCAAATCAAATAACTGTTAATAACAAACAAAATAAACAATATCTAACATCACAGCAAAATCAAACACACAGAAATAAACCCCACCAAAGGTTAGAGTGAGTATGTCTGTCCCTTACAGATCCACACACGATTTAAATAGTGTATCAATTTAGAGTTTAAGTGTAGTTAAGACCGATAAAACACACAGATTACAAGATTTAAAAAATACAATAACATAACAGTTTAAAAGAACACTTCCCTGATTTCAGAGTCAAAGTCAGTCCTCTTACAGACTAACAGCATCCCAGTACTCCCTACTCCCTACCCCCTACCCCCTACCCCCTACCCCCTACTCCCTACTCCCTACTCCCTACTCCCTACTCCCTACTCCCTACTCCCTACTCCCTACTCCCTACTCCCTACTCCCTACTCCCTCCCCAGGTACAGGCGCGCCGTGTTAAGCGCCGGTTCTCTTTTTAAAGTCTGGGCAGTCAAATTGCAATCGCTGGCACCTGCCGACAGACTGCATTGAACTAATTAAACAGGTGTGTCTATTCACAGTTCTAATGGAGCGATCAACAAGGTCTATTACAATACTATAAACGCTCGGTTGTGATCTTCACATACAGCGCGTCTTAATTTATTTATTTTTAAACAAAAAAGTGGACTTGCATCTTCAAAAAAATATAAATTAATACTTACATTTTATTTCTTCAAACTTTCATACAATGCACGTAGTCTGTTGAAAATAAATGCTCACTTTTTTCTAAAACTAAACATTGCAAAACAAAATATTTCAGACCATTGAACATCTTTTACTATTTCCTGCAAACTGCAGATAAAACGAGAGGTTTATCTGTTTTGTAGTCTTTTTCTGATCTTTGTGATGCCCCGCTTCTTGGACACAGTGCCTGTCTGTGATTTGACTATTTTTTTTTAATTTTCATATATCTTTAAAGGGGCAGTGCTCTGTAGGCTCTTCAGAAACAACCAATTTAAACGTCTCGTTCTTATTACTAAAGACAAAATATATACCGTTTCATTTTGAACACGGTAAAAAAAAAAAAAAAAAAAAATTAACATGCTGATTTTGTATGTACATTTACGCCGGACGCGCACAGAGAAATAGGAACACAGTTTATTTCAAATACCGCTTGTTTCGCTAAGCGGCCGGTGTGCTGCAGATATATATATATATATGTGTGTGTGCATGTATGTATATATACAGTGCTTATAGAAAGTCTACACTCCCTTTCAAAATGTTCACCTTTTGTTGCCTTATAGCCTGGAATTAAAATGCATTAAAATATTTTTTTTTCATTTATCTACACATCCTACCCCACAACTTCCAAGTTAAAAAAATATTCTAGAAATTTGTAGAACATTTATTAAAAATACAAACTGAAATAGCTTGGTTGGATAAGTGTCCACCCCCCTTGTAACAGCAATCCTAAATTAGCTCAGGTGTAACCAATCGCCTTCAAAATCACACGCCAAGTTAAGTGGCCTCCTCCTGTTTTAAATTGTAGTGATTTACATGATTTCAGGATAAACTCAGCAGTTCCTGTAGGTTTCCTCTGCTGGGTAGTGCATTTCAAAGCAAAGAGTCAACCATAAGCACCAAGGTGCTTTCAAAAGAACTCTGGGACAAAGTTGTTGAAAGGCACAGATCATGGGATGGGTATAAAAAAATATCAAAGGCCTTGAATATCCCTTGGAGTACGGTCAAGACGATTATTAAGAAGTGGAAGGTGTATGGCACCACCAAGACCCTGACTAGATCAAGACGTCCCTCCAAACTGGAGGATCGAGCAAGAAGGAGACTGATCAGAGAGGCTACCAAGAGGCCAATGGCAACTTTGCAAGAGCTACAGGCTTTTATGGCCAAGACTGGTCAAAGTGTGCATGTGACAACAATATCCACTCCACAAATCTGGCCTATATGGTAGGGTGGCAAGAAGGAAGCCATTACTCAAGAAAGCCCACCTTGAATCCCGTTGAAGTATGCAAAAAAACACTCAGGAGATTCTGTAGCCATGTGGCAAAAAGTTTTGTGGTCTGACAAAACTAAAATGGAACTTTCTGGCCTAAATGCAAAGCGTTATGTTTGGCGCAAACCCAACACAGCGCATCAGCCAAAGAACACCATCCCTACTGTGAAGCATGGTGGTGGCAGCATCATGTTATGGAGATGTTTCTCATCGGCAGGGACTGGGGCACTTGTCAGGATAGAAGGGAAAATGAATGGAGCAAAGTACAGAGAAGTCCTTAAGGAAAACCTGCTGCCCTCTGCAAGAAAGCTGAAACTGGGACAGAAGTTCACCTTTCAGCATGACAACGACTCAAAGCACACAGCCAAAGCTACACTGGAGTGGCTAAGGAACAAAAAAGTAAATGTCCTTGAGTGGCCCAGTCAGAGCCCCGACCTAAATCCAATCGAAAATATGTGGCATGACTTGGAAGATTGCGGTCCATCAACGCTCCCCAAGGAACTTGACAGAGCTTGAAGAGTTTTGTAAAGAAGAATGGTCAAATATTGCCAAATCTAGGTGTGCAAAGTTGGTAGAGACCTATCCCAACAGACTCACAGCTGTAATTGCTGCCAAAGGTGCTTCCACCAAGTATTAACTCAGGGGGCTGGAGACTTATCCAATTATGATCTTTCAGTTTTGTATTTTTAATATATAAGTTTTTTCTCAATAAAAACCTTTTTCCCCTTTACAGTGTGGAGTATAGTGTGTAAATAAGTGGAAAAAAATCCTCATTTAATGCATGAAACTCTGAGGCACTGACACAACAAAATGTGAAAAAAGTTCAAGGGGGTGCAGACTTTCTATTAGTATTGGGACAGAAGTCAAAATTGCTATTTTTGCTGTACACTCAAGCAATATGAAAATACAATTAAAAGATGAATATGAGGCAAAAGTACAGAATGTCACCTTTTATTTCTGGCTGTTTCAACACATATATGTTTTACCAACTAAGAATAACAGCACTCAGAGTTCCATTCCCCCCCCCCCCCGCTGTTTTATGTGAGCATAAGTATTGGGACATTTGGCTCACAGGTGTTTGTAATTGATCAGGTGTTTCCTGTTGCATTGATTGTTCTCGCACAAAAGGGTTGTGAATGTGTAGTCTCAGTTCTATCCTTTGCTTTTGCCTTTGGAGTCTGCGTTTGGTGTCAGTAGGCATAATCCAACATGAAGACTAGGGAGCTGTCTATGAAAGAAAAGCAAGCAATTTGGATGCTAAAAGAAAAGAAAAATTCAATTAGAACCAATGCACAAAAGTTGGGCATAGCCAAATCAACAGTTTGGAATGTCCTTAAAAAGAAAGAAACCACTGGTGTCTTCAGCAAATCGGCAACGACCAGGTCGGCCAAGGAAAACAACAGCAGTTGATGATAGAAAAATGACCAGAGCTGTGAAAAACACCCCTAAAATAAGCGTCGGTGAAATCACCAACAACCTCCAGAATGCTGGGGTGAAAGTGTCACAATCTACTGTTCGCAGAAGACTTCGGCAGCAGAATTACAAAGGCTACACTGCAAGATGCAAACCTCTGATCAGCACCAAAAACAGAAAGGCCAGATTAGAATTTGCTAAAAAGTACAGAGATGAGCCAGTAGAGTTTTATGGACAGATGAGATGAAGAGTAACCTTTATCAAAGTGATGGGAAGGCAAAAGTGTGGAGAAAAAAAGGAACTGCAGATGATCTAAAGCATACCACCTCATCTGTGAAGCATGGTGGAGGTAGTGTCATCGCATGGGTATGCACGACTGCCTCTGGAACGGGCTCACTCATCTGATGGCAGCAGCAGAATGACTTCAGAAGTGTACAGAAGCATCTTGGCTACCAATGTACAAGAAGATGCCACCAGACTCATTGGGCGGCGCTTCACAATGCAACAGGACAATGACCCAAAACACACTGCCAAAGCAACCACGGAGTTCATCAGGGGAAAAAAGTGGAAAGTTTTAGACTGGCCAAGTCAATCTCCTGATTTAGATCTGATTGAACATGCATTTCACTTGCTGAAGAGGAGACCGAAGTCAGAAACTCCCCAAAACAAGCAACAGCTGAAAATGGCTGCAGTAAAGGCTTGGCAAAGCATCTCAAAGGACGATACCAAGCGTTTGTTGATGTCAATGGGTCACAGACTCACTGCTGTTATTGCATGCAAGGGATTTGCGACTAAATACTAGCTTTTATAATTCTTATATTTGCTTTAAGTTGAATACGCCTTATTCACGCAGCGGCCATGTTTGGTTGAAAACCAGGCTTGGTGTGCGAGCAACTGTCATGGCCACCGCAGCTACTGATAATATCACTATGTGGACGAAATCTTGAATATGTGTTCCTCAAATAAAAGTTGAAGAAATTGATAATTGGGCAGATAATAATGCGAGGATTCCAAAAAACATACAGCAGAAAGGGTACAGCAATTGGATCAAGGGTTATATTCATGAAGTAGAAGGTAAATTAGCAAGCGTATTTGTGATCGGAAAGTGAATAAGCTACTAGCCTATACTAGATTCGTAAAATATGTTTAGATCTCGCAGTTTTAGTTAGAGAATGTTTACTTTAATTAATATTAATGTTGATATTAAGCCTCTGTATTGTTTCACGTTTATTGGTTTGGTATAAGCATGTGTTAATTGTTTTCTAAATACAGTTAAGAGGCAGGAGAATGGATGTAGCATTAGGGCTAAGGTGTTCCGGTCAATGAAAAAGAATGAGTCACCTTACAGGGTTCAGGTAACACTATATCCAAAAACCAATGCTTGCTTTGTTTCTCCAAGCTTAGTTCTGTTCAGTTATTAATCCCATTATTAAGATTCTGTTCAGTTGTATATGTGAAAAAAGCAAGGGCTTCATCATCTCCAGGGCCTAATGGAGTTCCGTACAGAATGTACAAGAGTGCTTCAGGAGTTCTACGAATCCTGTGGAAATTGAGGAAAGTGGCATGGGAAAAACAGGTTGTATCAAGAGCATGGTGCCGAGCAGGTGGAGTCTTTATATCTAAAGAAAAAGATTCTACAAGCATCAGTCAGTTTCGCCCTATTTCCCTATTAAACGTAGAAGGCAAGATTTTCTTCAGCATTATTGCTCAGAGATTCTCAACTTACCTATTAAAGAACTGCTTCATTGACACTTCAATACAAAAAGCGGGCATTCCGGGTTTCCCAGGATGCTTAGAACACATCAGTGTGATCTGGCAACAACTTCAATCAGCTAAAAAGGAGAGGAAGGAGCTCCATGTGACATTCCTGGATTTGGCTAATGCATATGGTTCAGTGCCACATGAACTTCTTTGGGCAGCATTTGATTTTTTCAGTGTACCGATGACAGTAACAAAATTAGTGAAAGCCTACTTTGGTGATTTGCAATTTAGTTTTTCAACTTCAGAATTCAGCACTACATGGCAATGCCTAGAAGTTGGAATAATGGCAGGATGCACCATTTCTCCACTGGCTTTTACCATGGCAATGGAAGTAATCATTAGGGCATCAAAATGGGTAGCGGGAGGAGAGCGCTTGGCTTCTGGAATGCGACTACCACCAATTCGAGCATACATGGATGACATGACAACCATGACTACAACAGTAGCCTGCACTGATCGGTTATTGGGAAAATTAACCAATAACATTGAATGGGCACGAATGCAATTCAAGCCCACTAAACCAAGGAGCATCTCTAGAATTAAAGGTAAAGTAGTAGATAAAACGTTCTTCATTAATGGTGAGGCAATACCAACAGTGTCTGAGAAGCCAGTGAAGAGTCTTGAGAGATGGTACGACGGGGATCTAAAGGGCATATTTCGTGTGGGAGAAGTTAGACAACAAGCAGTGGAAGGGTTGAAGAGCATAGACAGCAGCGCTTTACCAGGCAAACTAAAACTCTGGTGCTTTCAGTTTGGTCTACTGCCGAGGTTGCTGTGGCCACTGACTGTGTACGAGTTTTCTTTGACAAAAGTAGAGAAGCTGGAAGCTTTAATCAGTTCATACATCAGGAAATGGTTGGGAGTTCCACGCTGCCTCAGCAGAGTGGGACTTTATGGTAAAGGAATACTGCAGCTACCAGTCTCCGCTCTAACCAAGGAGTTTAAGTGCGCCAAGGTCAGACTGGAAATGACATTAGTAGAGTCACGCGACAAATGTATAAGGGAGGCAGCACCTGTGTTGAAAACTGGAAGAAAGTGGTCGGCAAAGAAAGCTGTGGAAGATGCAAAGGCTGCCCTTCGAATTGGTGGTATCATGGGGCAAGTTCAGCATGGAAGAAGGGGTCTTGGTCTCAGCTCAGCTCCTCCTACATGGCACAAGGCAGCCCCAGCTCAAAGGAGGAAGCTGGTAGTCAACGAGGTGCAAAAGCAGGAGGAGAGGATGAGGTGTATAAAGGCCATTTCCCAGGCGAAGCAGGGAGAATGGATATGATGGGAGAGTGAGGAACAACGCAAGATTGGCTGGCAAGACCTATGGTCAATGGAACAGAGCAGGATCAGTTTCCTCATCACGTCAACATATGATGGTCTCCCATCACCACAGAACCTAAACCTCTGGTTAGGAGATTATCATTCATGTCCTTTGTGTTCATCACCTGCAACATTAAGGCACATTTTGACAGGATGTAAGGTGAAAGAAAGAAACGCTGATGTACAGGTAAGTAAGCTGGGCTGAGTTGAGTGGGGGACGGAGGGGGGTGATGCTGGGACGCCAGAATCACCGTCAAGCCCTCTTGAGGTGTCGTGGGCTAGTTGACGAAACACTAGGATGGAAGGTGCCCACTTGAAGACCCCAGAGATGTACCCTACTTAGCTCAATCCAGACGGTTGTCATGCTGATGCGCTGGGGAGACCGCACTGTGGTTGATCCCCGAAGCCAGCATCGCAGCCGTTGTGTGTGCTGATGCGCTAGGGAGGCAATAAGCTGATCCCTGGAGCCAGCATTACACTTCAGCCATTAACACCAGACAGAAGGATATCTACATCATCATATGGAAGGAAGCGCAAATGGATGGAGACACATATGGATCACATTAGTTTACTGTAAAGCTGCGTCTTAGTTGTTGCTTATCTTGGCAAGAGCTGAGTTCAAATCAGCATGAAGTTTTAACATCTACTCTCGTGTAATGGAAATCAGGATCTCATCCGGCCCAGGGGAGTTGTTTATTTTAAGAGCTCCTAGTCCCTTTAACACTTCTGCCTCTGTTATGCTAAAGTTATTTAAAATTGGATAGGAACAGGTCGACATGTGGGGCATGTTGTCCATGTCCTCCTTTGTAAAAACCTGTGAAAAGTAATCATTTAATATATTTGCTATTTTTTTTTCTTCATCTATGATTTTGCCATTTGTGTCTCTTAGACATTTAACCTCCTCTTTGAATGTTCTCTTCTGTTATAATATTGGAAAAACATTTTGGAATTGGTTTTAACCCCCTTAGCAATATTGATTTCTGTCTCTCTCTTGGCCTTTCTAACTTCCTTTTTGACTTGTGTTTGCAGTTCCAAGTGCTCTTTCTCTGTACTTTGTTTTTGGTCCCTTTTAAACGCTCTGTAAAGTGCCTTTTTGTTGCTGAATATTTTTTTTAATTGATCTATTAAACCATTTTGGCCATTTTGTTTTAGATTTAGATTTGTCTACTTTTGGGATGTAATTGTTTTGCGCATCTAGTACTACATTTTTTAAAAACAGCCATCCTTTTTCTGTGGATGTTCTCTCTATTTTACTCCAATCTACTTCTGTTAGTCTCGGTTTTATACCTTCATAGTTTGCTTTTCTAAAATTGTAAATCTTAGCTTTAGTCATTACTTTTGGGGTTTAAAAAAATACTTCAAATGAAACCATGTTGTGTTGAGTTTGACAATGGCTCTCTGACCTCTGTTTTAGTTATTCTGTCTTCATTATTTGAAAAGACTAAATCAAGACATGCCTCCCCTCTAGTCGGTGCCTTGACAAATTGCGATAGGAAGCAGTCATTTGTCATTTCCACCATTTCAATTTCGTCCGTCGTGCTCCCCACCGGGTTCTCCCATTTTATACAGGGGAAGTTGAAATCCCCCTTTAGTATGGCTTCTCCTTTTCTACATGCATTTCGAATGTGATTGTATAATTAGGAGGCTGTGTGGTCCAGTGGTTAAAGAAAAGGACTTATAACCAGGAGGTCCCCGGTTCACATCCCACCTCAGCCACTGACTCATTGTGTGACCCTGAGCAAGTCACTTAACCTCCTTATGCTCAGTCTTTCGGGTGAGACGTAATTGTAAGTGACTCTGCAGCTGATGCATAGCTCACACATCCTAGTCTCTGTAAGTCGCCTTGGATAAAGGCGTCTGCTAAATAAACAAATAATAATAATAACAGATTATTTTGCTCAGCGTCTGAATTTGGCGGTCTATAGCATGCTCCTATTATTATGCCCTTTGAATTTTTGTCCATTATTCTGACCCATATTGATTCTGCATTGTTTTCTTTGTCCTTATTTAACACCTGGGCTTCAAGCTTTCTTATGTATAGCGTTACCCCTCCGCCTCTTCTGTCCTGCTTGTCTTTCCTATACAGTGTGTACCCACTAATATTATATTTGTCTCCATCACTCTCAGACAACCAAGTTTCTGTAACACCTATCACATCGTAGTTACTTGTTAGTGCAGTAGCTTCAAGTTCTAACATTTTGTTTCTGAGACTTTTAGCATTAGATAAATACATTTAATAGTTGTCTTACCTGAGTTGTTGCCCTTGTTTTGATGTGGTCTCCCTTCTGTTTTTTTGTTTTCTCCCCCCCTTCCTTGCCTGTTTTAAATGCTTCTGGACCTCCTCAAGGATCCTTTCTCTGAGTAGATTAGTTCCCTTTTAGTTTAAGTGCAGTCCGTCCCACCTATATAGATAGTCCTTGTTGTAGAATGTGCTCCAATTTTCAAGAAAGGTGAAGCCTTCCTGTGTGCACCACGATTTTAGCCATGCATTTTGATTTTGTATTTCCAGCTGTCCATATGGTCCTTTGCAAGGTGTCGGCAGTATCCCAGAAAATACCACAGTTTTGGTCTTGTCTTTTAATTTCCTTCCTAGCTCTCTGAATTTGTTTTGCAGGGATCTTGGTCTATCTCTTCCAATGTTGTTTGTACCGATGTGGACGACTACTACCGGGTCGTCTCTTGTTCGTTCTAGGAGCCTGTCCACGTTCTCAGTGATGTGCTTGACAGAGGCTCCTGGAAGGCAGCACACTGTTGTAGTAAGGGGGTCCAAACTGCGAACTGAACTTGCTGTGTTTCTCAATATGGAGTCCCCAACAATCATGACCTCCCTTCTTTTTGCTGCCTGGTCAGCACTGTTTATAGGGTCCTGGATGTTGTTCCCTTCATTCTCTTGATGTTGGTTTTGGTCATCTAAATGTTGAAGTGGCTCAAATTTGTTGGATGTCTGGATTTCTGGTGGTTGTGTTTGACGAAGTTTCTTTTTTTCCCTGCTTCTGCCTATCTGAACCCAGCTGTTTCGACTCTCTTCCATCTCCCTGGTGGCTTTCAGTCTGCTAGGGGTGCAGACTTCCATGAATTGTGGGTGTGTCAGCTCCTCAAGCTCCTGTTGCTGTCTCATTTCCTCCAGCTCCTTTTCTAGCAGGCTTAATCGTTGAAGCAAGTCCTGGATCGTGTAGCACTTTACACAAACTTGGTTGAGCTCTGTTGGGTTTTCTCGGATTTCCCACATCATGCAGTTGTCACAGATTACTGGCTTGAAGACCATGTTGTTTTTTTGGTTTTTTTTGGAAGTTTAGTTTAGCTTCTGCAGCTGTCAACCTGCTTTCAAACTGCTTCTAACTGCGTAGTACTTGTCCACAACTGTACTTCTCCCACGATGTCGCTTCCACACGCTGTCGCTGGGAAACCTGGCTGCCTTTGTTTGTGTTTGTGCTGCGGGCTCCACCCCTGCCCCGTGTCTCAGAACGCTGCGGAAATTGAATCAGCTGCTCCGAGTTTCCGTTTGTTATCAGAAAAATACACGCAGCTGTAAGGCTTTAAGCTGCAATGTTTTCTGATTAAAGCAACTCCAGATTTAATTTAAAGATGTAATTCCTCCTTTCTGCTTCTAACTGCATTGTACTTGTCCACGACTGTACTTCTCCCACAATGTCACTTCCACACGCTGTCGCTGGGAAGCAAATACAATGTGAACAATGTGCAAAAATGCAGAAAATCAGACAGGGGGCAAATACTTTTTCACGGCACTGTATGTGTGGCAAAGTGGCTGATTGTGTACAGGTGCAGGAGTGATGCAGTGCGTGATGAAACAAACAAGGAGTTATAATAGAGTTGGAAAGGTATTTTTATCCAGGTCTGGTGACCAAATAATAAGACCGCCCCACAATAATACTAACACGGTCACCAGTCCTGGGTGCGTGCAGTAGTGCTTGTGGTGGGTGATACAGTTTATTAGTGACAATCGTGCAGAGCTGTTCCAGGTTAGTACTGGCCCTTAGCAACAGCTCCGGAAACGTATTTAGCCGTCTAGTAATATACAAAACAAGACAATTACAGACAAACAAAACCAAACACTCACTAACATTTTTTTTTATCTCTCGCGGGGTCTCTCACAGTCCTTACAGTTCAAAAGTTTAAGCCAAGTGAAGGAATAGATTGCGATTCTCCATCCCCTTTTATGCCATCACACATGACCCCTTGGTAAACGAATGCAACTGCCTCTCCAATCTGCGGCTGCCACATCGTTTCCCTTCTGGGTCAATGCGTTCTTGCAATGCAGTCTTGCCTTCATCCAGACTGCCCGACTTCCTGACCCTGGGAAAGAACTGTTAGACCAGCCCGTCCAAAGAACGCTGCTTAGCACCCTCACAGGTTGGGAGGGAGATTTACAACCAATAATCATTGTATTTCTGTCACAGTATGGTATAGGATTGGTTCCTGTAAAAATGTAGTTAATAACTGACAGTTGTCTTTATCAGGGTTGCTAATAAGCGTCATCTACTTTATTTCACTTCAACCAAGTGTATACTTTAAGGTGAAAATTGACATAGTTTTAATAGTTTTATCCATTTGATCTTTCTTTCAGAGTCACCTCTAACAGACTGGCTACCAACCAGTTTTAGAGTTCTAAGCATTACTATTACCCATGTGTGGAAGGGTGGTGGGCAATTCACTGACACACACGGGAGACAGAAGTTTTATTTGATTTGGATATTTCTATTAGCCCACAGAGGGCGCTGTTGTCCGAGTACCGACAATGGTAAACAGGACCACAGAAATACCAATACTGGTAAACAGTTAAAAGCTGGCGCACTCACAGGTGCTCAAAATAATAATGAAAACAAAAGGCAAAATGAAAAGGGAAAATAAAACACAGTAATAAAACTACAAAATAAAGGTGCTGCTACGCAGTGCCCCGACTGCCGCTAAGCCGGTCAGCTCGGGATCTCCGTCCTGCGCTGTTATGCACTATATACTGGGGTGGCCAAGGTTCCCCTATCACTACACATGTCCTCTTGGGTACGTAACAATATATTTTAATAAATTGTTTGTTTATTGCTGGCTGTCTTCCTCAGCCGTGCTTGCCTGTTTTGGTCACTCGCTCCAAGGGCATAGGTTTGGTTTGAACATTGGTGGGGACACAATTTTTTATGGGGGCGGAGTCGCGGTCGCTAAGGGGGTCCGGGGGCATGCCCGCCCGGGAAGAAATTTTTTAGGAGACAGCTATTAAATGGTCACTTCTGGGGGCTTGAAATGAATGATGGACATGAATCGAGGACAATTTGATTGACATGAAGTTGGCTGGTATACACTCAAAACACTATGATAAAGTGGCCCTCCTGGAAGCTGGTTTGACATCCCTGCTATAGAATTATAATAACCTGAATTATAACCTATCCCAGCCTTACTGTATGCTACCAATACCCCTGCCGCTACAAGCATGAGCACATGCAAGCTTACGTGCACGCACACACACACACACACACACACAACATACTGCATTGTAGAGGGCATAAGTTTCAAAAAACAGTTATAGGTTTATTCACATAGAGTGCAGTTTTTTTATTTTTTTTATTTTAAATTTAGTCGTCGCCAATTATTTTTACCCCGGTTTTCACCCCAATTTAGCATGCCCAATTATTATCTGTATCCCCGGCTCACCGCTCGCAACCCCCCCGCCGACTCAGGAAACGGAGGCTGAAACACGCGTCCTCCGAAACGTGCTCCTTCCAAGCCGTCATTTTTCGCACTGCAGATCCACAGCAATGCTACCAGACCTATAGTGCCGGAGGACAACACAGATCTGACGGCTCCGCTGCAGAGCCACAGGCGCCCTATCGGCCACAGGGGTCGCTGATGCGCGGTGAGCCGTGGATTCCCCTGCCGACCTAAGCCCTCCCTACCCGGGCAGCGCTCAGCCAATTGTGCGCCGCCCCCTAGGAACTCTCGGTCACGGTCAGCTGTGACATAGCCTGGATTCAAACCAGCGATCTCCAGGCTATAGGGCACATCCTGCGAGGAGCGCCTTTACTGGATGCGCCACTCGGGAGCCCCCAAGAGTGCAGTTAACAGTCTTGCTTTTAGGTCTGTAGTTATCTGACACAAACATTTATCCCTAGCTAACATTAGCTGGCTTGCCAGCTACATTTGCTTCCTCCTGCTGAAAAGTGCAGCTTCCTCTTCCTTGCTTCTATGTAAAAGACCCAAACACATGCCTACGTCTGTCATTGACAGAAACGAATTGTTGGCAGATCGCTCTGAGTTCAATAAGGTCCAGTTTGTCCTGATGGACATGGCACACTGCAGCGTTGTTTAGGCGCATTTGTGACATTGTGGATCTGAGCCACATTTTCAGTCTTCTGAGTGCGCTGAAGCTTCTTTCAGATTCTGCTGAGGACACAGGAATGACCAACAACAGCCTAACAAGGGCCTCAACCTGATCAAACAAGCCTCTAACCTCACCTGACATTCCTCTTAGGATATCTGCAGCTTGAGCGCTGGACTTGTAGGTGTTGTTTGAGAGGAACATAGGTAGTTGCACTTTCAAACTCTCCCTGTTCAGCTCTGGGTACTGATCTACAACCTCATCCATTTCCCCAGTAAGGAGAACTTTCTCCAGTTTCAGAAGGATTTGTAAATCTGTCTGGTTAAACCGCTCTGTAAACTGCAAATCCACTGTGTCTAACATTTTATAGAATTCAATCCTGTAGTATTCTTCAGGTGACTTTGGAGCATGCTGGCTTGCCCTACCAGTATACCATTTCGGTGGCTGTCTTTGGTGAGGCATTTGAATGGGCTCAATACCAAGGGAGTCAACCATTGCCACTGCCTTGTCAAACACATCCTGGAAGCTTTCCTTATTTATTTTGCCTTGAAGAGTGGATTTAACATACTCTATTGCAGCTTGCATTCCTGCAATGGTTTGTGTCTGTTTTTGCAGAGACTTATTCAAACACTCTAGTTCCCCTATCACTTCTGATGCTAGAAGGAGTCCAAGGACAGTTTTCCCTTTCTGGAATCTGTCTAGGAGACCATTAGCCCTCACACCTGTGTCTGATCCATTAGAAGCCATCTCTTCCAAACTAGACAACACACTGTCATACTGACAGAGAACTGAGTTCACAGCCTTCCCTCGGACCGTCCACCTGGTCGGACATAGTGGTTTTAGTGTTGTGTGGTGTCCTTCTGATCCTGCCTTTACCTCAAACATCGCCTTGAATTTTCCTGATTGATTGCTCAGATTCCCCAGCTCATGGACCCACTGCAAGGAGTCACGTATTAAGGGAGAGGCTGTGCAAGCAGACTGTGTGATAAGATTCAAACAGTGTGCACCACAGTGCACATAGAGAGCCAATGGCTGCTGTCTCTTCAGCACAGCCTGTGCTCCTGTGTACTTCCCTGCCATATTGGCAGCACCATCATATGTCTGACCGCGTAAGCCAGACATTGGAAGATTCAATCTCAAAAGGACATCAACAGCTACTTTTGCTATCTCTTCTCCAGTGGTCCCTGAGACTGCATACAAACCAATGAACAACTCATGTGGCACCAGGTCATGGTCCACATATCTGAAACATACAGACTCTTGCTCTTTCCCTGCTACATCTTGAGTGCCATCAATTATTATGGAGTACTGCAGAACTGGTAGAGACCTGATGGATGTTGCAGTGTCTCTGACAATTGTATTGCCCAACAAGTTCAAAAACTCATTTTGGGCCTGAGGACTGGCATAATCATGACAACGGGATAACCAAGTAGAGAGAGTGGGGTCATCCTTCCCTATGAATTTTAAAAGGTGGAATACATTCCCATCATTTGCCTCATGGCCTCGAAAGGCTCCACCCTGCCTAGCAAGGTACTGCACTGAACACACAATCTTCTCAAGACAATGCCTTGCCTCTTTCTGTTTTATTGCCCAGACACTTGACAGCTGTGCATCTATTGGCCTTGCCTCTTGGGCGTTAACTGTGACAGCATGATGGTGGGATTTACTACATTGATGACGATCAAAGCTAACTAGAGCATTCTTCCAGTCATTGAATCCCTTTGAGGAAAAAGCAGTGTCTGTTTTTTTTTCCAATGTGCACTTCTTGATGTTGTATGCATTGACACACTGGAAACATAGAACTCTTTTCAAGGAGGGGCTATAGTGAAGCTATGGATATTGCTTGTACCAGCTGTCTTGAAAACGCAGGACCTTATTTGACAATCTCTGTACTTCTATATACTTAGGGTCAGGTTGGTTTGGCTTGTTTTCAACGATGTCCATAACATTGACATCTTCGCTGCTACACTGATCTTCAACCGTCACTGCCACTCTCACTGTCACTGCTACTGTCACTGTTGCTGTCTACATCCTTCCTAGCATGCAACCCTATTGCTCTGCCTGCCTCTCCTGTGTCTGTGCTGCTGCTCGCACCTGGTTGCATTGCTTCATTCACCTGATAAAATAATAAATTGATGCATGCCATATAAAGAGAAAATATATGGCTATGCTAACTTTATTTGCTGAGTATTACTATACAGCATTAGCCTACTATCATATCACAATGTGCCTCAAACAATAATATAGCTCAAAAGAGTCTAACACTTTCAAAGTTATAATCACTAAGTCATTACAGACCTCACCTGCGACCCTGTTGCTCCACCTGCCTCTGTACTGCTTTTACCAGGTTGCACTGCTTCATTTGCCTGATAAAATGATAAATTGATGCATGCTGTTTAGAGAGAAAGTATGACTCTGCTAACTTCATTAGTAAATTATTTTTTCATTTGCTATGAGAATCAGTATCAATTGTGTTTATTACTTTAACGACATCTTCCATCCTACTTACACTTTGACTTTTTGTAAAAAACGTCCTTACGTCCATCTTTCTTTTTTTGGCTGCCATTCTGCTTTAGTCACCTAAAGCCAAACTGAAGTGATTAGCTAATGTTAGTTGGTTGACGATATCAAAACATGCTCACGCACACGCACACTCTCTCTCTCTCTCTCTCTCTCTCTCTCTCTCTCTCTCTCTCTCTCTCTCTCTCTCTCTCTCTCTCTCTCTCTCTCTCTCTCTCACAATGATTTAGCTGTGAAACAAGCTACAGGGTTCATACACCTTTTCAACATCAAAATTCCGTTCTTTTTCCAGACTTGTTTTTTAGTTAGTTTCTACTAGGTTTTTTTTTATAGTTATCCACATAGGCGGGCAGCCACAGAGCATTATAGCTTTTTGGTCCAGAGAAGAAGTTACTCCTGGTTTTCTAAAAGTATCTGTCAGAATCTGGAGGTGCATGTCTAGCAAGAGACAATGCAGGTATGCAAAAGAGAAGTAAGATACAATCTAAGAAATGTCCAATATATTTGAGAACTATGTTGCATTATTTACAAAGAGAATATAAAAAGTTGTATACTGCAAGTATACTTGTGTCAAAATAGGATAGTATAATGGTACCAATAGTATATTAAAACCAGACAACCCTGTTTGGGTTCAAAACCTTTTGTTCACTATAGTAAAAGGACAATACAAAACGAACAATATAAACTGCTGGAGTAAGTTAAGGAGGTCACCTTGGATAAAGGCATTAACAAGATTATTAATAATATTAGTACTGTTTTTATTCTTTGATTTTCTTTATTATTACAGTACTTGTCACTACTACCACTTATATTATAATAATAATAATAATAATAATAATAATAATAATAATAATAATAATAATAATAATAATGAGATTGTGTGAATAAAAGTAGAATTACAAGTACAGTACCTATTTGTGGCGTGCTGCAGCCAGTATTCTGGCTATATCCTATTCGTTGAAGAACACAGTACAACCCCCCCCCCCCCCCCCCCCCCCCAAAAAAAAAAACAACGCATTAACAAAGCTTCAGTTTTGTGTTTCCTTATTAACAAAAACACACACACACACACACACACACACACACACACACACATCAATGTTACTTTGCCGTGGCGGTTGCATAGAGCTGTACAAGCCAACATCAGCAGCAGTTTTATAATTATTTTTATTTATTATTATTATTATTTTAAAATCAGTATTTAATCGTATAATGAAGGCCATATAGCAAGGATGTAAATAGTATATCTACACTCGGCTGACGGTTTGGACCCGACACTGTTGCTGCACTTGGGACTGTAAGTTACAAGCAAGCACCATACATTTAAAATACAATTACCGGTACATTTTATTAATCACATTAAATAAATGAAAAAAAGCGACGTTAACATGCTACGTTTATACACACTATAGGGGCTACAGAATTTTTTTTTTTTTTTTAAATCCGAGTCAGTGATGACAATAACTTGTTTTGTATTCGTATTCCCCCCCCCCCCCCCCCCCCACCCCCCTGGGTTGGGAAATAACATTAATGATTTAATAAAGGTAACAACTAGATAACAAAATGTGAGTCTGGGTGAACAGAGTACAGTAGCTTGTAATTATTTTGCCCTTCGTTTCACTGGAGCAGACAGGGTCATATACCAGTGTGCTGACTGGATAGGATTGCTTGAGTTGTGATGACGTCATCAGCGGTGATACACGGGGCAATCCTCGCGCGATTTGGTCGCAAGCAATATAGTTGCTACTACTATCAAATTGCTTAGACAGTTGTCGCTGCTGACCCTCTTTCAAAATCAATTATTATTAATAATAAAAAATAAAAATAAACGCGGAATTATTTTCATTCTCCCGTGATACTAGTAAAGTTCCAGACTTTTTCAAGACTTTCATAATGGAGACATGGTTTTTCAAGCATTTTCAAGCCCTGGAAATCAGTTTGGCATTTTTCCAGACTTCCAGACTAACGTACGAACCCTGAACTTTAGCTAGCTAGCCACCAAGGACGTGGGGTTAGCAGCTAGCAATGGGTCGCTGTCAGCAACCACCGTTCTAGTTCTCCTAAAAATGCCCCCCCTATTTGGTTTATGCATCGTGTAAGCGTACTGGTCTGTTAACCAATTCTGTTAACCAATTTGACACTTATTTTCTTTATACAGACACCCCGCTATTCTGAGCACTTAACAGGCTACCCGGAATAGTTTTTCGTGCAGTTTTCTGTAAATACATAACAGTTCTATGTATGAAAAACTTTAAAACGGGAGTGACATACTGTGTAACGAGAAGTGTTCTATGTCATTATTGAGAGGGGCTATGTATACAATAAATGACTTTTTTTTTATTTATTTACACAAACACTAACACAGCCAATTCTTGTTTTAATTAATTTATAAATTGTTTACCATTCCCCTCTTTAAAACTGTTCTCATTCTACCTAAATGAATTACAACAAACTCTTGAACAGCATCTCAAAATAAAACACACCAGTCACTATCGCTATAGCCTATCACCACAGGCCATTAATCCCCTGCCCCTCGCCCATGAGGGGGGTTCTGTCGCTTGTACAATTATCTCTCAGTTTGCCATGCTCACACAAGAATAGACCCAGCCTAAGTTTGTCGCATTTTATTTTAAAACTGTTTTTTGTTTTTGTTTTAAGTAAATATGTTGTAACAAAGTTGGAAATGGTCTAAAATACGACTGCTGATGTTTGTATCATATTGTTTTGACATTTTTAAGCTTTAAACTAAATACATTTAAATAGACATTCATGATCCGTGCATTTCAGCATAAACGCCTGATTTCAAAGTGTTTAAATATGTGCCTAAAGACTGTTTTGTTCAGTTGATAATCCTTCAGTCTGTACTTTTGAAAACTTTTGTGTTTGTTTACTTCTGCATAAGTTTACAGGCTGCTCCAGCATTGCCAAGAGAGACCCAAACCAGTCTTTCTGCACGGCTGGGTCAACATATGCCTTATTTCATTTGTATACATTAAAATATACAACAACAACTCTATACTTTAGTTTTATTTACCGCTTTACTGTAACAATTTGTTTTCTTAAGATCAAAATTGACTTGAAACTACAATCTTTAAAACTGTTGCTTTAAAACTACACACATGGCCCTTACCCGAGGTACAACTTCTGTAAAAACTACAAACCCGTGACAGGAAGGGGTAGTGGCACTTCCACAACGCCCTCAGCACACTGGGGGAACTGCCAGCCACACTCGCAATTCTCTGTCAGTTTGTTCAGTCAGATACAGACAAGCACTGACACTGAAAAGGTTTGTAGCGTTTTATTTTAAAACTGTTTTTTTTTTCTTCAGTTTAAGTAAATACATTGTAACAAGTCTAACATAGCGGCAGCCGATAGTCAAAGTTTGTATTGTTTTTTTTTATTGGACATTTTATTGTTTTAAACTCAAGACACTTGGTACGGACATTTCAGAAGCTGACCGTACTGTTTTACACGTGCTTGTATATCCAGCTGTGTAAAATAAAAAATGCAATAAGGTTTTTAAAATGTTAACTTAACAATGTATACAGGGTCTCACATTATTATTATTATTATTGTTAATGTTAAAAAAACACTTTATTTTTTAAATATACACATCCTTCTATATCGGGGCAATATAGATCTGGACATGCAGCCTGCACACGTGTTAACAATTCACATTTCTCACATTTTAAATTGTTTTTCATTTGTAAGTAACTGCATTGCAACCTTGTTTTTACCATTTACTGCAGCGATTCACTGTTGATTCTGGACCGTTTCTTATCTTCTAAACTGAGCGACCAGCAACAACCTTAGCACATGACCAGCAATGCTGTCAGCCAGTGCTGGGGCCCCTAGTTTCTTATTTTCGAGCGACGCCCCTTAGCTCCATGTGGGGCACAGTTTCAGTTTAGTGTAAAACTGTGTTATCTTTGCCTCAGACACAGGTACATATAGACACATTTAAGGTTTGTAGCATTTTATTTTTAAAATGATTTTTCTTTAAGCAAATACGTTGTAACAAGTCTAACATAATGGTAGCCGATAGTCATGGTTTGTATTCTTTTTTTTGGGGGGGGGGGGGGGGGGGGGGGGCTTTTTAATGTTTTAAACTCAAGACACTTTGTAGGGACATTTCAAAAGCGCTGTGTTGCATTTACACGTGCTTGTACATCCAGCTGTGTAAATAGATAATGCAAGAAGGTTTTTTTAAAAATGTTAACTTAACAATGTATACAGGGTCTCGCATTTTATTTTGTTTATGTGTTTATTTTATTTATTTATTTATTTGTGTTGGTTAACAAGCGTTTTAAAGTGTTTAACACGTTTTAGTCGTTTTTCAACAAACACGCTTCTTTGTTCTCTGCACGTTTTAACAATTCATATTTCACCACTTTTAAACTGTTTTTTTATTATTTAATTACACGCATTGTAACCTTGTTTTAACATTTTACTGCTCATTTTATTTTCAAAACTTATTTTATTTTTCAACTCTATACATTTTAACAAACTGTTTTAACATTTCCAAGCTTATTTTATTTTTTAACAATATCTATTTGTATCAATAAAAGCTGCATCTACCACGTGGACATACATCCTTTGGATCTTAAGTCTTTTCTTGAAGTCATTTTTTTTAAATATCCTTGTTTTAACATTTTAATGCTTTAACACTTTCAAGCTTATTTTATTTATTTATCTTTTCAACACTTTGTACCTTTTAGTTTTTCCCATTTTTACTGCTCATTTTATTTTTCTGAAATAAAGAATATAACAAACTGTATACCCATTTTCAAACTTATTTTATTTTTCTAAAAAGCTTATTTATATTTACATATAACAAAACAATGCATACCTCTGTTTACCCATTTCACTTTTAAAAATACATTTAAAATAAAAAATAATATTCCAAACCTTTGTTTAATTCCCCATTTTAATGTGATAAACTACAATCACAGAACATGGCTTCCATAAGTGCATTAAAAACTACATACAAGTGACCGGAAGGGAAGTGAGATTTCCATATTTGCTTTAGAACTGCAAACACGTGACAGGACGGGAGGGTGGGACTTCCGGAATTGTTTAAAGACTAGAAACACATGACAGGGATCGGGAGGCAGGACTTTTTGTCTATTCTGATTGGCTAAGGGCGCCTGTGAAAACCAAATGCTGCATTCTCATTGGTTAAAAATTAACATGGTGATCTCTTATAGCGTATACTACTGGTAATGTTATAGTCTGTGCTTACTGTAACTGTACCTAAATATTGTACTTTGTAATATTGTATCCTTGTACTGCCCTGTAACACTTGTAAGTCACCTTGGATAAAGGCATCTGCTAAATAAAGAAATAAATAATAATGTGTTTTCAAATAACCTGTTCAATCTATTGATATCAAATATAACTATTTATGAGGCAAGTGCTGATTAAAGAAAATACAGGTATGTACATTAGAAAAATGCATTTCACTGTATTGTCAATTACACAATTACACTTTATTCAGTAGCTGTCAGAATACACAAAGAAATACGCATTTCAGAAGCATATAGTTAAAGTACAAAATGTTACCTGAGTAAATGTTTTATTTTCTCTCTTTCTTTCATTCCTTGTCTGCTGCTTTAATAAGGGTGCACTCTTTGGGTGAGGATTTTAAATGTAAAATCATCATAAGGACAAGCTTTGAATGATTAATTTCATATGATTAAGACAATTGAAAGAAAACTAAATCTTACAAAAGTTGTATTAGATATACTTAGTACTCAATAAATAGCATTCTAGCACTACTGCGATAGTACAGCACAGATAATGTAATCATATTTAAATGCTGTTACAGTATGTACTGCACATTCACAATTCACAAAATAGCAATACTGCAGTAGAAAAGTCAAACTGCAAATGTACTTCATGTATATTGCAGTCATACTGCAGTACTACTGCATTGTAATACAGTTAACTGCATTAGTACTGCAGCTTATTTTTGCAAGGGGGGAGAACGACAAATACAGCTAAACTACTCAATATTCTGATTAAATGAATTTTAAACATTTGTATTGCAGGAGTTTATATTCATTTTACATGTAATAGCTCACTATTCCCCCCTCTCAGTAATTATGTGTTTCTCATGGAGAGTTTTGAGAAGAGCACGTACATATGTGGAAATGTCTCATAAAACAAACACCATCTGTCTCGATGAGAGATGTACGTGCTATCCTTCACGGTTGGCAGGAACTAGTCAGTTTCACCAGCAGAGGGCAGAGCTTCTATGGTGTAATGGTGTGTGGTGTTTATGTCTGTCTTTGCTGAGTGTACTTTAATACGGAACAGAGACGGGCCTTTTCACGACAGGACTTTACGACACGGCCACGGGTCTGTTTATAAACATTTGCACGAAGCTACAGAGGTGGGTCATATAAATTTGTGTCAAATATATTGAGCTAAAGTTTATTAGGGACGTTTAGTAAGCCTTGCAAGCATGTGCTGGGTGTCACTTTATGCGAGACGGCTGCACAGTACATTGAAGGTTTTTAGGTGTTTTCCTTGTTTAGTTGTATTTAGAAATAGCAATGATTCCTTTTAAATGGTGTCTTTAGGAACCATGGGCGTACCGCTAATTTTGACTTAATCCCGCTGAAATGTGTGAGTAATGTTGTATTGTGTTTATTTAGGCGGTGTGGGGAAGCATGTTGTGGAAATATCAATTACTTTTTAAACTGGAGTAAACGTAAAGTATTTTTTGTTTCTATGTTTGTTTTAAGTCAAAATAGTATGAATATTTCTTAAATATATATTTTCTCAAGGATTTTTATGATATTGAAGTTAAAAATGCATGGGGTATGTGATGGTACTGTATGTGATTGGAAACTGTTCGCCAGAATTTGATTAACTTTTCCTAGGCATTTATTATGATATAATCTACATGCTGTGGATAAGGTCATCATACCTGGTCATTATTTCTTAGTTGAACTTTTCATTGTGTTGCTGAAGATTTCAAAAAGATTTTCAGTGCTCCCTGTGTCGTTGTTTAATGAAACCCTTCCCTAAAAGGTGTTGTTGCTAATATTTTAAAATACATTTTCTTACATCTGGCATTTTCACTGCTCCCCATATCACTCCTACCCTGCCCATCACATCTCAGAATCAGTATGATAAACCTACTCTGGATGCAGCCGAGTGTTGGGTGGTGTGGCTTAAACCATAACCAAAAACATAAGACATATCTCTTGCCGCATGCCTGGGTGCGTTGTGAGGCACAAGACTACAAATTGTCTTGAACTTATTGCCTCTGAATTCATTGTTCATTTATTTTTGAGGATATGCGAATGTATTTAGTTGTTTATTTTTATTCTGCTTGAATGTGTTGTTTTTCTGTAAAGTAAAACTAAAAAAAAGTAGAATAAAGCTGCTTACGTCCATGTTTTTATACACACTGGTATGTAAATGTGATGTTTACAGTAATGACGCTCTGCACCTTCACATTTTAAACACCAAGCCGTTGTCTGTTCTGCCCACCAGTTAGGCTCACAGACAGACAGACAGGCAGGCTTGCTTGCTGGAGGTCACTCAGCACAAACAAAACTGCTTACTGCATTTTAATACACACTGATGTCTGCCACTACTTTATTACTTCTTGCATCGACTTTAAAATCTGAACCCAATTGCTTTTTGTTTAGTTTTTTTTCAACGCAACCACACACTACCCCGGCTATAGAAACTGCTGATGGGCTGTATTTCGTACAAAAGACCCGGGCGCTCAGAGGTGCTCTCACAGTAGGCGACCAGATTTTGAGATTTAAAAAACACATCAAAGGAAGTTGATTAACATTTTAAATGTATACATTTACTTTTATTTTCTGGCTCTGTTATACTAATGTATAATTATGAAAAAAACAGAATATCTAAAGTTCCTTTCACATTGCCATGCATTGTTTGCGACCCGGTCATGCTGTCGGCTATGAGATTTCACACTGCTTTTTGAAGATGCAGGGTCGACCTGGGCGACAGAAAGAAGTACACAATGCGCGTATGCAATGCCCCGGAAGCAGCGTTCACATGACCACCCTTTAATCTGTACAGCTTCTCTGGATTGAATCGTCAGCACAAATGTTGATTAGAGCCAATGTTTCTTCATACCTGCTGCATGTGGCTGATGGTGTGTCTCAAAGTGTGTCAACCCACATCCTGAGGTGGGTGCTGCTGACCCGGGTACCTGGTTTCACACGACATGGGATTGTGACCCGGGTAGGCGCGCCAGCAGTGTGAAAGCGGCTTAAATGACCTGTGGTTCCTAACCACCTGTAATGGCGGAAAAAATGTCCTTTTTTAAAAGCTGTTGACCCAGACGCCCTTTGATTTTTATACTGTTAATTTAAGTCCATAATGTTATGCCTTACAGTTCTAAATTTAATGTAATTTAACTTACATTTTTAATGTTACTGTACAAACTCATCATTTTAAAGTGAATAATCTTTACAAAGAACAGCAGAAACAGCAAATCAGTACAAATACAAAATATTTAAATAATACAATATATTTATCATTACGTAAAACATTTTTGTATTGTCAGTAGCAGACACATTTCATATAATTGTAGCAATTGATGTACCATTGCATTAAATAACAACGAATGGTTTGGGGAAAATCTGCCACCATATGAAATTATTAAAGTAGTCTTAATTGCTGAACACTTTGATTTCGTTCCCTTTGATATTAACATTCTGTACTAAAACGACAACATATGTCGATCAATACAATTAACCCCCAATAGTTATTTGCAATTTGAGTATGTGAAGCGGTAGCGTCACTGGCAGAGCTGGTTACCGGCAGGAGAGAGACTCGGAGACAGAGCTGCAGTTAAAGCGTGGAGGCGCGTTTATTTACAAACCAAAAAAAAAAATGTAAAACTACATTGAACAAAGTGATTGTGGTGGCTCTTAACACAAGGCGTTGTTTGGCAGGCACTATGTTTTAATTGAAATATTTTTTCTACTCTGATTTATATCATTTCTATATGGATGTATCTATTTACTTAAATGCATTTTGACCATTATTGGTTGTAAATCAGAGTAACATAAAAATGAAATTGAAACCATAAGTCGTGTAAGGAAAAGGAAGAATTTATAGCAACCATTAAGTTTTTTTATTTAAAATCACTACTAACAGTTTAAAAGAAACATGTGAAGATATAGAGATAGAAGTCAGCACTGGAAGGCACGCTGCCTGAAATTAGTTCCACGATGTCGGCTGCAGAGAGCCAATATCCCCAGCCGAACGTGCAGCATTCTCACGCAACACCTTGAGTTATGGGCTAGGGCGTCTACGATTTAAATAGATTTTTTTTTTTTTTATCGATTCCATTCCTCATTACATACATAAAGATAAATACTGGATAATTGATTAAATAATTACATTTTTGTAGCATGCATAGTTCATAACATTTAAGTCTATCAAAGAAACTGCACCCAATGCCCTACTTTGCTATTTACAGTGTTTCTGCCAAAGACAAGCAGTGGGCGTGTCATTTTTGTCTTGCTCAAGTGTTAACTATCTGACTACCAGCAAATCAGTTTTGAGGATGCTTTGTAAGTACCCTCTGTGTATTCAATGTAAACAAAAAGCGTGCCGCCTTGGATGCAGAGGAGGTCGACAGGCTTGTATTCCTGGCAAACAGCATGTACTGTGTACAGTTTGCACATCTTTGTAGTTTCAAAATGAACTGTTAAACCTGGGAATAATACTATGTTGTGTTTTTTATTTTATTTTTTACAATGCATTTTTCAAACTGGGCTGCATGCTCCGCCTGGGTTTCCTGATTGATGACCACATCTAGTCGATGCGTGTACAATCAGTGCCGACCACAGCAGAGAAAATTCCTACCATGCTCAAAGCTATATTACAGTTAATCACCCCTCGCATTCCATTGTTGTGCACAAGCTTTTACTGAACAGCAATTATATTAAAATAATCACATCTCAGGGGAGGGGGAAGCGATTTCTGTGGGCGGCACAGAGTACAATTATTGATATTATTTCAAATGATTATATTTTGTGTGCCCAATTAATAGATTGGTATTTGGAGGTTTAAATGACAGCCCTGTTATGGGCATGTGTAGTCTATGTCTTAGTGGACCTGATGGAAAACCACCAACTCACAAACACTCAGCAAAAAACGACAATAAAAATAAAATAAGTTTTAAAACCACTACCTCAACACCATGTACTATAGGCCTAGCTGTGTAGGTTTTATAGTTTTCTCTCCAGGTCTACTGAATAATTGCATTATAATCCATACACTGGGGAAATTTTACATTTTGAACCCCCTTTCTATCTTTTAAAATACTAATCCTATTGAAAAAATGTTTACACATTTAAAGAGATAGTCACAAAGTGTTTATGTTCCAAGGAGATATTAATGGTTGAGATCATAACTATAGCGGCACTAGCGTGCCTCAATAATGTTAATGTTCTCTTTATCTGTTTACAGAATAGGCTTAAATAAATAGGGTTACCCAATATATAGACTATACATTCATGTTTTATAAGGTTGCATTTGTCTGAAATTGGGTACTAGTACCAACCATTACATCACACAGAACTAAACAGTTAGGCCTACACAACCCACTGCTCATCAATACTGTAAAATGTACATATCACCACCACCAGTTGTTTTGCAAGTCATGAATGGCAGGAGCAGCACCCATACTGTTTGCCTTTCTATTTTGTGTACCATCTCATTATAAATTGATTTCCATGCTCCAGGTATCAGCACAAAGCTGTGTGTTTGAACAATTGAAGTACAGTTTACTCATCAGTCACTGCCCCTGTTTGACAGTCGCTATGCAAAAATTAATACATAAAATCAAAACGTGGTGCATGGCACAGTATTTTTCCCCTTCGGCTTTTCCTTCTCATGGAAAACTTGGAAACCTGTACAATTCCTATTGTAAGCTTGCCAACGCAGAGCTGCAAGAGCCCAGTGTAATCACTGGCTCATCCCCTGTGAATTCCACTTTCATTTCAGATCCCTGCCCCATGTTCCTCCCATGTCACCACATGCTCACAGATTAGGGGGCGGAGAAGGAAAAGGTTTATAAAAATAATTGCTTAGTGTAGGCTAGTGTAAACTAGGCACCTGGTACAGTAAGTATGAGATCTTAACAAATTTGCTGTATTTCTCTTTCCAGGACTGCAAAATAATTCTAATGATTCTTCTTCAATTTACCTCAAGGAGGCTGGTATCGCATGTGTGCAGATTAACAAACTCTGTATCCAGACAAAGAAGTTTAGTTGAGATGGCTCGTCCTAGCTCAGGTAAATACTCCTATCAATTAAAGATTTGTAATCGACATTATGTAGAGGTTGCTAAAAAATACACTGTTTGTTGCCTGAAGACAAAAAAATGATGGTACATTTAGTTTGCCAACAAAACAAAAACAGAATTAAATTTATTCAACTGTTGAACAGTCTCTGTAAGGTGATATGTAGCCAAAATATCTGAATGCTTTAGGCCTAACAAATCTAATGTATCAGTTTTGTCAGGTTCAGTTCCTTTACAGTGGCAATGTCAATGTTGCAGAGTTATTTGGCTTACAGTAACTCAATATAACGATTGAGTGCCCCTTTACAAAGAATACAATTTAATTTAATAACCTAGAGTATGTTGTCAAGGCAAGACCATAAATAATTCACAGGCTTCAAATCAGTGTAATTTTACTAGCAGTGCATGAGATCACTGTGTGCTAATCATGCTACCAAGCCTTAATTTAAAGAAATGTATCTGTTGGTGCCAGGCTGTATATTTAGAACCACAAGGTAACGGTTAATATAAAACTTGCCCAACTTTTTACAGTGCTACAGATGTTATGTAATGCATAACAGGATACAACAGGAAAAACTATGTCTAAATACTCAAAAGCAAGTTGTGGGAGTCAGCATGACTTTGCTTTTAAGTTACATTTGTCTCGCTCTAATTGTTTGCTTTATGATAAAGCACCTCCCATTGTATTGTAAAATGTTTTATCTGCGCATAGCCTATCAGTAAAAGACTGGCAGCTCTGTGGCATACCAGTCTTCAAAATCAAATAGAATAAAAACAAATTGAATATATTTGTTTGTATCTGATTATTGAAACTTCATCTGAACAAAGTCATCTGGTGACTAAACATCAATGATGGAGAAAAACTATAGGGCACTAATATGTGGTAGGTTCAGAGGTTTAATCCATATGTTGTTAATGTAATTTGACATTGCTTCTGATGCATAATAAAGGTGTATGAGCCATTCAATAATATGTTAATGTTTTTAATAATCTTTATTTTTTTTTAAATATATTTTTTTATATTCAAGGTCAGCATGGTTTCTTTGCTGGACACAAGTAACCTGTTGTCCACGAAGAGCTGCAGTTTGGTACAGTGCAGATGCTTGTTAATAAAATGTGTATTTATTAGGGGCACACTGTTCCCCCTATGGGTAACATAATGCATCATTAACCTAAAAAATATCTACTATTTCACTTACCTGCACAAAAGCAATTTAGATGGATAATTAATGCACCTTAATGCGCTCAGCATTTTAAATAATGTATTGCGTTTCAATTGACATTTTACTTACAGATATGGCTGAATTCCGACAGATCTTTGCCAAAGCCAAACACATAGCAGTCATTACTGGAGCTGGTGTCAGTGCAGAAAGTGGAGTTCCTACCTTCAGAGGAGCAGGAGGCTATTGGAGGAAGTGGCAATCCCAGGTGCATGGTTTTAGCACACAGTAGGGAATCGTTCTCTGGGTTTGTGCTCATGTTAACCCTCTTGTCTGACTGTCCCATGTAGTAATATTTGTCAAGTGTTTGTATAATTTAATATATGACTACAACTTTCTTTAATAGTTATTTCTTATTAAATATTCTTATGTAATGTGTTTATTAGTTGTTTTTTTTTCTGGATTGTTCTAGTAGTTACCATAATATTCAATAAGAAAAACAGTACACAGTTAAGCCAGTAAAAAGGTGTGTAATAATTTGAAATATGAGAAGACTGCCGGACAAGCTTGAAGTTTGAATGTCCCAAAGTTTTTACATCTGTTTTTTTCAAGTTATGTTTAACAAGCTAAAGAGAGAAAGGAAAAAAAAATTATTATATATATATAGAGAGAGAGAGGGAGAGAGGGAGAGAGAGGGAGAGGCAGAGGCAACAGTGGATTGCATCAGGGGTTCTGTAGCTTGGTTTACATACAAAAATAAAAATAAGTCAACTTTTTAGGCACTGTATTTTGGTAGTACTGTTCGGGCAATTTGGATTTTACATGTAGTTTTCTTTTAGAAAACTGACCTAATTAATAATAACATTTAAGAGGGTAAATGTTGCAACATGGCCTTGCACGACTACTGATATCATGCAACTTTTAAACTGGGTTTATAAGAAGTTTTTAGGTTGTGTTGAAGAACACAGCAAGTGCAGCCTGCCTCATTTGGCTACCAAACAAATTTAATTAAAAAAAGCGAAGGAAACAAAACGGATACAGAAATACCAACATTCCATAAAACAGCAATTTGCACTATCCATGCATTATATTTACTAAACATTTTTGACAGCATATATATCTATACACATATTATACACATACATTATATACAAGGTTTCCTACAGAAGGGTAGCTTCAGCAATTCTGATCTTTATGGTAGTCTACAAATGGAGTTAAAGGTTTATGATATAAAAAATATCCATTCAGAATGTTTAGGGGAATACAATTTCAAAATACTGTTAGTAAATCTGCAATATCAGGGCTCAAAATTAACGGCAGCCATGCATCAATTGCTGCAGGGGCCCTTATCAGTTGCCGCAATGCCCTTCAAAATGTATGTCCATTCACAGCCAATATGGCCGCAGTGTCCTAGCAGCTACAGCAACTAGAGAGACGCCTGTATTAGGAAGTGCTTGGGTCTAAACAATAACATGATTACATAATTAAGTCGCACCTATTCCATACACAACACTTGTGCCAATATGAATGAGCTATGATGTCGGTCTGTAAAGGGAAAAAAAACGGCATATCACATGTTTTAAACTGAAGCGTGAGAGGGACGATAACAATCTGATCAAACACAAATGCCTGGCAGTCTAGAGGTGCTGTATTAACACCAGCAGAATACGGGAACCCCCGTTTCATGCATCAGTTGTGACGGTGACCAAATGTGTGTGAGTACTACTGTTGTGTACATTTTGCTTCAAATAAAACGTTGCATTTATGAAATTTTGAACAACGAGAAAATAAAAATAGTTAAGGCTTGTGTGTTGCACACATGCCATTAACAAAATTCCCTGAACACTTAAAATAAAGACATTATTATAGAAGGTCTGAAATGCACCAAAAGGTCAGTAATTAAAATTAAAAATTAAATGATCAAGCTGAAAAAAATGTCTCTCAATGTTATCTTTTCGACACTTAAAACGTTTGAGTTAACATATTTATATAGTTTGTTGCAGCTTCTTTAGCAGCTGTATCTATCCCAGATATATTTGGTTACATGGCTTACCTTCAGAAGTCTGAGGATGATTGAATTCGCAATAACTTACTAGGGATGTGCAATTGCCAAACCCATTCCTTTTTATAATATCCACCCTTACTCTGGCTCCACAGAAAACCAGCAACATTTCGTACGCTGCATTGACTCTCCATAGAATTGTTTTGCCTAACTCTCTATATACCACAATGCTTTGCGCGCAGTGAGACGGAAGTCTGCATTGAAAATCAGTGGAGGCGAGTATCTTGTTAAATAGAATATCTTTTGAAACGCCCGTCTAAATATTATTGGCTAAAGCAGTTTTGAGTGAGGCTGGATTTTCGTTGATTTAAAATATTAGTGTGTGCTTCCATTGGCTAGAAAGGTTGCATTTTCTTCACACAGTGCGAGATTGACAGTTTGTCTGATCGTTGGGAAGTTTGTCTGGTTGATTGGAAATTTGCAGGTCCGTACAGCCTTTTGTATTAATGAATTTACAAATTAATTAATAAATTATTAGATGAATTAACAAATATGTTTATGAATTACTGTATGAATTGACAAATTTATGGATGAATTGCTGGACAAATTGACCAATTCACAAATTGACAAACAAATTGACAAACAAATTGACAAACTAACGGCTTGATAGTTTTGGCACAAATGGCGCTCCATAAAATACTGTACTAATAATTCAGATAGCTCTCCAATTTAATGTAGTACCCTGTGCAAATCTATGGTCCTCACTTCTACAATAAAAGTCCCCACACCAGTCGTTGTATTTCAGGAAAGATAAAACAACATATCACAGGTTATACTTTTTACTTGTAGATTATTATGTGAAACTGTGAGAACTTGCTCTTAACGTTATCTGATTTGTTTTAATTATGTTTTACACCAAATCTCATGAATCAAATATAAATATATCATGAATATAATAAAGATTATTATTTATTATTATTTGTTTATTTAGCAGACGCTTTTATCCAAGGTGACTTACAGAGACTGTGTGAACTATGCATCAGCTGCAGAGTCACTTACAACTACGTCTCACCCGAAAGACGGAGCACAAGGAGGTTAAGTGACTTGCTCAGGGTCACACAATGAGTCAGTGGTTGAGGTGGGATTTGAACCAGGGACCTCCTGGTTACAAGCCCTTTTCTTTAACCTCTGGACCACACAGCCTCCTTGTCATGCAGAATTCATTGCATACCATACAGTAATACTTATGTCTAGATACATTTCTCAGTAACAAAGATATTTAAAAAATACACTTTTATTAAAACAAAACAATATACACAATGCATGTACACAATTCAAAATATACATTATATACAATAAAAACACAAAAAAACGTTTTCTTTAACCACTGGATCACACAGCCTCCTCATGAGGGGAGTATGTGCATCAAGTTTCAGATCTCTGCTGTAAACTGGTTTGGAGAAGATTTTTTAAAATTGTCCAAAATTCTCAAAAAATCCAATATGGCCACCACACAATGTGATCTGTGACCTTCATTTTCACTCTTACATAACTTCCCTTTGGTGCCTACAACCCTACCAAGTTTCGTGAGTTTCTGTGCAACTGTGTGATTTTAGAGATTTTTTGAAAAAAAAAGAGCAGAAGAAAAAAAATAACTAGAGTTGCAAGCAACTTCACGGCTTCCAAGCAGTTATCGTGAAATTTAAGCGCATTGGTTATTATAGATGAAATGTTATCATCACAACTTTAACGTATACCCAAGATTCACATCAATCAGCCAAAGGGCTCAAGAGGAGTTGTCGTAAGCATTTTACGCAAAATCCAACATAGCTGCCACACCATGTGACTGATCCAATTTTCCTGAAGTAGAATCAGTCGTGGACATGAGCGCACTATGTATAAAATATTTCACAGCTGTGCTATTTACCATTCATGAGAAGACTTTTGAATATTGTCCAAAATTTTCATTAAATCCAAGATGGCTGCCACACCATGTGACCAAAGGCCACCATATTGACCACGACACAACATCCCATAGTCCTCTACATCCATGTCAACTTTTGTGCGTTTTGGTGCAGCCGATAAGAAGTTATAGGCAGTTTTATAGTCAGTTGCGTATGTTGATGATGTCATGCAGCGTGGACGCCATGATTTTAACAGTAGCAACTTCCCTTGAACAAGCGTAACAGATGACCATACTGAGATGTTTTATTCCAATTTTTGTTTCAATCGGATAAGTGGTTTCAGAGAAAAAGATGTTTGAATTTTGATGATTTTATATTTTTATGGTAATTTTATGTCATTAATCAATGTGGTTGCCAAACCACAGAACCAATCAGCTTCATATTAACAACAGTTAATCATGGACTATCCCTCAACATTGCATAGCAATTTTCAGAACTCTGCAGTAAGCGGTTTCCGATACATAGGCGTTTTAACAAATTCCGCAAAATCCAATATGGCTGCCGAACCATGTGACTTGCACAAATTTGCTGAATATCACCGACTATCATCCATAGGCATCTACCAGTGTACCGAATTTCGTGAGTTTTTGAGAATGTTTTGGCAGAAAAATAATAATAATAATCCTAACAAAAACAATAGGCTTCCCCAGCCTATGGCTTGGAAGCCTAATAACTAGAGTTGCGAGCAACTTTACGGCTTCCAAGCAGTTATCGTGAAATTTAAGCGCATTGGTTAGCGCACTATGTACAACATTTTTCAAAGCTGTGCTATTTACTGTTCATGGGAAGATTTTTGAAAATTGCCCGAAATTTTCATTAAATCCAAGATGGCTGCCACACCATGTGACCAAAGGCCGCCATATTGACCAGGGCACAACATCCCATAGTCCTCTACATCCATGTCAAATTCTGTGCGTTTTGGTGCAGCCGATAAGAAGTTATAGGCAGTTTTGTAGCCAGTTGCGTATGTTGATGATGTCATGCATCACGTTTTACCTTTAGGAGAGGTCAGAGGTCACGGGCGATGATATTTTTTCATAGAGCACATATGACTTCCTATACGTGTTCCATTATAACTTTGACCCTGTCGGCACACCGTAGGAGTTAAAATTTCAACGTAAATTCCAATATGGCTGCCGCGCCGTGTGAGCAATCGGTTTCAATCTTCAGCAGTTATTACTTTCCAACGGTCTGTACAATTGTGTTGACACTGAAGAGCATAAGTGTAACAGTGTTCTTGTTATGGGTTGCAAAAGTTTTTTTTACAATTATCAATATGGCCGCCAAACCATGTGACCAAAATGTGTCATTTTCATATCACCAGTACTTTATGTGAGTCTCTATGGTCATATAAAGTTTCATGACTGTAGTGTATTGCACTTTGGATTTATGCACGAATGTATGAAAATAGAGCTGTCGTGAAACGGTTATTTGCATGCCGCGGCCATGTTTTTTAGCGAAAAAGCGTGGATTTTACAAACGGTAGAAAGGACCTGGTCATGAACATGGGTGCCAATTTAGGTGTCGATTGATGTTGCGGTTTAAGACAGGAAGATTGTTGAATATTTGGCGCCAATCCAGCGTAGCGGGCAAAGTAATTGTTCAGTCGACCTCGATTGAACATATGTTTTTTATAGGCCATTGCTGCACTATCTGCTGCCATTGTCACAGTTCCACCTTAAATTGTTTTTAAAGGCAAGAGTTTTGAAAAATTCCCAAAATTTCCACGAAATCCAATATGGCGGTCGAACCACGTGACTTTTTCATTTGGGGACGCCAGTCTGTTTGTCTAGCCATAGGCATCTACTTAGGTCTGCGTTTTCATAACTCTGCGATGATGTTTGGGAATAATAATAATAATAATAATAATAATAATAATAATAAACACAGCAATAACAATAGTCTTCCCCAGCCTTTGGCTTGGAAGCCTAATAATAAACACAGCAATAACAATAGGCTTTCCCAGCCTTTGGCTTGGAAGCCTAATAATCCTAACAAAAGCAATAGGCCTCCCCAGCCTACGGCTTGGAAGCCTAAAAATCCTAACAGAAACAATAATTTATAGGTAGATGGACATACCAAATAGATACAAATAAATACTGTAAGTAACTCACTTTGTGACAGATACACTGGTTGATATAAAGACAGCGGTATATAAAGTTTAAGCATTAAACATTGCTTTGTACTCTCTTGGAAGGATTTGGCCACACCAGAAGCATTTTCAAGGAACCCTTCCAGAGTATGGGAATTCTACCACTACCGCCGGGAGGTGATGCTGACCAAGAACCCAAATCCTGCTCACCTGGCCATTGCAGAATGTGAGGCGAGACTCAGCAAGCAGGGACGGACAGTGATAGTCATCACACAGAATATAGATGAGCTACACAAGAGAGCCGGCTCCAAACACATGTGGGAGATTCATGGTAAGAATTGTCAACAAATAAAGGTGTTTTGAAAAAACAGCTTATTGCTGGCATTACAATATACAGACCAGTCGAAAACGAGGGGCATTATTACAAAAATATACAATTTTCATAAAATTGCAAATTAAATACAATGTTCAGGACAGTTGTCTCTCACATCTGTAGTTTCATCTGCAACAACGCAGACTGGTTTATGCTGTACTTGCTGTAAAACTGCTTGCATGTGTTTCTCGTATACCCTGGACAGATAGAGTTGCCTTAGTTAGAGCAGGGCTCTTCAACTCGTTTTTTAAATTTAAGGGGGCCAGATTGGAAATAAGTTAGGAGTAGGCGGGCCAGAGTATTTTACTATTATATAAATATTATATAACTTAATGTTCATATATTGAACAAGACTTACACATTTTACCGTATGAATAGTACTTTAATAATAGAACAGTGTGAGAATTTAAATGTATGTGGCATATTAATAGTATAACTATTAAGAAAAGATCAACGCTTCTACTTGTTTGGTTTCAAAATGCCTTTTCATATTGTATTCTATTGACATTGACTGCACAATAAACACATTGGCTTTGCATTCAGTACAGTTGATAAATTAAAGTATTTATTGGTCCACTCGTTGAATCTACAGTTTTCACCATTTTCTGTTCTTACTACAGTAGCTAGAGTAGAGATAGCCATGTTATAGCAAAAACTCTGAGTACGTAGTATTAAGGAGTTCATGATAAATTAGAAATAATAAGTTATAAAACTAAAGGTTTCACCACAACCACAGTGTTGTTTCCTTGTGTTGAGTGGGTGACAGAGTAGCGGATTTGTGATAATAAAATAAATGAATACATAAATTAAATTACGTTTTTTTAATCGGGGGGGGGGGTTGACAATCGGTTTTTTCAGGTACTTTTCAATTTTCTGTATATACAACTCCAAAATTATTCCACAGAATAGAACTCTTACAAAACAGCTAGTTGCTCTTTTAAACAACTCGACTCACATAGCACACAGGCAGCGCCACAACAGACAGTCCATCAGCGTAACACCCACAAAACCACCTGTTTTCTCATTATCCAATGATCCAAATAAACATTCAAAAATGTTTTATACAAGCATCATCGCTGGGCTTTTGGGTAGTGTAGTTTTCAAAGCAATCCATTAATGTTTACAGGAGAATAACAGCGGCAAAAGACTGCACAGTGTGTTTTTTTTTTTTTTTTTAAAGAAACGTGCAGTTGCAAAGCAGAATTCCATTCACAAAATGCCAATTCTGTCCCCAATGCCTAATTCCGCGATTCCGTCCATGATTCTGCGATCGTGGAAAATCAGTAGCCCTATATGCTAAACGTTTTATTCGTGAAATGTCTATTTACCATAAATTGAAAGTTTATGTTGTCCACCAATTTCAACAACAATACAAAACTGGCTATACTGTTTACAGCAACAACAATCACTAGGATTTTCAATTAAAATGTTAAATAACTTTTAAAGCATTAAGTGTATATAAAAAAATAAACTGCCAATACACTGCTTATCCCAATGCTTTCCCACTATTAACAGGAAGTTTATTCAAAACCAGATGCATCACCTGTGGAAATGTTACAGAGAATCACAATAGTCCAATATGTCCTGCATTAGAGGGAAAGGGGTAAGAAAACCTTTCATCTGTTATGAGATAACATTGTAAGCCCTTTTTAGTATACTATTTTAAAATGCCCAAGCACACATCCTGATTATTTACTTGTCAATTTTTCTGCTTTTCTTTAGTGCCCCTGATCCAGATACAGATGATGCCAGGATACCAGTTGAAAATCTGCCAAGGTGTGTCTACTGTAATGCAATAAGTAATACTGCTTATGGATGACTCATGTCATGGAGTAGTGCAGTGTATTTAAACATCAGAATCAACCATGAGCTAATCTAGGAAATAATTAAGGAAAAACAGTTCCTGTGCTTTAAGTCATGTGCTCCAGTTAAATATTGTCTATATATCTTAAGGGCAAGACCCAGTGGCCTGGTGAGTCTAGTTTTGCCCGGGCCAATCTAGTTCCGCCAAGGGTTTCTGGGCGAATCCTGAAGTTACCACTGTTTTTCAGCACTTGCCCTTGTCCAATCGGGCGAATCTAGATTGGCCCAGAACTTGAAATAGATGACTGGGCCAAACCCATTTTTTCAGCAGTTTTCACTGAATTTCAGGACTAGCCCAGGCGAGTCTAGTTTCGTCCAACGTTTCAAAGTTGATGCTGGGCGAATCTGGTTCGCCCATGCCATTAATTTGAGCTAGTCTAGTTTCGTCCAAAACTTCAGCGTCGATGCTGGGCCAATCTAGTTTTGCCTATGCCAATTATTTGGGTGAGCCTAGTTTTGCATTTCTACTCTCTTCCCCTGCCAGTTTCCAAGTGCCTGCCGGGGTACCTGCCTCGCCTCCACTTCTGACAACAATGTAGCGACGGTGTGCTGAAAAACTTGATCAAAAAGTTCAGTATTGTTTATAGGGTGTGCAATATTTGTGAGTTTAATATAATACTGCACAGGTCCACCACTTAATAATTATGTTAAAAGTATCTGACGTACCTATCTAGAAATCTTCACTGTAATGCAGAGTGAAACACATGTACTTGCAGGTGTGAGGAAAATGGCTGCAATGGCCTGCTACGCCCCCATGTTGTGTGGTTTGGAGAGACATTGGATTCAAATGTCTTGACTCAGGTGGAAGAGCAACTTGAAATGTGCGACCTCTGCCTTGTTGTAAGTATTTTAAAATGTATTTGTAGAGCATACAGTATGTACAGTGGGATAGCATGTTTCTGTCACGATGATGGTTGCATGGCAGCAATTGTGAATTTTCTGAAAAACATTGAATCAGCAGCACTTCATTATTTCTGTCACTTAAGATTAAAATAACAGCAGGGGCCACTGGGGTCTTCCATTGAATTCTAACCCTAACCAAGGGTGCAGCTACAAAACAGACAAAGTCAATTTTTAAAAAAATCTAAACACAGCGAAAGTTTCATTGAAAGTTATTTATTTTTGTGGTTTCTGTCCAGGCACGTCACAACCTAACATTAAAAACTGTCCATCGCCATGTAATAGTGAATGAAAAGCAATTAGATTAATATATTTTATATATAAATCTTATTTACAAACCATGAATGTTAAATTAAGAGGTGACGGGGTATGTTTTTTTTTGAGTGAACACAATGG
Organism: Acipenser ruthenus; assembly: GCF_902713425.1. Lineage (NCBI taxonomy): Eukaryota > Metazoa > Chordata > Actinopteri > Acipenseriformes > Acipenseridae > Acipenser > Acipenser ruthenus. Next base: position 55,519,198 of record NC_081191.1, on the reverse strand, counting down.
GATAGATAATACAAAACCTTATTTTTACATCCCTGTCATCTAAATGAAGCACAGAAGTGTCAATAAAATAAGTTACTTGCAAACCTAAAAACATTCATATCTCATTGTATTAAATGCTTTGTGCATACAACCTAACTTTTAGCGAAATGTATAAAAGCTGGGACAGCAACATGGTCAGCTTGCTAATAAACTGGAATATTGTATCCATAAACACAATTAAGTATCCCATACAGACATTACAGGGGGGGTGGGGTGGTATGCCTACTGCTTTAAGAGAGTGGATCAACGAGAAACCTGAAGGACTTTGAATTCGCAAGCTGGGCGAGTGGGGGAAGGGGACAATTCTATATATTTTGACTTAGCCTACCTGTAATTATCAAACCTAGACATACCTAGTGTGGTTTCAATAAAATGTATCCTTGATCCATTTGTATGTATTTTGTTCTCGATTTATAATAAATCTTGTTTAGACTGTCCTTCAAAAGGCTACACATTTAGTTTTACAGCATGTGCATTCTCTAATTTGGTGAAATCCACTTAAAGAAGTTAATGTTAGTTTGAGTCAAGTCGCTGATAAGAGATTATAAAATTGGTCAATCACACGTTCTACCCATTCTAGCCTCATCACAAAATATTGAGAATGAAATATTAGGGGTGCACTGATAAAGATTTTCGTGGCCGATATCGATAGCCAATGATTATCTGCCCATATCGGCCAATACCGATTGCATACCGATAATTAATAGATGCAGGTAAGCTATTGTAAACTACTAGAACAAGACATAGGGCCTATATTTAAACTGTTTTATAATTATAAATGTTAAAAAATGAACAGGTATTGTTTACTTATTGCATTTACTTCAGAAAATGAATAAAAAGAATAACGTAGTATTATATTGTGTGCTTGACAGCAATTTCTACATTTGTTTTACAACAGGCACACAAATAACACTTTCCATTTGTACTATTAAAAACACTATATATAAAGAAAGAAAAAATATACATAATGTGACATTAACTTGTATAGCCACTTGCTGTCAAACATTGCGTATTATAACTTCCACCTTTACTGTACAATAGAAAAGAAAAATGTAGCCTACGCAGAGTCAACTACAACAACTTGTTAAGAGGACTTGTTTTTTTTTTATTTGGGTGCGGAAAATATTAAAAGAGCTTTTTAAAAAAAGCATCAGAATAATATTCTACTCGCAGTTCATCGTTGGATTTATTTTTCTTGCAAAACTATCACCTAAATATTAAACTGAAACATTTTTGTTATTCTAATTACTGCATGTTGTTGCCTAAACTTGTAGTCTATATTTCGTTTTTATAGTGAACCCCCTATTTAGATGTAATTTCAGCAACAATATCTTGTTCGGTCACCATTGCTGTAATGTAACTTCATTGGTTTTGGTTTAATTTCGTGTTTATTAAATTAGACTGTGTAACAATTTGATTTACAACAAATACCAGTCGCTAAAAATGAGGCTATGTAAAGAATGGTGTTCACCTGGCGTTTTGCAGCTGCTATCAAATTTGCACTTAATCCATTAAAATTATATTGAAATGCATTCAAATAAAGAAAAGACCATGGAATTGGGTGGGATCTAGATACTAATCGAGCACAAACATTGTAATGTGTAATGGAAGGATTTTGCCTCCAAAAACTTTACAGCTCTTCTTACAAGGTGCAAACCATTGAAGAAGCGAGTAATTAAGAGCTGTATGAAAGCACACACCTGAAGAGACCTGTCAATGGCTTTAGGATGACTGCTGTGGTACACTTCCTGATATTGCGACACTTTGCTGTTGTTGAGGAGAGGCAGGAACACATTTGGAGGAGAAGAGCAAGACGAAGAAGACCCTGCATGTTCAATCCCAGGGTCACTTTGTTTGGGATGCCGGAGGATGCGGTGCTAAAGCATTATCGTCTTACTGCACAGATCATCCTAGACCTAATAGCTGAATTGAAGGATGAGCTAGACCCCCACTGCTACCCCTGCACATGTTCCTTTCAGACCACAGTTGGAATGTCTGGAGGGATAGCCCAATCCAGCTTTTCCAGATTGCTAGGCAAATTTCTGAAAAGGGCAGGCCAATACATATCATTTTCTAAGGATACTCGCATAACTGATGTTGGCTGAGGCTTTTCCAAACAGCTCCGTTTCATGCTGAGTGACCTCAACCATAAGGACTGTCAGCTCCTTCTCTGAAAGCTTTTTTTTTTTTCGTGCGCAAAGAGGACTTTGCTGCCCTTCCTCTGACGTATTTTTTTTTGCTTTGTATTTTCGTGCTCCACAAATGTCATACAGTGACTACTGCTCTCTGTACTCCTAACTCAGCAAGTGCGGCCGCTTAAAAGACCGATGTGCTCATTGAGACCCTCATTATCATAATTGTGGATCGTTATTTGTGCTTGTTTAGTAATTTGCATTGCTCTTAAGCAGGGCCGGCATAGCCATATAGGCAGAACAGGCAGCCGCCTTGGGCGGCAAATTGAAGGGCAGCAAAAACGGTATATAATTACATTCTGTACTTCACATTTCTTTAATCATAAAGTGTTCAGCATCTTAGATCACTGTTTCTTGTTCTGCAAAACGTATTGCTGATGTTACAGAACCATGTCATCAGCAGTGATGTAGTCCTAAATCTGGAAGTACAGGAATGCTGGGGGGGCGGGGTGATCATGTCGGTGCCGTGTCACACGAAATCTGGTCTCCCCTGGGAACAGGCTTGTGGTTATTGAGCCCGTTGCTAAGCAAAGGATGTGTTGAAGTTCCTTGCGTATTCAAATGGGGCGGGACATTATTGGATTTCATTTAATTACCCAATGACTCTTATAAAATGACAATGACTCTTAGAAAATGACAATAACTCTTATAAAAGGACATTGCTAATACAGGATAATCGAAACCGATTTTTATCTCTGAAATTCTCCAATGACTATCCTGGAAATCGCTACATTTGTAGCTAGTTGCTTTTGACCACAAATCTCGCCAAGTCAGCCTTTAAAGTCACTAGATTTGTCGAGAAATTTGCTAAATTGGCAACACTGCTTGAAGGTGCAGAAAAAAATATTTGATTTCCGCACAGCTTTTATTGCCTTGACACAACAAGGAAAAGAGATCGCTTCATCGGTGCCCAGGCACTGAAATTAGAGCGGTTGTGTGCCATTTAAGCATTTTCATAACACATTGGTAAAGATTCTTTAATTTTTTTGAGTTAATTGTTAATCAAGGATTTGCCTATAGAAAAAAGTACCGGAGGATTTGCTCTTGTACAATTATATGATCAATAACCTACACGTTAGATACCAGTTTTATACTACTTAAGGAACGCAATCATAAATATTGTCATTGTAGAGCTGACAGTAGATGTCACTACCGTTTGTAACCATGTGATGATTGTATATAGTGTGATGTGATGATTGTATATAGTTTTGTGACAATGTAAAAAAAATCTGGTGTACAATAATTTGTTTATACATTGATTTTATATATATATATATATATATATATATATATATATATATATATATATATATATATATATATATATACAGTGCCTTGCATAAGTATTCACCCCCCTTTGGACTTTTCCACATTTTGTAGTGTTACAACCTGGAATTAAAATGGATTTAATTGGGATTTTTACCATTTGATTTACACAACATACTTAACACTTTCAAGGTGCAAAATATTTTTTATTGTGACACAAAAGTTAATTAAAATAAAAAAAGACATTTGTTGGTTGCATAAGTATTCACCCCCCTGAGTCAATACTTGGTAGAAGCACCTTTGGCAGCAATTACAGCTGTGAGTCTTTTTGGGTAAGTCTCTACCAGCTTTGCACATCTGGATCCTGCAGTTGTTGCCCATTCTTCTTGGCAAAATTGCTCAAGCTCTGTCAAGTTGGATGGGGACCTTTGGTGAACAGCAATTTTCAAGTCTTGCCACAGATTCTCAGTCGGATTGAGGTCTGGGCTTTGACTGTGCCATTCTAAGACATTCAGGTTCTTGTTTTTAAACCACTCCAGTGTAGCTTTGGCTGTGTGTTTAGGGTCATTGTCCTGCTGGAAGGTGAACCTCCGCCCCAGTCCCAGGTCTCTTGCAGACTGAAACAGGTTTTCCTCTAGAATTTCCCTGTATTTGGCTCCATCCATCTTGCCCTCAATCCTGACCAGTTTCCCAGTCCCTGCTGATGAAAAGCATCCCCATAACATGGTGCTGCCACCACCATGCTTCACCGTGGGGACGGTGTTCTCAGGGTGATGAGCAGTGTTTGGTTTGCGCCACACATAGCGTTTTGCGCTAAGGCCAAAAAGTTCAATTTTGGCCTCATCAGACCAGAGAACCTTTTTCCATATGTTTGCTGTGTCTCCCACATGCCTTTTGGCAAAATCCAAACAGGATTTAATATGGGTTTTTTTCAGCAATGGCTTTCTTCTCGCCACTTTTCCATAAAGCTCAGCTTTGTGGAGCGTCCGGGTTATAGTTGTCCCATGGACGGTTTCTCCCATCTCAGCTGTGGATCTCTCCAGCTCCTTCAGAGTTACCATTGGCTTCTTGGTTGCTTCTCTGACTAATGCCCTCCTTACCTGGTCACTGAGTTTTGGTGGACGGCCTTCTCTAGGCAGAGTCGCGGTTGTGCCATATTTAACGGTGCTCCGGGGATGTTCAGAGTTTGGAATATTTTTTTTTATAACCCAACCCTGATTGGTGCTTCTCCAGAACTTTATCCCGGACTTGTTTTGATAGCTCCTTGGTCTTCATGATGCTGTTTGTTTAGATATGCTCTCTAACAAACTCTGGGGCCTTCCAGAAATAGGTGTATTTAATCTGAGATCATGTGACACTTTAATTGCACACAGGTAGACTCCATTCAACTAATTATGTGACTTCTGAAGGCAATTGGTTGCTCCAGAGCTTATTTAGGGGTGTCACAGCAAAGGGGGTGAATACTTATGCAATCAAGACTTTTCAGTTTTTTATTTGTAAATAATTTTGAAAAATATGTAGATTTTTTTCCCCACTTCGACATTATGGACTATTTTGTGTAGATCAGTGACAAAAAAACCTAATTAAGTCCATTTTAATTCCAGGTTGTAACACTACAAAATGTGGAAAAGTCCAAAGGGGGTGAATACTTATGCAAGGCACTGTGTGTGTATATATATATATATACACACTACCGGTCAAAAGTTTTAGAACACCTCCATTTTCCCAGTTTTTATTGAAATTTATGCAGTTTAATGTCTCAATGTACTCTAAAATTAAAGCATAGAACAAATAAACAATTGGAGATAAAAAAGAAATCATGGAATCGTTTTGTTTAACAAAATTTAATCTAAATTTTTGACTCATCAAAGCAGCCACCTTTTGCAGGAAATCAAATATTGTTCGTAAAGTTCTTCCCAACACTGTTGCAGAAGTTCCCACAAATGTGTTGCACTTGTAGGTTGCTTTGCTTTCACCCTTCTGTCCAGTTCATCCCAAACCAGCTCGATAGGGTTTAAGTCTGGAGACTGTGCTGGCCATTCCATGATTTGAAGCCTACCGTCTTGTTCTTTTCTTCTAAGGTAGTTCTGACATAGCCTGGAGGTATGTTTTGGGTCATTATCTTGCTGTAGGATGAACCTCTGACCAACTAGGCGTATACCAGCGGGTATTGCATGGCGCTGCAAAATGCTGTGGTAGCAGTTTTGGTTCAGGGTGCCACTCACTCTGTGCAAGTCCAGCAAAAGAGCCCCAGACCATCACGCTTCCTCCTCCATGTTTGACAGTTGGTGTCACACACCGAGGAACCATCCTTTCGCCTACTCGACGGCGTACAAAAACCCTGCGTGATGAACCGAAGATTTCAAATTTTGATTCATCGGTCCATAAGACCTTCTTCCAGTCTTCAGTAGTCCACTGGCGGTGCTTCATGGCCCAGGCAAGCCTCTTTTTCTTATTTTGCCATCTTAGCAATGGCTTTCTTACTGCCACTCGACCTGTCAAACCTGCAGCTCGAAGTCTTCTCTTCACAGTTGAAACTGAGACTTGCTTACTTCGACCAGTGTTAAGCTGTGCTTGAAGCTGTTGTCCTGTGAGCCGCCTATCACACAAGCTGTTGACTTTCAGAAACTTGTCTTATTCTGTTGTGGCTTTGGGTCTGCCAGACCTCTTCCTGTCAGAGTTTCCTCCAGTTTCCAAGTGCCTTTTGATGGTGTAGGAAACTGTACTCACTGACACCTTGGCTTTCTTTGCAATTTCTCTAAAGGAAAGACCTACACTTTTAAGGATTATAATGGTCTGTCTGTCTTCCTTTGTTAATTGCCTTTTTCTTGCCATTATGAGAGCAATATACTACTTCCTGCAGTACAATACTGTCCAAATAATGCTTAAGAGGGTGTAGTAACACAGTCTGTTCCAACACTGCTTTTATACAGACAGAGGGTTTGTAAGTAATCAACAAAAGTTGGGACACCTGTAGGAATTGTTAGCATCAACTTTCAAGGCTTAATTTACTTCCATTGCTGCAGAACAGCTGTAAGTTGTTAACCCATTACTTGTTCCCTGAAAAAGGCCTTTTTGTATAACTCTGAAATGTACATTATTTTTCAGTTTTTGGTAACCTAAACTTATATATATATATATATATATATATATATATATATATATATATATATATACACACACACATATATACATACATGTATAATTTTAAAAAAGAGTGAAAAGGGAGGGGGCAAAATTTAGTTTGCCTAGGGCGGCAAGAATCCTTGCACCGGCCCTGCTCTTAAGCTTACATAGGGTGCAGTGCAAAATAATTGCCTGGCCGCAATGCAATTTGAATTTTGCATCTGCAACTATTTGCACTGCGCCTATACTTACATCGCCCCCATAGTGCCTTCTAGTGTGCAAAACAGGTAATGGCTGGTTAAATAAATAGAACATTGCACCAACTTCAATTGTGCTGCAAATTCTGCCAGAAGATTTTGCGTCACTGTGGTCGGAACATTTGGATCTCACTGTAATTAATCAATGATGTAACCTCAAGCATGTTGTGAAAGGCTTTACAGTTACCTATACTCATTATTCTTAAGCACCTTTGTTATGATTTTTTTTTGGTTGTTGTAATAAATGGTTATTTTACATTTATATTATGTATTACATTACAATTTTAGAATTCAGATTTTTTTGTAAGGGGTAACTTTATTTCCATAAATTGTTTTGGTTTTTCTATAGATGGTATGTTGGTTATTCTTGGAACACTATAAAATATTGAGGTCTAAAAATCAGTCAGATCACTCACATGTATGCCATATATAACATGTACTGTGTTACTCACTGAAATTAATTTACGGTAGTATTTAAGGGGTATAGTTCTTCATAGTTAATAGTGTTAAAAGTGATAGAAAATGTAATAATCAGGGATAAAATGAAAGTAAAACATCAAATAGTTGAACATAAATACAACCGTGGTCAAAACAGTAACTACTTTCATATTGGCGATGATGAGAGAAGATTATGATCCTTCCAATACCATGGTTTCTGCATTACAATCTAGAGAGACCCTGACTTGAGACACTTTGGTATCTGTAACAGAGCTCTCTCTTCCTTGTCCTTGTAGGTCGGTACCTCTTCCATAGTCTATCCTGCTGCCATGTTCGCCCCTCAGGTAGCAGCTAGAGGTGTGCCAGTGGCAGAGTTCAACATGGAAACCACACCAGCCACTACAAGGTTCAGGTAAGAGTAATCCAGTACATGACATTTAAAATGGAAAATGTACACATCAGATTGGTCACTATAGTGGTATGTTTTGTATGTGGTGTGATGGGCCACCGATGGCTGGAGTTGGAATAACACAAACTGGTTTTTTGAGTTCACAATACAGTAAACAAAGAAAATACTAACTCCCTTGTTGGAGCACCGACTACACAGTGATACTTTGTTTTCCTTGACTATCGTCAGGACGGATAAGTTGTTTCCCTGACAATACACAAAACAAAAGGATCGTATTTTACAGTGACACACAGTATACACGATTTAGATGTTAGAAATCACTGAGATACACACGGTATACATGGGATAGATGTTTAACTCGGATTCACTAGAGTTACAAAGGTCTTGCTTGTAATTATGTTTGTTTCTCGTTCGCCTCTCTTCCCACCAATACCGCTCAAAAGCTCTCCTACACACCCTCGTCGAGACTGACACACAGTGTCTTTTATACAGGTGGACTAATTAGATAACAAAACAACCAATTATCTAATAAAACAATGAACACAACATTCATTTATTCTATTTGACCATGTTTTTGGCTTACATACATTTGAAAAAATCACAGTCAAAATGCAATAGGCAGGGAACAATGCACTTTTTTTTGTTTAAAACTTTGATATCTTCCTTGAACTTTACCACATACCCCTCCCCTCAGGTCACACTGGTCAACGTTGAATTTCTTTAAACATAAAATGTGTGGAAATTGTAAAATACAGAAGTCCAAGAGTAAGGTTATACTTCCAATACTATACTTTCTTAAATGATTTGTCCTTTGTTCATTCTGTTGCTAGAAAGACACTTCAGGTATATGTATAGAGAGCCACGCAAATTTCTGAAAACTGAATTGCGGAAGCCTAGCACGAACATTTTTAAAAGTGTTTTACGTCCCACCCCTATCACTTCTGATTGGCTAGCTGTGGAAGAAGCTGATTTTCTATTGGTTACTAAGAAACACAGAAATGGCTGCCTGAGAGCGAGAGCCTCTGTCAAGGCACAGGCTAATCTTTTAAACTTAAGGTATTATTTACGTTTTTATTAAATGAGCAAATAAGTTATGCTGCTTTCTTAATACATGAACCTGACATTTTACAGTGCCTTGCATTCAACCCCTTGGACTTTTCCACATTTTGTAGTGTTACAACATGGAATTAAAATGGATTTAATTGGGATTTTTTTTCACTGAGCTACACAAAATAGTCCATAAATGTCGAAGTGGGGAAAAAAATCTACATATTTTTCAAAATGATTTACAAATAAAAAACTGAAAAGTCTTGATTGCATAAGTATTCACCCCCTTTGCTGTGACACCCCTAAATAAGCTCTGGAGCAACCAATTGCCTTCAGAAGTCACATAATTAGTTGAATGGAGTCTACCTGTGTGCAATTAAAGTGTCACATGATCTCGGATTAAATACACCTATTTCTGGAAGGCCCCAGAGTTTGTTGGAGAGCATATCTAAACAAACAGCATCATGACGACCAAGGAGCTATCAAAACAAGTCCGGGATAAAGAAGCACCAATCAGGGTTGGGTTATAAAAAAAATATTCCAAACTCTGAACATCCCCGGAACACCGTTAAATATGGCACAACCGCGACTCTGCCTAGAGAAGGCCGTCCACCAAAACTTAGTGACCAGGTAAGGAGGGCATTAGTCAGAGAAGCAACCAAGAGGCCAATGGTAACTCTGAAGGAGCTGGAGAGATCCACAGCTGAGATGGGAGAAACCGTCCATGGGACAACTATAACCCGGACGCTCCACAAAGCTGGGCTTTATGGAAAAGTGGCGAGAAGAAAGCCATTGCTGAAAAAAACCCATATCAAATCCCGTTTGGATTTTGCCAAAAGGCATGTGGGAGACACAGCAAGCACGTGGAAAAAGATTTTCTGGTCTGATGAGACCAAAATTGAACTTTTTGGCCTTAGCGCAAAACGTTATGTGTGGCGCAAAGCCAACACTGCTCATCACCCTGAGAACACCATCCCCACGGTGAAGCATGGTGGTGGCAGCACCATGTTATGGGGATATTTTTCATCTGCAGGGAGTGGGAAACTGGTCAGGATTGAGGGCAAGATGGATGGAGCCAAATACAGGGAAATTCTAGAGGAAAACCTGTTTCAGTCTGCAAGAGACCTGGGACTGGGGTGGAGGTTCACCTTCCAGCAGGACAATGACCCTAAACACACAGCCAAAGCTACACTGGAGTGGTTTAAAAACAAGAACCTGAATGGCCCAGTCAAAGCCCAGACCTCAATCCGATTGAGAATCTGTGGCAAGACTTGAAAATTGCTGTTCACCAACGGTCCCCATCCAACTGGACAGAGCTTGAGCAATTTTGCCAAGGAGACTGGGCAACAATTGCAGGATCCAGATGTGCAAAGCTGGTAGAGACTTACCCAAAAAGACTCGCAGCTGTAATTGCTGCCAAAGATGCTTCTACCAAGTATTGACTCAGGGGGGTGAATACTTATGCAACCAACAAATGTCTTTATTTTTTTTGTTTAATTAACTTGTGTGTCACAATAAAAAATATTTTGCACCTTCAAAGTGTTAAGTATGTTGTGTAAATCAAATGGTAAAAATCCCAATTAAATCCATTTTAATTCCAGGTTGTAACACTACAAAATGTGGACAAGTCCAAGGGGGTGAATATTTATGCAAGGCACTGCAAATGCAGCAATCTAGTAAAGTTAAAAAAATAAATAAATAAAAAAAAAATCACCACAGTCGGTAAGGTATTTGTCAGGATGTTTAAAAAAAAAACAAAAAAAAACTAAAGTTTACTGTTTTTAGAAGCAGTTCAAGACAAACATTCCCTGGTAAAAAAAAAAGTGTAATGATTTTTTTTCGTTCAATTTTAGTGTTGCTAACCTAGTTTGCTATTTACCATATTTACATATTTTCTTTAGATTTAAATGCTATACAAGTCTTAGACATGTTGCATTTTTCTACTCTGATGTATTATGCGCATCAACAATTTACTCAAAGCCTCCACTAGTGTTTTCTACTATTATAACAACCTTGACTTGGATAAAGAAGGAAAAACACTGAATGAAATAGACAAGACGACAAGCGTTGAATTGACAACAGAACTGGCAGAAGGCACAGGTGTCGTTGTCGAACAAATCAACAGTACGAAGGTCACTCTTGAAATCAGGACTTAAAGGATGTGTTGAAGTAAGAATACCTCTGTTAAGAAAGGGGAACAAGACTAAAAGGCTAAAATATGCACAAGAACACAGATATTGGACTATGGAACAATGATCAAAGGTGCTTTGGACTGTTGATGGATGGACAACGACACCTATGCCTTCTGCCAGTTCTGTTGTCAATTTAACGCTTGTGTTCATTCTATTCCTTAAGGATATTATCTTCAAGTATTGCTCATCCTTGTTAGACAGCTTTCTGGGTCTTCCAGTCCTGGGTTTGTCAATTACAGATGATGTATCTCTGTACTTGTTGATTATGCTTCGGGTACCACACCTTGAAAAAAGAGATGCGATCTATTTCACTCAGTGTTTTTCCTTCTTTATGCAAGTCAAGGTTGTTATAATAGTAGAAAACACTGGTGGAGGTAAATTGTTCATGCTCATAATGCATCAGAGTAGAAAAATGCAACATATCTAAGACTTTTGCACAGCAGTGTGTGTGTATAATTATAGATATATAATAATTTTTTAATTTTTTAATTTTTATTTTTTTATTTTTTTTAAAGCCGTCAGGGTATGGAACTAGGATCACCCTGCTGCCACTAAAATGTTGTACACTGTTTTAAAAAAAAAAGTATATAATAGAAATAAACAAAATAAAATATATTTTGTCTTTGCAGAATTTGCTGGACCCTACACTAATTATTGTGTGCATTTCTGGTAGAAAAACAATAAAAATCTGAGAAACTTGACAGGTTATACACAAGTCCTTTTTATAAATCTGGGATTCAGCAGTTACAAAACTGAAAGAATGTCAATGATGCAACAAACTAAAACACCTGTACATCAGGAATTGGATTCAGCTTATAGAGAAATAGTGGAATAACTCCAAGTATTGCTTATTATAGTTGTACTCTTAGTATTGTACTTAATTTTACTAGTGGATGTGTTCCAAACTGCAATAAAAGGAACATTTCCTTAAAGTATGTTATAAATTTGTTGAGGTGAGGTCCTGTCACAGGGAACCTTTTGTGTATCTTGAAGAATTTAGTGAACCAGTCAAGCTACAAGGCTAGATTCCCTCCCCCCCCCCATTAATTACCAATTGGTTGATTCTTAAAATTTTTGGGAAAAGGCCATATGACCTATAATTAGCTTGTTTACAACGGCGTCCAACAACAACAAATCAGTGATTGTGTTCACTGTTAAACGAACGCAAAATCCTACAAATTACGTTCTACAAGTAGATTTTTTTAGCATTTTGTCCATTGGACAAGTTTTTTTTGCTTTGTTTTTTTGTTTGTTTTCAAAAGATTGCACACCACTGCTGTCTGATTAATTGTTGGTGCCACTGTCCTTTTTGTAGTTACATTTTGGTACGACCTCTCCTTTACTCTAAACGGCAGGACACTGTCTCTCAGATTACGAATTTAAGACTAGATAGCACCAGATTAAAAGGGGGGAGGGGGTCCTTGTCCTTGTAATATTGACACCTCATCAACTTAATACAGGTTATCTAGGTAATACATGTCTGTTACATGAGCAATAATAACTAATATGAATTTGGTCTCTGTTGCAGGTTTCATTTTCAGGGTCCCTGTGGATTGACTTTGCCACCTGCGCTGGCTCGCCATGACAGCGAAATAATCTCGTGAACATAGAAAGATAAAATAAAGCAAACTCGAAAAGCACCTAAAACAACAAGTAGTAATCATATGTAAATTTGACATTTGTTTAAAGGTGTTCAAATTACTGCTGCACTTTTAAAACAGATACTGAAGTTTCATGTGTAATTTCTTGTAAGGGGTTCAGTGAGGCCCACAGCCCCACATTAGTTATGACAGGGTCTGTATGCTTCATTGATTTAATCATTGTGATTAACATGCAATAATTTCAGTGTGACATGTAAACTCGCCTTTCAAATTATATACAATTATCATAATAAATAATCTATGCCTCTTTGCCTTGTGTCGATACAATATTTATTTTTATTTCTGGCTGACTGGTGAATAGAATGGAACATCTAGATTTAAAAAAAAAATACAAGGAAATCCAAGAACTAAAACCCTGCTTATCTTATATTTCCTTGGTAGTTGACTGCACCAGGAAAGTAGAGTCTGAGCCTTGGACTCCGCTGCCTGCTATTCAGTGTTTTATTGTTTTAATTCGAAAACGATTCAGTATCAACAGCCAATCAGCTTCCAGCTCTAGTGTGCTTCAACTGTGAATCAAACTTAAAATCAATCAGTGCAAGTGCCAGCTTTTTCATTTTGACTTGCTGTACTGAAAACATATATTGGACAGCAAATACTAAACAAATGTTATTAACCACCAAAACCATCCAACCAACTGTCAAGTCAGCCAATCACAGCCTGTCAGCTCGTCTGGAGCTCAGACAGCATCTTTCAACAACAAACCAAGACAGACAGGTCAGTAATATTGCTCCATTCAGATATCTGGCACTGTCCAGATAAACTGTAAGCAGCTCTGACAAGTAAATATACTATCATTTTTCACTAATAATGTATGTGATCCATTATGAACATTTTTAGGTCTATTTTCCTAAAACGTCTCAGTGGAAGGATACCCAACGAATCATTACAAATTCTTACATTTTTTATGCAAATAATGAGGGTTGTTTTTGTTTTTTTTTTTTTGTTTTTTTTTTTTCTCCTAATAGCGATAGTGCCCTCTCAATGAAGGACCATGTTGTAGTTGACTTTCATTAGCGCCTTCAGCTCAGGGCGCATAATTCGAGTCGCGGTCAACTACCACATGGTAGAGCCTTCATGGACTGGCACTATCGCTTAATTAGTGCATTAGTATTTTAGTGAAAAATGTAAATACAAATTTACAATTTGCTGGACTTACAATATGCATTCTTAAATAACATAGATGCTTGGTAAACTTTCGCACTAAGCAACTTCGTAGCATGCAAGAGCTTCAAACCCAATGTCGATTTGTATCCTGCACACAAGTGACTAGTGGTACATACGGACCTTTTTATTTTATTGTGTTACATGTTTCCATGTGTTGCTACAACTGTACGTAAGGTGTGTGTATTGTTTTATTATTTCTTTTTTTTTTTTTTTACATTTTGACCACTTTTTTAAACTTAAATTGCATTCCCTGCCTCCAAGATGGCTTCACATGTACCCACATGGACCTCTCAGAACTACATTTCCCATCATCTTCCTGCTCACATATGTAACTGAGGTGGATTTACCAGTGAGCAGGAGGATGATGGGAAATGTAGTTCTGAGAGGTCCATGTAGGCAACTTGATAAGAAAACATTTGATCAGCAGTGTGTTTGTTTATTTTTCCCCAAAAAATAGCATCATAAGACATACAAAAAAACATGTTTAGATTTGGATTACTCACATCTTTGTGTGTGTGTCTATATATATTTTACCTTTTTCTTGAGGTTGCAGGGATATCCACACCCAGAGACAGACAACTTCTACCAAAGACAGACAACTAACAACATTAAGACCTGCTTAAATAGGCAGGTGTCCCTGAGACTTAGACCCAGGTGTTTCTCATTCTGACTAATTACAGCCAGAGGCGGCACAGTCTCTGCTGTGCCTATCTATCTATATATCTATCTTTCTTTCTATCTATCTATCTATCTATCTATCTATCTATATAGCTATAGATATATAATAGATAGATAGCTATAGAGAGAGAGAGATGTTATGGACTGATGCCGAATTAGCATCGACTTTTATATCTTTTTGGCAACTGCCCACAGCCACCCGGGCTGATGGCGAAGAAAGATTTTTAACAGATACAGTATACTACTAATAGAGAGTGAATTACCTCTGGCAAAAGCACACCACTTACAGACGTGCTCAAATTTGTTGGTACCCCTCCACAAAAAACGAAGAATGCACAATTTTCTCTGAAATAACTTGAAACTGACAAAAGTAATTGGCATCCACCATTGTTTATTCCATATTTAATAGAAATCAGACTTTGATTTTGATTTTTTATTCAACATAATATTGTAAATAATAAAACACATGAAAATGGCATGGACAAAAATGATGGGACCGCTAACCTAATATTTTGTTGCACAACCTTTAGAGGCAATCACTGCAATCAAACGTTTTCTGTAGCTCTCAATGAGACTTCTGCACCTGTTAACAGGTAGTTTGGCCCACTCTTCCTGAGCAAACTGCTCCAGCTGTCTCAGGTTTGATGGGTGCCTTCTCCAGACTGCAAGTTTCAGCTTTTTCCATAGATGTTCGATAGGATTCAGATCAGGACTCATAGAAGGCCACTTCAGAATAGTCCAATGTTTTGTTCTTATCCATTCTTGGGTGCTTTTAGCTGTGTGTTTTGGGTCATTATCCTGTTGGAGGACCCATGACTGAGACAGAGCTTTCTGACACTGGGCAGTATGTTTCGCTCCAGAATGCCTTGATAGTCTTGAGATTTCATTGTGCCCTGCACAGATTCAAGGCACCCTGTGCCAGGCGCAGCAAAGCAGCCCCAAAACATAACCGAGCCTCCTCTATGTTTCACTGTAGGTATGGTGTTCTTTTCTTTGAAAGCTTCATTTTTTCATCTGTGAACATAGAGCTGATGTGACTTGCCAAAAAGCTCCAGTTTTGACTCATCTGTCCAAAGGACATTCTCCCAGAAGGATTGTGGCTTGTCAATATGCATTTTAGCAAATTCCAGTCTGGCTTTTTTATGTTTTTCTTTCAAAAGTGGAGTCCTCCTGGGTCTTCTTCCATGGAGCCCACTTTCGCTCAAAAAGCGACAGATGGTGCGATCAGAAACTGACGTACCTTCACCTTGGAGTTCAGCTTGTATCTCTTTGGCAGTTATCCTTGGTTCTTTTACTACCATTCGCACTATCCTTCTGTTCACTCTGGGGTCAATTTTCCTCTTGCGGCCTCGCCCAGGGAGGTTGGCTACAGTTCCATGGACCTTAAACTTCTTAATAATATTTGCAACTGTTGTCACAGGAACATCAAGCTGCTTGGAGATGGTCTTGTAGCCTTTACCTTTACCATGCTTGTCTATTATTTTCTTTCTGATCTCCTCAGACAACTCTCTCCTTTGCTTTCTCTGGTCCATGTTCAGTGTGGTGCACACAATGATACCAAACAGCACAGTGACTACTTTTCTCCATTTAAATAGGCTAAATGACTGATTACAAGATTGGAGACATGTGTGATATTAATTAAATAAACTAATTAGTTTGAAATATCACTATAATCCAATTATTTATTATCTTTTCTAAGGGGTACCAACAATTTTAGAATATCTTTGTAGAATAAGCAATAGTTCATCTCTTTTCACAGCTTCTTTGCTTTATTCTATGACATACCAAAGGCATGCAAGTATACATGATAAAATAGCTTTTAATTTCATCACTTTTCAGGAGGAATGAAGCATTATTTCAATGAGCTGTAAGGGTACCAACAAATTTGAGCACGTCTGTAAATACTTTCTGACAATGCAGTTTAGAACAATGGAACTCAACAAAATATCAGAATAAAATGCAGGAATGTTTTATTGTATTCTTATTGCAGTAATGCATACAGATCTCAGTACAGAGTTGCTTTGTTTGAATGAGAGATCTTAAAACAGGCAAAGATACAGAAGCTCAGTTATTTATTATTTTAATATTATTTATTTCTTAGCAGACACCCTTATCCAGGGCAACTTACAATTGTTACAAGATATCACATTATACATTATTTCACATTATACAGATATCACATTACTTTTACATACAATTACCCATTTATACAGTTGGGTTTTTACTGGAGCAATCTAGGTAAAGTACCTTGCTCAAGGGTACAGCAGCAGTGTCCTCCACCTGGGATTGAACCCACAACCCTCCGGTCAAGAGTCCAGAGACCTAACCACTACTCCACACTGCTGCCTTAACTGTCTGTGAAACTAAACCCTGGATGCAGTACCATGATTGACAGCGCTAGTTGTTCATGTAGCAACAAATTAAATTGTACATCTTTTAAATATTTACAGCCAAGATATTAGTCAGTATATATTTAGTTTATATGCATTATATACACTTTAAAACATAAACATAAAACATCTATATTTGTAATACTAATATATTGTGTACGATAACGTATTACAAACAATATAATGTGCATAATAACTAATATTACCAAATGTTTGAGGGTTTGTTTCTGAACACAAAAATCATGTAATAAATTGCACACAAACAATTATGGATTTGCAGCATTTGACAATCATTTATGTTCAGAACCCTCCTGTGTGAACTGTGACGCACAAAACATACAGTACAGCTGTGAATACACTAGGGTAGCTGCATTTGAAAAAAAAAAAAATTAAAGGCAGCTCTTAAAAGTGCTTCTCTATTTTTTTTGGATGTGATTTACCCCAGCGTTTTGTTTACATGTTGAAATCCCTAGTTAACGGAGTTACAAGTATCCTATTGTACATTATTAGATTATTATCTTGTTTGTTAAGTGATGAAATGGTTGAATCGATTGTATGGAAATGTGCCGTTCTCCTCCTAATGACGCCATTTGAATCAATGTACATTTTTAAACAAGGTATAAATATAAAATAATTTATGAATATATTCTTGTTGTTATTAATAATCAGTCACATAGCTAACCTAATATAAACGTAACTAAAGTATTCATCTTTTTAAAAATTGTTAAAAAATATAATACCCTAATAACACTGTGTAACAATTTTTTTTTTTTTTTTTTTGGTTCCTCGGTAGTAAGTGTTATTTCCTAATTGTTTATGCCTCAAAAGTATAGAAAATGGCTATTATTCCCCACAAACTTTGCTTTTGTGACCAGGACAGTGATATTTTGAAATTTACCTATTTTCCAGAACATTCCAGATAGATTCAGTGCTGAGTAAACTTGGAGTAACTTCTAGAACTTTCTAGAACTTTCCAGTAATATAAATAGTAGTATAAATACAGGGGCCTTAAGCCCACCAGTTCAGTTTAGTTCCAGCTGCCTAAGTGGATACATATCTGCATTTTTCTGAGATGGCATCAAGAGGCTGCAATGGTGGCATTCCTGATGGGTCTCCAAGGCGGTTTTACCAAGTTTCCCTGCTATTTTTGCCTTTGGGACAGCAGGGACACCAAGGCGCACTACCACAGGCGGGACTGGCCACAGCGGACCGAGTTCTCTGTGGGGAGGAACAACGTCAAGTGGGAGCCACTGGTGGACCCCCGGAAGGTGCTGATGCCACCACTGCACATCAAATTGGGCCTTATGAAACAATTTGTCAGAGCTCTAGATAAGGAGTCGGCAGCCTTCAAGTACCTTCAAGACTTCTTCCCTAAGCTGTCTGAGGCAAAGGTCAAAGCCGGTGTCTTCGTCGGACCACAGATAAAGAAGATCCTGGAGTGCAATGAATTCCCCAAGAAGCTCACTAGTAAGGAGAAAGCAGCTTGGAACAGCTTTGTCGCAGTGGTTCGGGGCTTCCTGGGCAATCACAAGGCCGAAAACTATGTGGAGCTGGTTGAGACTCTGGTGAAGAACTACGGCACAATGGGCTGTAGGATGTCCCTCAAAGTCCATATCCTTGATGCTCATCTTGATAAATTCAAGGAGAACATGGGAGCGTACTCAGAGGAGCAAGGCGAGCGCTTCCACCAGGATATACTGGACTTTGAACGCTGCTACCATGGACAGTATAACGAGAACATGATGGGAGACTACATTTGGGGGCTGATTCGTGAAAGTGATTTACAGTATAATCGTAAATCTTGAAAAACTACTCACTTCTAAATCTTTTGTAGTCATTTTTGTATTACTTTAGTATAAATACATGTTAATTTGGATTCATATGTTGTTTTTTTCTGACTTTATGTGAACGAAAAGACACATTCGCCCGTTTTCTCATTGGAAATAGGTAAATTTCAAAATATCACTGTCTGGTCACAAAAGCAAAGTTTGTGGGGAATAATAGCCATTTTCTATACTTTTGAGGCATAAGCAATTAGGAAATAACACTTACTACCCAGGAACAGAAATTGTGTTACATAGTGTAATAATAGCTTGTTTTATGTATGAGAAGAATATGTATATGTGTATAAGGTATCTAAAATGTGGTCCTACTTGGGAATGTTTGTTATAATAGTAGAGAATTTTTCTTATAAAAACCAAAAACTTCTTTTAAGATATACAGAGAGGTTTACAATCTAAATGGAGGGATCTACTTTCCATTGCATATAAATATCATGTTTTAAAATCAGCCATCCAGTGAAAAAAGAATGGATATTAAACACAAAAAACTACGTTTTACTTGACGGTAAGAGCTGATAATTCCAAAAAAACTAAAACAAAATCCCCCCCAAAAAAGAAAAAAGCTGAAATGCTTATGACAGTTGTAAATATTTGTATACTTGGAAAAGTATCCAATAAATAACTTTTCACTGCAGATGTGTTAATATTCCAACTATTCTAAATTAGCTTTTCCACATATAATTCTATGACAGCATGAAAGCAACCATGGTTGTTATGGTTTTAGACCTGACCTGACCTGCCCAGTGGTGACTACAGAGGTTGTCTGAAGGAGTGTGTGCTGGAAAGACTCATCAGAACATGGGTCAAGTAAGGGCACAGTGCCCGTCTTTTCCTGTCATTTTCGGAATTGTCTTCTCTTTCCGTCAAGTAAAACATAGTTTTTTGTGTTTAATATATAATTGCAAAAAACTACATTAATGCAGCAGTTAGGGTTGAACTCATCACCACAAAAGCAAGGAAATGTGGCGTTAGGGTTTTTAACCAGAACTCACCATTCTAACTCCCACACAAGTAGCCAAAGGAACCAGACAACACAAGCAACCGCAGACTGCCGTCATCAGGTAAGACATAGAACATGCAACTTTTTCCGGATGACACAAGAGACATCCATCATCATGGTCCACCGGTGTTGTAGCAATGGGTATACATGTACACTTCAACACATATACACCCACTTCAGGCTGCAGAATCAACTTTACAAAAATAGAACTATATTTGCAGCCCACGCCTGGTATGAAGAGATGGTTGCCAAGTGCACTTTGAGGGTCATCAACCGTAAGCCCAACTGGGAGAGACCAGAGGTAATCCAGGATGCTGACCACTGGGCAGGACAGGTGGTCTAGCTCCGTGCCCTGACACCAAATGAAAAATCTCTTCAATTTGAAGGCATAGCACTGGTGGGTCGACAGCTTCGGAGAGGCCTGAACGACATGCAGATAATATTCTTTTCCCCTTTAATTCTGGTTGGAAGGTCTTTGGCTTGCTCCTCATACCCACCCGAGGGGTATCCTCCACAGCACAGACCTGTGATGTCAGATCTTACACGCTGGAAGCAAGAATCGGTGTGCCATATGCCAGGGGAGGTCGTGGGTTGTTGGATGTGCATCATATACCACTCTTAGAACTACGGTTACATGTGAGTAACCCTCATTTCTAGGGACATGGATAAGGTACACTATCCACACTTATGGCAGACTGTGGCAAAGTGGTTTGAAGTGTGCAGGTGCAGGAGTGATGTTGTGATCAATGAAAGACAGACAACGATAATCCAAAGTGCAATGAGTTTTATTTTTAATGCTGGTCTGGTGACCGTAAATGATAATCACAGGCAATAGACAGCAATGTGTATTGCACTGTTCTAAATAAAGGGTTTGCAGTCCCAAATAATAAAGACAGTCAAGTTACACACACAATATACAAACACAGTCACCAGTCCTGGGTGTGTGCTGTAGTGCTCATAGTGCAAATACAATATATATCATGATACTGGTGCAGTGATGAGTGGGTTGGTGCTGGCCTCTGGCGACAGCTCCGGAACATGTTAGCTGTCTACTTATAACAACAAGCAACATAGAGACAAAACAAACAAATCACTCACGGTATGATATATAAACACTGGTCGTTTCTTAACCATAAACAAAGGAACAGCTCACGTCACTCCATCCCCTGTTTGTACCATAACTCATGACCCCTTTGTAAACGATTGCAACTGCTCCTCCAATCCACGGCTGCTACATCGTTTCCCTTCCGGGTCGGTGAGTTAGTGTACCGGAGTTTCATCCCCTTTCTAGATGACCGACTTACTTTTAACCCTGGGAATTGTCAGGCCAACCAGTCCAGGGTACTCTGTTCCCTTTACTTAGTGCCCTCACAGGTCGGGAGGGAGATTTACGACCAAGAATCATTCTGTTTCTGTCACACAGACTCACAGCAGTTCTCTGGGAGGAGGGGTAAAGGCGCCCTTATGGAATTAGACAAACCCAGTATCTGTAGCAAACGGGGGTAACAGCCTGTGACAGGAGTGAAAGGAGTCCCTCTTGTAATTTGCTCTCCCGACTACTGGCAGCGCTGTGCAGGAAGGACCGAGACACAGGAGAATGGCTGAGTCATGGTTGGGGCAGAAGCCACAGTGGGGGCGGCCATCTTAACTTGGGGCAGGACCTCATGGTTGATCCCCATTATTGCAATCAGCTGTGCTGCGCTCGACGATTGGCTGAGGTGGGGCAGTGCACTGATTGTAGGGGCAGGGCTCGGCACTATTTAGGCTGTGGGGTTCTGCCATTTGGTCTCCCTATCCTGGATTGAGACAGTTGTGCTGCGTGAGCTCTGTGAGTTTTGTTCTTTTGTTTGTTTTACGTATATTCAGACTGAGGATTCCCAGACCGGCTGCCTTCGAGTCTGGATTTTCCCTGAGATCCTGGGAAGCTGCAGGAATTACTCGTCCTGTTGTGTTGAAGAGGGAGCCCGAGCCACCTGCTTGTTGTGGATCATTGGAAAACCCTGTGGCAGTGTTTCTCTTTTGTTTGGACTATTTGTTTTTCATTTCAAGCCTCTGCTTACCATAGCTGGTAACAGAGGCAGTTTCTTGTGGGAGTTATAAATAAAAAAACCAACCCCAACTACGTGATTCCTGTCTCCATCACTTCTGTATCACATCACTTCTTCCCATAACCCACCACACGTGGTGTCAGAAGAGGGGTAAAAAGGATGGATCCAAACGTGGTGGCCACCCTGCTGGAGGCTCAGGACCGGCGCAGGGATGGTGAGGAGCGGAGACGTGAGGAGCGGGATGCTCAGCGGGATGCTGAGCGAACAGCCCACATGGCTGCCATGATGCAGCAACTGACAGCCATGTGTACCGCGGTCCAGGGGCTGGTCACGGCGCCGACGATGGTGGGAGCTGGGCCAGCAGTACAGCCCACTCCGAAGATCAGGCTGCAGAAAATGACACCGGAGGACGACCCGGAGGCGTTCTTGACCACCTTTGAGCGCGTGGCCACGGTCTCGGGGTGGCCTAAGACGTGGTGGGCAGCACAACTGGCCCCGTGTCTGTGTGGTGAAGCCCAGGCTGCCTACCGTGCGCTTTCCAATGAGGCTGCCCTGGACTATGAGCAGGTCAAACAGGCCATTCTCCGGCGTCTCAATATAACCCCAGAGACCCACTGCCGCCGGTTCCGGCAATACCAGCGGCCAGAAGGAGTGAGACCCCGGATCGTTGCCCAGCAGCTCTGGGACCACATGACGAGATGGCTACGGCCTGCCGAGAGAGGTGCCGAGGCTGTGGCGGAGTCTGCGGCCATTAACCAGTTCTTGGCAGTGGTTGGAGCTGACACCCAGGCCTGGGTCGCCAGACACAGCCCGGAGACCATGGAGAAGGCCGTTGAGCTCGCAGAGGCCTACGAGGACTCCCTTCTGCGGGCCAGCCCAGAATCCTCCACAGTGACCCCCTCCAAACCGCGGATGACGACTCCGGCCGTGGAGGTGGTAGTAGAACAGGAACCCTCACAACTGCTAGGAAGCAGAGCACCTCTTCTGCCTCCTTCTCCACCACAGCCTTGCCACCCCTGATCTGCTTCCGGTGCCACGAGGCTGGGCATATTGCCAGGTACTGCCCGGCTGCTATGGAGTGTGACGTGGCCTCCCGTTTTACCTCAGCGGAAGCAGGTGAGTATCAGGGGAAGGGACGGGAGGGACCTTGTATTATTAATGTAAAGGTAGGCAAGATGAGCACCCATGCTTTAGTGGACTCCGGGTGTGAGCAAACTATAATTCGGCCTGCTCTCTTGGAGGGTGTGTCTTGGCGGCCACAGGGTGCTGTGGCTATCTCCTGTGTCCATGGAGAAACCAGGACATACCCGACCACTAGAATTCAGATGACTGTTGGCAGTCGAACGTGCTGCGTAGCCGTGGCCGTTGCTGGAAAGTTGCCATACCCTGTTATAGTCGGTCGGGACTGGCCTTACTATGGCGAGCTGAAGGTCATCCCGACCAAACCTCTGACCGTAAAGGGAGTGGTTGCAACGGGAGACACAATTGGACAGGTCTTCCCGTGGCACACTACTTTGTTTCCCTCCAGATTCCGGCCCCGGAAAACGAAGCGAGAGCGTAGGGCTGAGAAACTGGAGGGAACATTAATGAGACAAGGTTGGGACCTGGTGGGAGAGTCTGTGGTATCGGTCAAGCGCACGCAGAAGGGGGTGGGGGTTCAGTGTGACCAGCCGGAGCGGGTTACTGAGGTGCCTAGAGCTGAGGCTACGGAACCTCCGCTCAGCTTACCGCAATTCTGGGACCGGGATGTGGATCTAGAGTGGGAACAAGATAATCACCCTACTCTGGTGCACATCCGGGGGCGGGTTCGGTCTGTTGAGGGGAAGGAAGTTGATGGCTGTGGGCCGCTCACATTTCCCCACTTCATCGTGTCTGGGCACTTACTGTATAGGGTATCCCAAGCCCCGGGCACCGGACAGCCGGTAACACAATTATTAGTTCCAAAGTCTTTCCGCCAGGAGGTCCTGCGGCTGGCGCATGACATCCCCTTTTCTGGCCACCTGGGGCGGGAAAAGACTTTGGAACGGATTTTGGCCCGGTTTTATTGGATGGGACTGCATGATGATGTGAAGAAATATGTAGCGGAGTGCCCTGACTGCCAAAGAGTAGCGCCTGCACGAGTTTGCCCGGCCCCGCTGGTCCCACTGCCCCTGGTTTGTACCCCTTTCGAACGTATGGCAATGGATATAGTGGGTCCAGTGCTGCCTTCCGACTCCGGATATACGCACATCCTAGTGATGGTGGACTATGCGACGCGATATCCGGAGGCGGTGCCTCTGCGATCCACTAGTGCCAGTGCCATAGCCAAAGAATTAGTGCAGGTTATTGCGAGAGTAGGAATTCCCAAGGAGATTCTGACGGATCAGGGAACTAGTTTTATGTCTGACACTCTGAAGGAGGTGTATAAAATCTTGAAAATTCGCTCTATTCGAACCTCTGTGTACCATCCGCAGACAGACCATCCGCAGACAGACGGAGCGCTTCAATCAGACACTGAAGCAGATGCTGAGACGCTTTGTCGATCAAGAGCAGAAACATTGGGCTAAACTCCTCCCTTTCCTCATGTTCGCAGTGAGAGAGGTGCCGCAGAGCTCAACTGGGTTCTCTCCGTTTGAGCTTCTGTATGGCAGACAACCCCGGGGCATTCTCGATCTGGTGCGAGAGGGTTGGGAGGGACAAAATAATTCCAAAAATGTAGTCAAATATGTACTACTCTTGAGAGACCGCTTAGAATTAGTTGGTCGATTGGCACAAGAGAACTTGCGCAACACCCAGCAGCGGCAACAGCAGCAGTACAATAAAAATGCACGAATTCGGACCTTTCGACCTGGTGACAAAGTACTGCTGCTCCTTCCCTCCTCGGATTCTAAGTTGTTTGCCAAGTGGCAAGGCCCCTATGAGGTGGTTCGGGCGGTAGGGAGGGTCAATTATGAAATCAGGCAGCCTGACCACCGAAAACCACTCCAAATTTATCATGTAAATTTGTTGAAACCCTGGAGAGAAAGAGAGGCCCTGTTTGTTACTAGTGAGAGCCCCGAGGAGGATTTTGGTCCTGAGGCAGGGTCACCTGAGCAAACAACAGAGATTTCGATGGGGGAACAACTACTTCCCCGTCAGAAAAAGGAGCTGAGACAGCTAATTGAGGAGTTCAGGGATGTTTTTTCGAAGGTGCCCGGTAGAACGAATATCATTGAACATGCTATTATTACTCCGCCAGGTGTTCGAGTGAGACAAAGGCCTTACCGGATCCCAGAAAGTCGGAGGAGTGTGATGCGCCAGGAGGTAGAGGACATGCTCAAGCTTGGAGTCATTCAACCGTCCCAGAGCGAGTGGTGCAGTCCGGTGGTAATGGTTCCTAAGAAGGACGGTACCACCCGCTTCTGTGTGGATTTCCGCCGGGTGAACGCCATCTCCAAGTTTGATGCGTATCCAATGCCCCGGGTCGACGAGCTCCTCGACAGGCTGGGTAAGGCGAGGTACTTGTCGACTTTGGACCTGACGAAGGGATATTGGCAGATCCCGTTGGAGTCCAGTTCTCGTGAGAAAACCGCATTCGCTACCCCGGATGGTCTGTTTCATTTCCAGACCATGCCTTTCGGTTTGCATGGAGCTCCGGCCACTTTCCAGAGATTGATGGACAGGGTATTATCTCCCCATCATCAGTATGCATCTGCATATATTGATGACGTGGTTATTTTCAGCTCCACCTGGGAGGAGCATCTTGTTAGACTAGCGTCCGTCCTACAATCTCTGAGAGAGGCAGGTCTAACGGCCAACCTGGGTAAGTGCGCGTTTGGCCACCAAGAGACCCAATATCTCGGTTTTATTATGGGTAATGGACGTGTGAGGCCGGTGACCACCAAGGTCCAGGCCTTGGTGGATGCGCCGGTCCCACGAACCAAGGCTCAGGTGAGGTCGCTCTTGGGGCTGGCAGGCTATTATCGCCGCTTTATCCCCGAGTTTGCCACCATTGTCAGCCCCTTGACTGACCTCACCAAGAAGAGCGCCCCAAATTTGGTAAAGTGGACAGGTCAGTGTCAGGGGGCGTTTGACTTGATTAAACAGCTTCTTTCCCAGGCCCCGGCGCTGGTATCACCGGATTTCAACAGGGAATTCATCCTCCAGACTGATGCTTCCGATGTTGGTCTGGGGGCTGTCTTGTCTCAGGAGGTAGATGGCGTGGAACACCCAGTGCTGTACCTTAGTAGGAAGTTGCTCCCTAGGGAGCGGAACTACGCGGTCATAGAGAAGGAGTGCTTAGCCATTAAATGGGCTGTGGACTCTCTTCGTTATTACCTCCTGGGTCGGCCTTTCACTCTTGTCACGGACCATGCTCCTCTGAAGTGGTTGCACACGATGAGGGACACAAACGCGCGGATCACTCGGTGGAGTCTGGCGCTGCAACCCTTCAACTTTGTTGTGAAACATCGTGCGGGTAAGGAACATCTAAACGCTGATTTTTTCTCTAGGGAGGGGGGTCAATTAGGGAACTTAGGGTTGGCCGAGTGTGCCTACGGCTCCACTCTTAGGGGGGGGATGTGTGACAGGAGTGAAAGGAGTCCCTCTTGTAATTTGCCCTCCCGACTACTGGCAGCGCTGTGCAGGAAGGACCGAGACACAGGAGAATGGCTGAGTCATGGTTGGGGCAGAAGCCACAGTGGGGGCGGCCATCTTAACTTGGGGCAGGACCTCATGGTTGATCCCCATTATTGCAATCAGCTGTGCTGCGCTCGACGATTGGCTGAGGTGGGGCAGTGCACTGATTGTAGGGGCAGGGCTCGGCACTATTTAGGCTGTGGGGTTCTGCCATTTGGTCTCCCTATCCTGGATTGAGACAGTTGTGCTGCGTGAGCTCTGTGAGTTTTGTTCTTTTGTTTGTTTTACGTATATTCAGACTGAGGATTCCCAGACCGGCTGCCTTCGAGTCTGGATTTTCCCTGAGATCCTGGGAAGCTGCAGGAATTACTCGTCCTGTTGTGTTGAAGAGGGAGCCCGAGCCACCTGCTTGTTGTGGATCATTGGAAAACCCTGTGGCAGTGTTTCTCTTTTGTTTGGACTATTTGTTTTTCATTTCAAGCCTCTGCTTACCATAGCTGGTAACAGAGGCAGTTTCTTGTGGGAGTTATAAATAAAAAAACCAACCCCAACTACGTGATTCCTGTCTCCATCACTTCTGTATCACATCACTTCTTCCCATAACCCACCACACAGCCCATGTTTATTTAGAATAATGATAGTGGGGGGAAAGAGCACAGGGTAGGCAGAAGAATGAGGGGAGGGATTGAACACACACACGCACACACACACTGCTCTCCTGATGCAGCTCCTCTGGCTCGTCACTCGGACTCCTGTCTGGCTTCAATTCTCCTTCTCCCAGTCGCTCCGTTGGCTCGACTGGTTGTCCATCCTCTATCTCTCGCCCTCTTCCTTCCTTCCTTCCACAAGGTTCCCCGCGGCTGGCCGTATTAACGGTAGATCGTGGTGGTCTCTTTTTCTCTATTCTTACTTGTCAGTTCGCTTGTCATCTCCTTTTCCCCCGTTGTATCAAGCCCGCTGCCCTTTTATACTGCCCCACCGCATTCCTGAGAATCAGTTTGGAGGAAACCTCCTGGTAGTCTCCGCCTCCCGTCCAATCAGCACTCCTGTCACCTGTACATCACACAGGTCCTCCAAGGATCTTAAAGGGGGACCCCAGCTCTTGTGGTTGATACACTGCCCCCTCTAAACAGTGAGCCGTCCCGGTCACTGCCACACCTTCTCCAAGAACCTCCGGGGGGGGGTTGGCACGCCCTTGTACCTCTCCGGGGATCCCTCACTGGATCCATTGCAGACGATGGCTGCCCAGACAGCAGACTGGTTACCCTGCCTGGTATGATTGGCCTCCCGGCCCCTTCTTTCGTGGAGTCCTCCTACAGTGGGACCTAGCCACCGTGGCGGGGCCCTGTGTCTGTATCTGTTCAGTGCCCCTAGGTGGCTCAGTGCGTCCCCGTGACTCTCCTTCGTGGGGCTCCCCTAACCCAGTCCCTCCTTCTTCTGGACCCGTGGTTACCCCTAGTCGATAGGGCGCCCGCCGCCCTTTGTGTCGCACCTGGACCTGGTACACCACGTCAGAGAACCGTACCAACACCTTACATGGTCCCCCACAGTGGCTATCCAGTTTGGGGCTCCTCCTTTTCTTCCTCGTACGGGAGTGCACCCGCCTCAAGGACAGGCCATCAAGCGACCCCAGAACGAGCCAACATCGTCATTGTAGTCCAGGTGCCACTACAGGAAGTACCAGCCAATGAACTGCGACAGCTGCAAGCAGCTGACCCAGAACTGGGCACCGTCATGGCTAGACTGATTGAGGGCTGTCGACTGACATGGGAGGAGGTGGCATCCCTTTCCAAGGAGGTAAAGGGCCTTGTAGGAAAGTGGGACAAACTAAGCCTGCATGGCAGGACCCTCTGCCGTCTGTGGCGCCAACCGGCCTCATCTGCGGACCACTGGCAGGTGGTGGTCCCCACAGTCCTGAGGGAGCGGGTGTTACAGGCCGTGCATGGAGCACCAGCACACTTCGTGGTGACCAAGACCTTGCAGAAGCTGAGGGCTTTCTGCTATTGGGGCCACTGCCGCAGGGACGTACATCCGTAGGTGTGATGCCTGCACTGCCCGGAAAGACCCGTCCGAACAGTCACCAGCCTCCCTCCAGCGCTATTAAGTGTGTGCGCCACTGGAGCAGGTGGCTATCCACGTGTTGGGCCCCTTTCCCAAGTCCACTCTACCTCTCGTCCTCTTCCTTCCTTCGACAAGGTTCCCAAGTGGGGGGGGTGGGGGTAATGGCACAACAGTGGTCGGGGTCCGTCTCGCGCTGGCTGTATTACAGGTGGAAGTTCTCTCTCTTTCTTTCTATTCTTACTTGTCAGTTTGCTTGCCGTCTCCTCCTCCCCATTGTATCAAGCCCGCTGCCCTTTTATACTGCCACACCCCCTCTCGTTCCTCAGAATCCGTTTGAAGGAAACCTCCTGGTAGCCTCCGTCACCTGTCCATCGCACAGGTCATTCAATGAACTTAAAGGGGGACCCCAGCTCTCTTGAGGTTATTATTATTATTATTATTATTTTACAAAAGGATTTCATAGTTTAGTCGCAAGTTCATACAAAACGTTATTCTGTTACTCCTATGTGAAAGGCCAGAGAAAAACAATTAGGACCTTGCTTGTACTCCCTGTGTTGCAGATCCTGAAATATGTCATTCTAATTATATATGGAAATACACATGTTTTTTGTACATGGTTGTTGCAAACTGGTTAACAGTGTGCAGGTGCAGGTGTTCAATAAACAGACAGATGATTATAATCCAGGTGCAATGTTGTTTAATGGTTTGTAATCCAATTGTCTGATAGAGTAACAGCAGTAAATAATACACAATGTTAACAGGCAATACTGTGGCGTGTATTGCTCTGTTTAAATTCATGGTTGTTTCCCAAATAATAAATAGCCCCGTTTTATTCACCCACACACCTTTAAAAAATTCTCTTAGCAACAATATCAACATGTATTACAATGCACTTCGCCTTATTCATGAACTGAATGCTGATGTTTATGATTTTATGAAGATTACCAAAAGCAAGAAATGGTCTTTACTGAAAAATGTAAAGCAACATACACTTTCTAACTCTGATCAGAACATCACAACTAAAACACAACTAAATAAAGTAGTTACTATTCCTGAAAACTTGCCACTCACCAGTGCTGAACAATCAGTTTTGTCCAAGGGACTATGATTTGTACCAACAAAAAAAGTAGCTGATGAATTCACAACCATTAATGACATGCAATTCCCCCCCCCCCCGACATCTGCATCTACATGTCCATTTCACAGAAACTGATCCTAATACCTCATCTACTTCCCTTACTAGTTCCATGCATCCCGATATTTTTCATCAATACAAACAAACTAAATCAACCTGGACACCCCCTTCAGGTGAATTTCAAGCACTAGATGCTGAAATGACTGAAACAGCATAACTTATCTAAAGAGGAAAACATTGCACTGCGGAACATACAAAACCGTGATGACATTGTAATAAAACCTGCTGACAAAGGAGGAGCAGTCGTTGCCTGGAGTAAAGACCTCTATATGAAAGAAGTAATCTAACAGTGGAAAACCCCTGTTGCAGTTGTTTTTACTTACTTCCGAAAATCCACAAACCAAACAATCCAGGCCCAATTTTATCAGCCTGTTCCTGTCCAAAGAAATGATCTCCAAATTTCTTGACGAAATCTTCAAACCCCTGCCCTTCCATGTTAAAGACTACACATTTTCTAAAACAACTGGATAATTTCAAAGAACAGCACCCTTGTGATAATATTATTCTTTTTACAATGGACATTAAAAGCCTCTACACTGTTATACCAAATAACGAAGGAATAAAACAGTTTCTTCATGAACAGACAGTGAAAGAACCTCCAATAGATATCCTTCTGAGACTGGCTGAACTTGTGCTCACTTGAATTTTTTTTTCTTTGATGGTAATTTTTACATTCAAGTAAGGGGTGTTAGCATGGGAACTAAAATGGGACCATCCTATGCTTGCCTTTTTGTGGAATCAGTTGAAAACACATTTTTACAACAATACAATGGAAACACATCTAAACTAGATATCTTAGGTACACTGACGACATCTTTGGAATTTCTAACAACTCCAGTGAGTCAGTAGCACATTTCCACCCAGCCCTGGATTTCACATGGAACACATCAGAAATGGGCAATAGTATATCTTTCTTAGACATTTCCATCACTGTTTTGAATTCCACCATTAACACCACTGTCTACTACAAACCAACTGATTCTCATTCATATCTGCAGTATGACTCCTCACACCCTAAGGCTTGCTGTGACTCGATTCCCTATTCTCAACTGGTAAGACTCAAACGTATTTGCAGCGACAATCAAGACTTCTTTGCCAAAAGTGAGAAAATGATCATCACTAAAGCTAAATCCCGCATTTCAAATATAAGTAGAAGAATGCTGTATATAATAACAATATACAACATACAGATGATAGAATCCCTCTGGTCCTCACTTACCACCCTACCAACAGAAAGATACAGACTGTGCAAAGAAACTTTACAATTTTACAACAAGACCCATCTACAGCACCTATTTTCAAGACTCCCCCTTGATGTCATATAGAAGAGACAAGAATATAAGAGAATAGGTACACAGTGATATTCGTCCTTCTGGGGAACCTTTGAAAGGCACATATCCATGTAATAGACCACAATGTAATACCTGTAAATACATTCATTCTGAAACAGAGATTAGAGGCATTAAATCTTCATTCAACATTCATGAACATTTTACATGTACCTCTAAAGGAATAGTCTACTGTATTATCTGTAAGAAATGCAACAAATTGTATATTGGGGAGATTAGACAATAGCAAGTTCTATAGAAAACTAGAGAGTGATCCAATGATACTCTTTAAAAAAAAAAGTACTTATTTGGAAACCGCTAAAGAAAATCTTTGGATTACCAAGGCAGAGTTTGAATATTTATGCTGTGTATACCCCTTTTGACACGTATTTTATACTCTTCCTAAAATACATAAAAGAGGATGCCTGATCCACCTGGGAGACCAATTGTGGCATGCATAGGCTCTCTTCTATATCTAATTTTGCAGATTTTTTGATAAAACCGTTTGTCCAGACTATGTCTTCATACATCAGAGATTACAGATAATTAAAATATGCTATATGATATACTACTGTGACAGGATGGCGCAAGGGATGAGGCCCAGAGACAGACTGCAGTTCAAACCAAAGACTTTTAATAAATAAAAAACACAAAATAAACAGGCACGAGGTCCAAACAAATGTTTTTAAAACACAAACAGTAAAACTTACAAAAATAGAAACAGACATAAGGCTTCCAGGCTGAGCTTTGCCTTCACTGCACTGCAAAATTACAAAAAAAAAACAGCGCACAAATAAAAACAGTGCAGTGTGCAGGGATTTTTCTATTACTTCTATATTGGGGAAACTAAAAGGTGTTTAGCAGAGCGATTTGTAGAACACTTAAGAAGCATTCGCATTAACACCACTGCATTTCCATTAGCCCGTCACTTCAACAGTGATGATCACACTGGTGAAGACATCAGAGTCTGTGTGATCAATCAGTGCTATGGAACAAATGTTGCTCTTAAACAAAAGGAATGGGAGTTTATCTTCAAACTGGAACCTCTGCGAATGAACATTCTATTCTAATAATCATTACATCATCCACAGATTTTTTGTATAATTACAAATCTTGAATAACAACAAGTTTACTGCACTGTGTTTACTTTTCTTTTTAAACAGTTGAAGAAGGGCTTTTGCCCGAAATGTCTTGAAAGTAAAAGATTTTTTAATCTTTTAAACCTTTTGTGTACATTTTTTAAAAAACTTCTCTTTCATATGCCTATATATATATATATATATATATATATATATATATATATATATATATATATATATATACACACACACATACACATACACTACCGGTCAAAAGTTTTAGAACACCTCAATTTTTCCAGTTTTTATTGAAATTTATGCAGTTTAATGTCTCAATATACTCTGAAATTAAAGCATAGAACAAATAAAAGAAATCATGGAATCGTTTTGTTTAACAAAATTTAATCTAAATTTTTGACTCATCAAAGTAGCCACCTTTTGCAGATATAACAGCCGAACACACTCGTGGCATTCTTTCTACAATGGAAATCAAATATTGTTCAGAAAGTTCTTCCCAACACTGTTGCAGAAGTTCCCACAAATGTGTTGCACTTGTAGGTTGCTTTGCTTTCACCCTTCTGTCCAGTTCATCCCAAACCAGCTCGATGGGGTTTAAGTCTGGAGACTGTGCTGGCCATTCCATGATTTGAAGCCTACCGTCTTGTTCTTTTCTTCTAAGGTAGTTCTGACATAGCCTGGAGGTATGTTTTGGGTCATTATCTTGCTGTAGGATGAACCCCTGACCAACTAGGCGTGTACCAGAGAGTATTGCATGGTGCTGAAAAATGCTGTGGTAGCAGTTTTGGTTCAGGGTGCCACTCACTCTGTGCAAGTCCAGCAAAAGAGCCCCAGACCATCACGCTTCCTCCTCCATGTTTGACAGTTGGTGTCACACACCGAGGAACCATCCTTTCACCTACTCGACGGCGTACAAAAACCCTGCGTGATGAACCGAAGATTTCAAATTTTGATTCATCAGTCCATAAGACCTTCTTCCAGTCTTCAGTAGTCCACTGGCGGTGCTTCATGGCTCAGGCAAGCCTCTTTTTCTTATTTTGCCACCTTAGCAATGGCTATCTTACTGCCACTCGACCTGTCAAACCTGCAGCTCGAAGTCTTCTCTTCACAATTGAAACTGAGACTTGCTTACTTCGACCAGTGTTAAGCTGTGCTTGAAGCTGTTGTCCTGTGAGCCGCCTATCACGCAAGCTGTTGACTCTCAGAAACTTGTCTTCTGATTCTGTTGTGGCTTTGGGTCTGCCAGACCTCTTCTTGTCAGAGTTTCCTCCAGTTTCCAAGTGCCTTTTGATGGTGTAGGAAACTGTACTCATTGACACCTTGGCTTTCTTTGCAATTTCTCTAAAGGAAAGAATTACACTTTTAAGGGTTATAATGGTCTCTCTGTCTTCCTTTGTTAATTGCCTTTTTCTCGCCATTATGAGAGCAATATACTACTTCCTGCAGTACAATACTGTCCAAATAATGCTTAAGAGGGTGTAGTAACACAGTCTGTTCCAACACTGCTTTTATACAGACAGAGGGTTTGTAAGTAATCAACAAAAGTTGGGACACCTGTAGGAATTGTTAGCATCAACTTTCAAGGCTTAATTTACTTCCATTGCTGCAGAACAGCTGTAAGTTGTTAACCCATTACTTGTTCCCTGAAAAAGGTATTTTTGTATAACTCTGAAATGTACATTATTTTTCAGTTTTTGGTAACCTAAACTATTTTTTTTAACCTCTGGCAGTTTATCGCTTACCTTTGTACCATTTCAGGTTATTCACTGGACTTGAACTGCTTAGATTTCAATAAAAACTGGAAAAATGGGGGTGTTCTAAAACTTTTGACCGGTAGTGTGTGTGTGTATATATATATATATATATATATATATATATATATATATATATATATATATATATATATATATATATATATATTAGGCTTGTAACGATAACGATAATAATCAAATTATTTATCGATTGGGACCCCACGATAAGAAATTGATAATATTTTAATGAAATCAAATATTTCATGAAATTAAAAACGTGTCTTGTATATATTAACTTACTGTCAAGAACATAATCTGTGTTGTTGCTTTTAAAAGTTACTGAAAATATGTGTCTGTGAATAAATACAGGATTGTGATGCAGAGATCAACAGTAACCTGCTTTGTTAATGTATTTTATACATATTATTTTGTTTTAAATCAGTCCGAACTGTATCCGTCTGTCTTGAGCGAACCTAATAATATTTAACATTAGCGCGTTGTCACGTGCCGCTGTTTCAGATTTTTTTTTTTTACCTTTTCGTTTTGACGCATGCACTATCCAGAACCTTTTTCGTTTTTGATTGCTGTCCGAGTCTAAATGGTGCTGGATCGTAGCTCGACGTATGTGATCCAATGAAACATTGCAGGTTGTACAAAATAGTATGCCACCAGTAGAATGCAAAATTATTGTACACGATCTGCTGCAGTAAATATTTTAGTTTTTTATTTATTTATTTATTTTGAACACACGCAAAATGTTCACTCGCTTAACAATATCAGTTGAGATCTACTAGGATACTAAACCCGCCCCGGATGCCTATATCTACCAATCAGTGAGTGGAGCCCAGAGTGGTTATTGGTTGCTGTTAAGTGTCAATCAGTAAATCCTGTCCAGTTTTCTTTTTGAAATTGAAACAAGCTTATAATCACATCAGGAACCTGGACCGATACACATAACTTAATTGGATTTAAGTGCAGGGCAAAAGCACGCAAAATAGACAGTTTTCACGGTGAAGAATGAATTTCACGCTTCGTGTCACGTTTTTCACGGCTGTGAAATAGGTATGGCCTTAGTAATGTACTGTGTAAGTGTAAGCGAATCTACGTGGGTGAAACACTTCTCTGAGCACTCCAGTATGTGACGCAACATGGTATGTAGTTTGATTAGACCTATACATGTATAAAACAGATATTCTACATATTCAAGTATGGAGAATGTATTATTTGTAGTGTGTGTATATATGTATGTGTGTGTGTGTATATATATATATATATATATATATATATATATATATATATATATATATATATATATATATATAATGTATGTATATATATATGTATGTATATACTGCAGTTAGCAAATACATGGAACTCCAGGGTTGTGTCTGTGGCTGGAGCAAGGTGACAACGGTCAGGGGTTTGAAGATTCATCAAGGGAGAATGAAATGCTTGAGGGAGAAGGGACAAGGGCCTCGCATTGATCAGTACTTCTTACGAAGTCAGTCAAGTTAGTCGAATGAAATCCAGCAACAGGAAGCAAACTACAGTTCGCAGGATATCAGCACCCCTGTCATAGACGTGAGGAGACAGCTGAGGAAGCAATGCAGAAGAGCAGAACAAAGTCAGAAGGAGGGACTCAATCTCTTACAAAGGGTCATAAAAGACAAGCTTGCAACATTGCGCAGAGATGAGCGCCTACGGAAAAAGGACAAAAAGAAGGAGCGTGCAAGAAGTAACTTTTATAAAGACCCATTCAAATGTGTAAAGAAGTTATTAACCAGTGAGAAGAATGGCACACTAAAAGCATCTAAGTTTGAGCTGGAGAGATATTTGGAAGAAACACATACAGATTCAAAAAGGCAGGAGCCTATGTCAGTTCCTTCAGACATCCCACCTATCAATCCACCAGAATGCCAAATTGTTGACTGTGCACTTAAGTGGAAAGAAGTAGAGCAAGCTGTGAAAAAAGCAAGGGCTTCATCATCTCCTGGGCCTAATGGAGTTCCGTATAGAGTGTACAAGAGTGCTTCAGGAGTTCTACGAATCCTGTGGAAATTGATGAAAGTGGCATGGGAAAAACAGGTTGTACCAAGAGCATGGCGCCGAGCAGGTGGAGTCTTTATACCTAAAGAAAAAGATTCTACAAGCATCAGTCAGTTTCTCCCTATTTCCCTGTTAAACTTAGAAGGCAAGGTTTTCTTCAGCATTATTGCTCAGAGATTGTCAACTTACCTATTAAAGAACTGCTTCATTGACACTTCAGTACAAAAAGCGGGCATTCCAGGTTTCCCAGGATGCGTAGAACACATCAATGTGATCTGGCAACAAATTCAATCAGCTAGAAAGGAGAGGAAGGAGCTCCATGTGACATTCCTGGATTTGACTAATGCATATGGTTCAGTGCCACATGAACTTCTTTGGGCAGCATTTGATTTTTTCAGTGTACCGATGACAATAACAAATTTATTGAAAGCCTATTTTGGAGATTCGCAATTTAGTTTTTCAACTTCAGAATTCAGCACTACATGGCAATGCCTAGAGGTTGGAATAATGGCAGGATGCACCATTTCTCCACTGACTTTTACCATGGCAATGGAAGTAATCATTAGGGCATCAAAATGGGTAGTAGGAGGAGAGTGATTGGCTACTGGAATGCGACTACCACCAATTTGAGCGTACATGGATGACATGACAACCATGACTACAACAGTAACTTGCACTAATCGGTTATTGGGCAAATTAACCAATAACATTGAATGGGCACGAATGCAATTCAAGCCCACTAAATCAAGGAGCATCTCTATAATTAAAGGTAAAGTAGTCGATAAAATGTTCTACATTAATGGTGAGGCAATACCAACAGTGTCTGAGAAGCCAGTGAAAAGTGAGATGGTACGACGGGGATCTAAAGGACACAGTTCGTGTGGGAGAAGTTAGACAACAAGCAGTGGAAGGGTTGAAGAGCATAGACAGCAGCGCTTTACCAGGCAAACTAAAACTCTGGCGCTATCAGTTTGGTCTACTGCCGAGGTTGCTGTGGCCACTGACTGTGTACGAGGTTTCTTTGACAACAGTAGAGAAGCTGGAAGCTTTAATCAGTTCATACATCAGGAAATTGTTGGGAGTTCCACGCTGCCTCAGCAGAGTGGGACTTTATGGTAAAGGAATACTGCAGCTACCAGTCTCTGCTCTAACCGAGGAGTTTAAGTGTGCCAAGGTCAGACTGGAAATGACATTAGTAGAGTCACGCGATAAATGCGTAAGGGAGGCAGCACCTGTGTTGAAAACTGGAAGAAAGTGGGCGGCAAAGAAAGCTGTGGAAGATGCAAAGGCTGCCCTTCGAATTGGTGATATCATGGGGCAAGTTCAGCATGGAAGAGGGGGTCTTGGTCTCAGTTCAGCTCCTCCTACATGGCACAAGGCAGCCCCAGCTCAAAGGAGGAAGCTGGTAGTCAACGAGGTGCAAAAGCAGGAGGAGAGGATGAGGTGTATAAAGGCCATTTCCCAGGCCAAGCAGGGAGAATGGATGAGATGGGAGAGTGTGGAACAACGCAAGATTGGCTGGCAAGACCTATGGTCAATGGAACAGAGCAGGATCAGTTTCCTCATCAGGTCAACATATGATGTTCTCCCATCACCACAGAACCTAAACCTCTGGGTAGGAGAGGATCCCTCATGTCCTTTGTGTTCATCACCTGCAACGTTAAGGCACATTTTGACAGGATGTAAGGTGGCTCTTAGCCAAGGACGGTTTACTTGGCGCCATGACCAGGTGCTGCGATGTTTGGAAATTGGCATTGGAAGACAAGCGTAACATGACCAATAAGTTGTCACCTGTTCCATCAAAACATTACACACAAAAGACAACATTCCTCCGCCCAGGAGAGCAACCACCAAGAAAAGGTGTTAAAACCAATCCTCGCCCAGGACAACTGGAAGCTGCTAGAGACTGGAAAATGCTGGCAGATGTTGGTCAACGGCTTATTTTTCCACCTGAGATTGCCACCACTAACCTTCGACCAGATATTGTCTTGTGGTCTGGATCAGCACGCCTTGTTCACCTGGTAGAGTTAACAGTGCCATGGGAGGATGCTGTAGATGAGGCGTATGAGAGGAACAAACTCTGGTATGCTCAACTAGCCGCTGAAGCGGAACAGCGAGGATGGAGAGTCCGGGTTTACCCAGTGGATGTGGGTTGTCGATTTGTGGCACACTCTACAACCCGGTTTCTCAGAGACGTCGGATTCAGTGGCCAAGAGTTGCATCGCACAGTGAAGAACTTATCTGAAGCAGCAGAGAGGAGCAGCAACTGGCTGTGGTTGAGACGGAAAGATTCTGGCTGGGGATCTCAAGCACAATAGAAAGAAAGAAACGCTGATGTACAGGTAAGTAAGCTGGGCTGAGTTGAGTGGGGGACGGAGGGGGGTGATGTTGGGACACCAGAATCACCGTCGAGCCCTCTTGAGGTGTCGTGGGCTAGTCGATGAAACACTGAGGATGGAACGTGCCCACATGAAGACCCCAGAGATGTACCCTACTTAGCTCAATCCAGACGGTTTTTTTCTTGAACTGCAACTTGAGAGAGACCATAGGCACCTAACCCATAGGGCATAGGGGAGACAAATTATACATTTTGCCCATCTACTTTCTTTTACCAACATCAGCGAAATTTAGTCCTGTGCAAACTGTCCATTTCTTTTTATCCCAGATAATTTTTTCAGAGGTGCTCCCATGTTTTTTACAGGACACCAGGACCTTCTATAAAATTTCAAACTCAGGCGTCCTGTGTCTTTTTACTCCCATGCGTATTGACCATGTCAGAATTGTCTTAGATTGGATACAGCATTTCCAGGGTATAGCATCTCAAAACAACACCAGCCTTTACAATAATCCTTACTATATATTAAAATTAGTACGATATGTCCTGAGATTCTACAGTTCAGTAAAACGCAACGATTAGGCATTACCAAACTTGGGATCGAGCAAAAACACAAAACATAATTGGCGACTGTGGCAAAGTGGTTGCTGATTATGTACAGGTGCAGAGGTGATGCAGTGCAGGAATAAACAGACAGATTTGTAATCCGTTATGAAAAATATGGTGACCAAATAATAAACTCCAGTTATACACAGCGCTGCGTAAAACACTTAGAACAGTAACAGGGATTGCAGCCCTAAACAATAAACACAGTATCTCTCCCACAATATGCAACCACGGTCACCAGTCCTGGGTGCGTGCTGTAGTGCTCATGGTGGGTGATACAGTTTAAAGAGTGACAAATAGTGCAGTGCTGTTCCGGGTTCAGTACTGGCTCTTAACGACAGCTCCAAAACGTGTTAGCCATCTATAAACATACAAGTAACAATTATAGACAAGACAAACAAAACAAACACTCACGATACTTTTACTACACAGTGCACAGGTATTTCCAAACCAAAAGCAAAGGAAAAGATTTACAATTCTCCGGCCACTTTTATGCGATTATGCATGACCCCTTGGTAAACGATTTCAGCTGACTCTATTGCCTGCAGCTGCTACCTCGTTTACCTTCCAGGTCAATACGTTCCCGCACCGGAGTCTCACCTTCTTCCAGGCTGACTGACTTCCTGACCCAGGGAATGAACTGTCAGGCCAACCTGTCCAAAGCCTTTCCCTTTCACTACTTAGTACCCTCACAGGTCGAGAGGGAGATTTACAACCAGAACTCATTATATTTCCTTCACAGCGACTCTTAAAAAATGGATGTTTAAATGGTAACATTTCAAAAACTATGTTTGTTAAGCCTCATGTTTGATTTATTGGGTTAATCCATCTGGTAAAATGACAAGTTGTAAGAAGATTTCTGGATTTCTTTTTCTACAAAGTCAAGTTGAAATTTGCTTCTGAAAGTAGTTCAAAATGGCTCAGAATGCATCTGAGAGCATATACAACCCCAGAGCTTCAGGGGGGCCTAGGCGGCCCCCAGACCCCCAGCCAAAAGAATGGTTTTGCACCAGGAGTTTCAGTCAAAATTATCATTGGCCACTTTCACCCATGTTGCTCCACATCAGTGGTTCCCAGCCCTGGTCCTGGAAGACCACATTTATCTGTTGGTTTTTGTTCCAACTGAATTGTCAGTTACTTAACCGAACACTTATCTGAACGATCTCCATCTATTTTAGAGTTGGAAACCATTGAAAAGGTCTAAATAAGCCAATTATTAGTTCAATTTAGGGTTCAATTAAGTAATCGTGGTATTTCTATTTGCATTACATTTCCAATACTTCAGCTGTAAGGTGTCTGCGCAAAAAAAGCCATAAACAATAAAAGAGCATCATATAACTCATAGTACATGCTATTCAGTGAGAAGATGGAATGCATTACTTCTTAAATAAAGTATGATGAAATAATATAACCTGAGATAATTACACTTGTTACAGAGTGATTCTGACTTACCTGGCAGAGTAGGAAAAGACCAGCGGCACAACAAAATTGATATTCTCAAACTGAGAATGAAAGAGTAAAGAAAGAAAACATTCATCTGAAAACAAAAGTGGAAAGTCTGACCAACTCAATTGCCCTGATGGAGAGTAAGTGTACATATTCTTTAAACATTTGCTTTATGTATCACATGAAAAAAGTTTCAAGTTTCAATTTATATTTCTTACGTATTTATTATTTACACTCCCCCCCCCCTAAAAAATACACTATATATATATATATATATATATATATATATATATATAGTAATGATTCCACCTCGCTTGGGTTCGTTGCCCCTTTAAAAATAGACCCAACACGACAAAAATTGATTTTTTTAAGCGCTGGTGCGCTATGTTTAATAAACAAAAAAAAATAAACAAAATACAAAACAAACGCCTAGCTCTGTACGAGCATTAACTAACACACAGGAACTCCCTGACTAACACGGGACAGCTACGCTGTTTCCCCGTCCTCACAAAAACACACTGGTTTGAAACAGCACTTTACCTCACGACTGCCAGGAAGCAGAGCACCCCTTTCTGCCTCCTTCTCCTCAGCAGCCTCGAGCAGACTGCCTGCTCTCCTTTTAAACCCCACACCTGGGTCTAATTCCCCAATAACGCCCAGGTGCGGATGATCATTAATAAAACAATTAAACAATTAAATTTAAACAATAAACCAAAAAGTGCATTCTCACATGTTTCTTTTGCAGGGAGGTTTTAACCCCCTCCCTGCTGTCTCACTCAACCTGCTTCCTTACAATATATATATATAGCTCTGGAAAAAATTAAGAGACCACTGCAAAATTATCAGTTTCTCTGGTTTTACTATTTATAGGTATGTGTTTGGGTAAAATGAACATTTTTGTTTTATTCTATAAACTACTGACAACATTTCTCCCAAATTCCAAATAAAAATATTGTCATTTAGAGCATTTATTTGCAAAAAATGACAACTGGGTCAATCAAGGTGTGGATGGAGGACCACCAGATCAAGACCCTGTCATGGCCAGCCCAATCTCCAGACCTGAACCCCATTGAAAACCTCTGGAATGTGATCAAGAGGAAGATGGATGGTCACAAGCCATCAAACAAAGCCGAGCTGCTTGAATTTTTGCGCCAGGAGTGGCATAAAGTCACCCAACATCAATGTGAAAGACTGGTGGAGAGCATGCCAAGACGCATGAAAGCTGTGATTGAAAATCAGGGTTATTCCACCAAATATTGATTTCTGAACTCTTCCTAAGTTAAAACATTAGTATTGTGTTGTTTAAAAATGAATATGAACTTATTTTTTTTGCATTATTCGAGGTCTGACAACACTGCATCTTTTTTGTTATTTTGACCAGTTGTCATTTTCTGCAAATAAATGCTCTAAATGACAATATTTTTATTTGGAATTTGGGAGAAATGTTGTCAGTAGTTTATAGAATAAAACAAAAATGTTCATTTTACCCAAACACATACCTATAAATAGTAAAACCAGAGAAACTGATAATTTTGCAGTGGTCTCTTAATTTTTTCCAGAGCTGTATATTAAGGGTTAATGCGTTTCTCACTGATAATTTACCCTTTCTCAGTCAATGCAGCAAGTTTCTCAGTATCTGAAAAGCTTATTTATTATTTATTTCTTAGCAGACACCCTTATCCAGCTTAGAGGGAATGCTGGTTGGAACGGTCTCCCTGGGCACTGGTGAGCTGGGGCTCCACGTCCAGCGTTTCCCAGTCCTTGCTGACGGCCCCATGCCACAGAGGCCTGGAGGCGGTGCCTCAGGTCGCCCCATGGCGCCATAGGGATTAGAATAGTGGAAGGTTACCGTAGTAACTGCCGGGCGCCATCGCCTCCCCCTTCCCCGTGCCGGGGCATGGGAGGGGAGCATTACAGCCACCTGTCGGGACGCCTCTCATCCTCTGTGAGAACATTGTAGGATCTCCTCTACCGCTGGTCCAAAAGTATGGCCAGGGGAGATAGGCGCATCCAGTAAAGCGGACTTGTCTGCATCTGGGACCCTCGCCTGAGACAGACACAGCTGTCTGCGCGCCACCACTAAGCCTGCTAGGCTTCTGCCCAGGGCTTGCTCTTGGAAACCTGAAATCTGTAACAAAGTGCCCGAGACCGTGTGTATCTCTGATGCTAGTGGCTCGAGAAGGGTAACAGAGTGCAGCATGTCGTCCAGGTAGGCCGTCAAGAGGTCTCCTGTGTTGGCAAGGCACGTCACCTGCGCTTCAGCCGCGTAAGCCTTTTTCAGGTGGGCTACCGTGATCCTGCATTGGCTGTTAGGCCATATAGGATCCTTGGATAGACCTCCTACCTGAGTCCACCGGAGGGAACTGTGCTAGCCCTACTGCCTCTGCACCTTCCATGCAGGCAAGTGTGGCTGTGCTCTTGGAAACACTGGGTGCTAAGGCCAGGTGTTGTCAGGAGGATTTGACCTCCTCCAGAAAGTCTGGGAACACCGGAAAAGGCTGGGGGGTCGAAGTCTGCGCTGGTCTGAATAGACCTACGCTGTTCAGAGACAGGGAACCTGGAGGAAGTTGGCGGGTCTTTCCATAAGTGCCCGAACCGAGCTCGAGGGCGCTGGAACCTCAGGCTGTGAGGCAAGCTCAGAGCTGGGGACCGTTACTTGGGTCAGGTCTGGATCTTGAGTCTGTCCTCGTAGGAAGGACTCCTCATCCCAGGAAGCCGCTATAGAAAGCATGTCCTGCTCTGAAATGTCTGGAGCGACCACCTGCTCTTGGGCAGGCGCTGGTGGTAGAGCTGGGGCAAGCTCGGGGGGGTGGGGGGGTGGGGGAGCCTGCTGTCTGGTCAAGTGCTCGAGTATTTGGGCCATCTGGCCCGTTTCCTTGGATCTGGCGCAAATAGTGCAGAACATCCTATCTGCCAAAGCAGCAAAGGTGTGCTCTATGCCCAGGTACTTGACACACGAAGTGTGTTTGTCCTGTGGGGGCAGATTTCACCTGCAGGACATGCACAGGTGAAAGTCTGACATTGAGGCCGATAAATGCCGAAGCGTTGACGCTCTGGAGTGTCGATGGAGCCGAAGCACCAAGGGTTCGAGGCTATGAGCACGAGGCACCGAAAACCTTGAGGGGATCGAGTGCGCTGGCGCAACAAGTGATTTAGGACCAAGGGTGTCGATGCACCGAGGCGTCGAGGTCCTGGAACACTGAGGGTGTTGAAGCACCAAGGCTCCACGGTACTGGAGGTCGAGGGTACTGAAAGGACAAAGGACACCGCTGCAGGGAGCTGTGAAGCACCGCAGGTGTCACAGTGCTGAGGCGACGAGTCCTCGAGGCACTGAGGGTGTCAAAACACTGAGGCACCGAGGCTATGGAGCACCAGGGGCCCGAGAATCTTGAAGGTACTGGCACACAAAGCTTATAGGCCTTGAAGCATCGAAGCACTGAGGCGTATAGTCCTTGAGGCTGATGGTGTCAAAGCAC
This sequence comes from Acipenser ruthenus, assembly GCF_902713425.1. Lineage (NCBI taxonomy): Eukaryota > Metazoa > Chordata > Actinopteri > Acipenseriformes > Acipenseridae > Acipenser > Acipenser ruthenus. Next base: position 55,475,510 of record NC_081191.1, on the reverse strand, counting down.
CGAGGTACTGAGGCTATGGGGCTTTGGGGCACCGAGGGCACAGATGCGCAGAGCTTACAAGCCTCGAAGACGTTGAAGCGCTGAGGTGTTAAGTCCTCAAGGCACCAAGGGTGTCGAAGCACCAAGGTACCGAGGCTCTGGGGCAGCGTGGCATATTTTTTTTTTTTTACTGTAAGCAGTAATGAAAAAACAATAGTATGTAACAACCTATAGGGGTACTAGGCCGTGAACAGCAAGTGGGCGTGCTGAGGTCGCCCAAAGTCCTCGAGTCTACAGCGGCGCAGAGCGGAGCTGGTCTTGCTGGAGGATCACGTTCTCTTTTCTCAATTTTTTTTTTTTTTTTTAACAGCTGCAAAAAGCAGAGAAAAATTATAGAAAACACATGCAGCAAGCTGCAAGGTTAGTAAAGCAGACTATGATCGCTATATTTTATATATATTTTAACAGGAAATGTAGTTGGGATTTTGAACGCAGTAGGGATTCAAGGAAATGCATGCACATGGATTAGGGAGAGGTTAACATGTAGAAAACAGAAAGTACTGATTAGAGGAGAAACCTCAAAATGGAGCGAGGTAACCAGTGGTGTACCACAGGGATCAGTATTAGGTCCTCTGCTATTCCTAATCTACATTAATGATTTAGATTCTGGTATAGTAAGCAAACTTGTTAAATTTGCGGACGACACAAAAATAGGAGGAGTGGCAAACACTGTTGTAGCAGCAAAGGTCAGTCAAAATGATCTAGACAGCATTCAGAACTGGGCAGACGCATGGCAAATGACATTTAATATAGAAAAGTGTAAAGTACTGCACGCAGGCAATAAAAATGTGCATTATAAATATCATATGGGAGATACTGAAATTGAAGAAGGAATCTATGAAAAATATCTAGGAGTTTATGTTGACTCAGAAATGTCTTCATCTTGACAATGAGGGGAAGCTATAAAAAAGGCCAACAAGATGCTTGGATATATTGTGAAAAGTGTTGAATTTAAATCAAGGGAAGTAATTTTAAAACTTTACAATGCATTGGTAAGACCTCATCTAGACTATTGTGTTCAGTTCTGGTCACCTCGTTACAGAAAGGATATTGCTGATCTAGAAAGAGTGCAAAGAAGAGCAACCAGAATTATCCCGGGTTTAAAAGGCATGTCGTATGCAGACAGGCTAAAATAATTGAATCTATTCAGTCTTGAACAAAGAAGACTACGCTGTGATCTGATTCAAACATTCAAAATCCTAAAAGGTATAGACAATGTCGACCCAGGGGACTTTTTTGACCTGAAAAAAAGACCAGGACCAGGGGTCACAAATGGAGATTAGATAAAGGGGCATTCAGAACAGAAAATAGGAGGCACTTTTTTACACAGAGAATTGTGAGGGTCTGGAACCAACTCCCCAGTAATGTTGTTGAAGCCGACACCCTGGGATCCTTCAAGAAGCTGCTTGATGAGATTCTGGGATCAATAAGCTACTAACAACCAAACGAGCAAGATGGGCTGAATGGCCTCCTCTCGTTTGTAAACTTTCTTATGTTCTTGTGTTGTTATGTTCTTAAGCTCAGCCTTCAGCTGCCGAGTTTCTGATTCCGGGGAAGTGGCAAGCCGACTTCCAGCAAAAAACTTGCACGGTAACAACAGAAGAACTCGAGAGAAAGAGCACTTAAGAGTCAATCACACAACTGGAAGAGGTTAGTTTTTATACTCACCCTACCTACCTGTTCGTGAAAGGCAAAAGAGACCGAGGTCTCCGTGCAGTGACTATTTATTACCTCAGCTCGGCAGCTTTGATATAAAATGCTCAGTAAATACCTGACAAGCTGGCATATCCCAAAAGTATTGTTTTGGCGGTCATCTTCGAATTCAAGGGGAACTATCTTGCTGGCCCTGTTTACTTTTCAGTAAATGTGGTAGGTCACAAACATGGATAAAATATGGCTTTAATGATTTTAAAAATCTAGATACAAATCTATAAAACGTCACAGCATATCTAGCTCAGCAGGAGCACTCCGAAGTCACAACGAAATGCTAGATTAATTTAACAGGGGAAATTACATGGAAATAATTGCTCGCTATGACAAATTACTTGCTACTCACATTGAACAAGCAATCATATTTACTATTCTATACAGAATGACTTGATTGGGGTAAAACGTTAAGAAGATTCTACTGCTGCTGGGGGCTTAAGTGGCCCACCATATATATATATATATATATGTGTGTGACATGCGGGTGTTTTGTCTTTGACATATTTACTTTCCAATTAAGTATTGACACAACACAAGAACAATATTGTTGGTGAATAAAATAAGAAGTAGACTACAGTAAAAAAGAAAATTTTGCACAACAGCCCTCATTTCATAAACTCCTTTCGTGTGGAATCATTAACAGTGGCAATATATAACCACCAGCCCTGTAGAGGGCGGTCTTCTTTTCCCCGTCTGGGTGTACAGTAGTCGCTTTGGTGGTGTTAGTTCACAGAGGAGGAGGCTTGTAGTATAAACTGGAAAGATGGCGACGAAACGGCGTGGTGGACTTGGTGCAAGAAGGAAAGGGAATATGGAAGTGAAGGCAGTTGTGGACTTGGGAGCTGATTCCAGCGACGATGATGTTCCCGAAGAAGTTACTTTTGAAAAAGCTAAAGCGGATGCTGTACGGAGCATGAGGAACGCCCTGGAGACGGTTAAGAGGTAGTGAATCAGTCAAATCTGTGGAAAATGCTCTCTGATACAAATCATTATACAATACTTTATTAATGTACATGTTGTGTTAATTTGCCGGTATCACAACAAAGTAGACTGGGAAACAATTGGCGAGTATTGACTATCATTTTTTTTTCTGTGGTAACGGTACATTATTTACAGGATAAGTGAGGTAACTTACAACAGGAAAAGGGGGAAAAAAAACAAACAAAACCTGACTAGTCGAATGTCTCTTACTAAAATATAAACTACTTAAAACACTTGGACTTTCTTAACGTAATTTACACGAAAATCATATATTTCAACTACACTTACGATCTATAGTGTAATTTAATATATATATATATATATGAATATATATGAATATATATATATATATATATATATATATATATATATATATATATATATATGAATAGGCTTTTCTGGAATTGATATTGAATGATCGTTTGTGGTATACTGTTTTTGTTCGTCGCAGGAGGATATCCCAGTAAATATACTGTATATTATAAAATAAATAGAAATAAAATGTAACTTTTTATAATAAATAAATTAAGAGATTACTTTAGTGGGGGACCTTTTATTTTCAGCAGACACTAATTTCGAACCCTGTTTATATCCTTTGCATCCGTCTTTTTTAGATAGAAGCTTTTGAAGAGCTGAGTCTACATGAAGTGTACATGAAGGGGTTACACGTGTCTTATCCGAACAGAATGTATGCAGGTCAGTAACTGCATACCCTTCAACATTTGAGGGATGAAAATAGGTACACTTGTGTGGTGTGGCATTAATGGAGCACGCGGCTCATAGTGAGCTACTGAGTGACCTGCTTCCACGGGGGTCTAAATGTTCACTTTAAAATATTTCCTGCAACCTAGAATCCACATTTTTACATTTGGATACAACAAAAATCTGTATGTTTCATTGTCTCTCAAAATGTTATTAACAAATTCCATTGTGCTGATGAGCCTGCCCTGTCTTAACCCTGTGGTCAGTTTCCTGTCCTGAAATCCTATCGTGCTGAAGAGCCATTCCTGTCTTCTTAACCCTGTGCTCAGTTTCCTGTCCTGAAATCCCATCGTGCTGAAGAGCCTGCCCTGTCTTCTTAACCCTGTGCTCAGTGCCCTGTCCTGGCCCACACTTGATTTGTTTTTAAAGCAGGTGGTAAGCTGACTTGCTCCAAAAGTATCCTTTTTTAATTAAGAACTTCTCTTACCCAAGTGCACAAATACTACAGAAGGAATATACATTTATGTGCCTGCATGATATACTATATAAATATTTGTATATTCATATAAAAATACATATTCAATAGAGAGAAGAAATGACAGATACCATTGGTATTTTTGTTGTTGTTGGGATACATAGTATGAGATGTGAATTGTGGTAGGACTACAGCAGTACTGAAAATGGGTAGCCTGCTGAGTAGGTTACCAATTTGTAATATAGCTCCTTAATCTGTAGAGTTGGCATGTGATGTGACTTTCACTTAGTATAACCAGAGAATAGGTACACTTTGTTTTAATGTTGGGTCATTGCATTCCTCTTTATTACCAGTAGTGATTTGCCAGCTGCCATTACATTTTCCAATAAGCATATTTGTTCTGTAACACAAACACTGTCATTTGGCTACAGTTAAATAACTGAACTTCATTTTAGTATGTAAATGTATGTATCGGTATACAGCAATTTTTTAAAATTAGTTCTATGATGTGTAATGCATCAAAGAAAAGCCTAAAACAACTTAGAAACCTATTATAAATCATTAAGCATTGCATGAATTGAAAATCTGTGGTCTTAAAAAAAATTAATTAATGGGGAATTTTCCTGGCTGATCAGTCATAGGGTGCAGGAATTAAATGTCATTACTTTAAAACTAACTCGGGGATAATTATGGATCTAAATGAGTGAGGAAGACAATGACTGGCTAAACTGCCTTAATATAAATAAAGGTGAATTAAAATTAGTATTATTACAATCAGGTGTAGGGGTAAGGGATAAATTAGCTGGGTTATGAAATCTAAAAGTGGATTAAGAAATCTAGAAGTTTCAATACCGGGTGCAAGCAAGAGTTTCAGCCTCACAAAAACACCCTACAAATATTTTTATTAATCTGTTCAGTTTTTAATCTCCAGCACTCAACCCTCTGTGTAATAATGTTAGGAATTCTTACCTTGCATATTCTTCCGAGCAGTAGTGGAACGAGCCATGAACATGGTTCTGACTGCTACTGCTCCTACTCGGAAATGAACCAAACAAATTATATAATTACAGAATATCTTTGAATGTACTGTAACGATCTGTCTAGCAGGCAGCACTATGGGGATGTGATGCTTGCACCTGCAGGCTTCTAGTGGCCTGGCAGGGCTGTGCAGGGAAAAAAGTTTCAGATTAAGCTTGTTCAAGGAAATTGGGGTCCCAAATCAAAACAATAGGAATCTGGTATTTCAGACATTTAATTTTTTTTTTTTTTTTTAATTAATTAATTTATTTTTTAAAACAAAAGTGCAGCTCCTTCCTGAATTTCAGAAGTACACCACTTGATTGGTATGAAAGCAAAGACATATTCAAAAGCTTATTATCCCATGAATGTTATTCCATTTGTTATCCCACTTAAGTGGAATAACAAACATGTATACCACATTTTAACAGAATATTAATACAAATCAACACGAATATTGAACATATTAAGTTTCTCATGCTTTGGCTGCATAGTTTTCTCATATGCAACTGTTGAGTAATTTAATATTTATGAACTATGGTTCTTTCATATGATTTACCAAAAACATTTATTAGGTTTTCATTATTCTGTCTTACATTTGGGTTACAGAGACAAGGAGCTGTTGAAGGAAAAGAGAAGAAAGAGACAGGAGCTATTTCAACAGCAAAAGGTACAGTAAGGGTTTTGGTCCCTTATTAGAAAAGTGTCACTGAAATTCTGACCAGGATAATTGTCATCCAAATGTTATCACTTGATGATTTATTATATACGGTTAGTTTTATTGCATTTGGTTATCCAACTGTGGTAGTAAAATGTTTTTATATAATTATATTTATAAATTGGGTTCCTTTTCATTTTAGTTAATCACAATACTTGTAGTGCTCATTAACAATTGGTAAGGTGCATAGTTAAAAAACGGATACATTAACAAAATAAAGGTTGCGCGCACTTATACAAAGTCCAGAAATGTGTTTAATCATTTCAACTTTTACCATAGTAAAATGTGCCGCAACCGGATACTGAATATATTTGCCATATTATGCTTTTATGCTTGCTAATTCTTTGTTTTAGCTGTCATAATGTTTTTATTAAGCAAGTCTACATGGGCATTTTATCATGTATTTATCAACTAGCCACACCTGCGTGAAGGTTTTATTCTGTTTAGCCTTATTTTTGTTGATTTGAGAAACCATGAGCCAGATTGCAGCAGGGATGAAGAAACATTTGGTCTAATCAACATTTGGGCAGACGGTTCAATCCAGGAAAGCTTGGATGGAAGCGTCAGTAACAAGCTGCTTCCGGGGCACTGATACGCGGCATTCTGTACTTACGTCTGTCACCCAGGTCAACCCTGCTTTATCAAAAGAAGTGTGAAATCGTGTAGCCAACCCGCATGACACAGGGTCCCGACCGAGGTAGGTTTTGACCCGGGTAGAGCATGGCAGTGTGAAAGGGGCTTAAGTAACACATACTAATTGTTTATAAAAGGTCATCCTTTCTTAACCCTTTAAGGACTGGGATTGTGTTAACATGATCAGGACCGTGATCATGTAAACACGATAAAAAAACACTTTGTTTTGATGACTTAAAGGGCAACTGTACTTTGCAGTACAGGCTTGAAACACATATCCGTGGATAGGGGAGGGACTGACATTCACTTTCTGATCATTTTTGTGACGTCACTGAGAGGGGCATTTAGTGTCTGAAGGGCGGAGACAGCTTACAACAGCTGTCAGACAAAAGCAGAAACAAAACATCACAGTAACTTGTTTAGAGCTAATAAAAAAAAGGGGGAAACGCTGTAAATCTGATGTATTTGACTTAATTAGAACACGTATTGTTGTGTGTGTATATGTGTGTGTGTATATATATATATATATATATATATATATATATATATATATATATATATATATATATATATATATATATATATATATATATATATATATAACCATATATATATGGTTTAAAAACAAGAACCTGAATGTCTTAGAATGGCCCAGTAAAAGCCCAGACCTCAATCCGATTGAGAATCTGTGGCAAGACTTGAAAATTGCAGTTCACCAACGGACCCCATCCAGCTTGACAGAGCTTGAGCAATTTTGCCAAAAAGAATGGGCAAAAATTGCAGGATCCAGATGTGCAAAGCTGGTAGAGACTTACCTCACAGCTGTAATTGCTGCCAAAGGTGCAGTTACCAAGTATTGACTCAGGGGGGTGAATACTTATGCAACCAACAAATGTCTTTTTTTTGTTTAATTAACTTTTGTGTCACAATAAAAAATATTTTGCACCTTCAAAGTGTTAATATGTTGTGTAAATCAAATGGTAAAAATCCCAATTAAATCCATTTTAATTCCAGGTTGTAACACTACAAAATGTGGAAAAGTCCAAGGGGGGTGAATACTTATGCAAGCACTGTATATAAGAATCTTGATTGGTACCATGAATGTTTTAAACTTTAGAATTGGTCTTGTTTTTTTGTTTTCTTTGTATAAAATGCAAAAGAAAAAATGGAATACATGAAAATATTAAAAACAAAACAGAGCTTATGGCTTACCTTTTCTGTATTCAAATTTACTACCAATTATTTCTGTCTTTTAATTTAGAAATTGCTTCACATTTCTCTTCTAGCTCACTTGGCGGTGTCTCTGACATTTGTTTGTTTTTGTGCCTGAAATATAATTTCTCTGTTTTATTGGTGTCTAGTTCTGTCTTTCTTTCACCACTTTTTTTCTGCGTAACAAATTACTGCAAAGCTGAACAGTTTGCTTAAATATGTGGAATTTTACTGTGTGTTAAGACAAATTGCATTTTAAAACATAATTTTGTAATTTACTTTTCATAGACACAAGTAGCATTTACTTTTAAATCTCTTAAATGTGGATGCCTAAAATCATAAGAAATTAAGTTATACACTTGTATTATACACTTATTATGAATTTTGGGTCCCCTGTTAGGCACATATTTAGGCCCAGGGTATGCAGTTTTAGATCCCTGCAAAACCCTGAAGTTCGTATTCGGTGGGGGGCATTGCCCCCTGCACCCACGCTGGGGGAGGACCCCCATATGCCTCTGCCTTTTATACTTAGGATTTCTAGCCTCCTACTTTTAATGAAAATGAAAAGACTGTATTGTATGTAAACTGCTGACGTGCTGAGGCGCTTTTGCTACTTGTAATGCAACGTGGCCGAGGGCAATGTAAATGATCAGGCTGGGGTCTTGATTTACAGTTTTAAACCGGTGTTGGTTTTATTTTTCTTAGTGTGGTGGGGAAACAACTGCTAGTAAAACAAACAAACAAAGTAAAACTAGCTTTCAGTTGGCACTAACTAAACAAGTGCATACATGTGGGAACACATGACATCTAGTGGTCAACCCATTACACTGCATTACAATCATTCTCAAACCAACCTACTAATTCTAAAGCACTTCAACCACAGTAATCATATCGGTCCGCTTTTAGAATCAACCGTTTATAAGAATCAAATTGTGTGTGTGTGTATGTATGTATGTATCTACCTATCTATCTGTATGTATCTATGTATCTTGGGCAACAGTGTGGAGTAGTGGTTAGGGCTCTGGACTCTTGACCGGAGGGTCGTGGGTTCAATCCCTGGTAGGGGACACTGCTGCTGTACCCTTGAGCAAGGTACTTTACCTAGATTGCTCCAGTAAAAACCCAACTGTATAAATGGGTAATTGTATGTAAAAAATAATGTGATATGTTGTAACAATTGTAAGTCGCCCTGGATAAGGGTGTCTGCTAAGAAATAAATAATAATAATAATAATATGAGTAGATACAAGCAGATACTATTTCATGAAGTAAATGTATTGTATGTTTTTTTTTCCCCTTATTACTGATGATAATGGAATGAATAACTATTTTATAAATGTTTATTTTGATAAGATAATCGAGAGTAGTGTTCATATTGTAAGGTCCCTCAAGTCATAGAATAACGTGTGTTTATACATGTATCTCAAAGCAGAATACATAATAAAAAATACTTAACTTGAAAAATGAAAAGTTTGTATGGTTTCTGACATACTTTATAATGTTTCCCAGAGTGTTCAGAAAAAACGACACCATTTCCAAGATGCTACTGTAAATGATTTTTAGTGAATTTATAGGAAGTCAACTACAGCCAAAAAATGCCTGGTCCTGGGGGAGCATCCCACGGAAATGCTTGGTCTTGAAAGGGTTAAAGCTCGATCAAATGACCCGATTAACCCGTTTTTGAGTTATCCTCTTTCCAAAAGTTGTATAGTTAGCTTGTCCCAAAAAATCGTCATCTGTTTGACATATCCTATGTAATTTAAGAAGTTGACCAGATGGTATTTGCTGAAAGCAAATTACTGTTTCCTTACAATACAGTACACAATTTTTTTTTTACCAACCTTGGATATTGTTGCGACCAAAAACATCTGCTTTGGATTACGAAGCTTTGAATTTAAGAAAGGGTATAAAACCATTTAAATATTAAATTGAAATTGCTTTAATTAAATTTCAGTACCCATTCAAATCATATACGTTATCATTGTATGTCTTCCATAAATGTTCTTGATAATCATTGCATGTTTCATTGTAAGTGAAGTAAAATTCAAATTTACCAACAAATAGGCTACATTTAATTAATTTGAGGGGAAAATAAAGATATTTATTTAAAGAATCAAGTTAGATTTTGGGGCCAGTTACCTTTTATTAAAGGTGAGGAAGTTCATGTTTATGGCCGTAGTATCTGTTTTTTGCTCCATGGGGGTAGCAAAGCATGTACTTGAATCACTATAATGGTGAAAATACAGCAACTACAATAGTCCTAGTGCCGCTCAAATGACATTTTGCATTGGATTGGTCGACATTCATAATTTTGTGTTTTAACTCTGTAAATCTGTTTACAGAAAAGAAAGCTACTCTCTGAAGATATGCTGGTAGAGATTGAATCGGCATATACCAAGTAAGTGATTTAACATTTGCCATTATATATATGTATGGAGGCTGTGTGGTCCAGTGGTTAAAGAAAAGGGCTTGTTCAAATCCCACATCAGCCACTGACTCATTGTGTGACCCTGAGCAAGTCACTTAACCTCCTTGTGTTCCGTCTTTCGGGTGAGACGTAATTGTAAGTGACTCTGCAGCTGATGCATAGTTCATACACCCTAGTCTGTAAGTCGTCTTGGATAAAGGCGTCTGCTAAATAAACAAATAATAATAAGATAGATGGATAGAAAAATTATGATACCAAAATCCTACGATACCTAATATCAGGGTAAAAGAAACATCGAAGTATTGCAATTTTTTTTTTTTTTTTTTTTTTTTTTTTTAGCTTTTAAAACAAAACTCTGTAATTATGTGACTTTAAAAACAATATGAACTAAGCTTACTCATTTCCGGTTAGCAGAAGTGACCAACTACCCTGCGTGCTCTGGGAATATTAAACTACTGCAGCAGTCATGGCGAATGCCGTAGAGAAGCTTGGTGTGGAACTATTTTGGTTTTCAGGCAGATGACAACGGCAATCTGGTTGAACGCGGACAGCCAAAATGTCAAAAGTGTTTTAAAGAAGTGAAAAGCGAGAGGAAACGCCACTAATTTATTGAAACAGCTTTCAGATCGCCACCCTGATCTCTTTGCCAAAGTTCACTTAACTTTTTTCTTTGACTGTAGTTTATTCAGTTCTTTTAGTTTTAAGTATTACTTATAAAAAAGGCACAGCAAAGATAACAAATAAAACAGGAGTGCATTAGAAAGATTATCAAAAGGCAGTTTAAAATGTGCAAAAATACTTGTCATTAAAACTACTGCATGTCAAAAATGTTAGCGATGTTTTTATTTGGATTTTGTGGTAATCTGTATATAATGTGATAGCTGTTTTTTTTTTCTTTCTTATATTTTTATATGCATGAGTGGTGGAAAGACAGATGCATACAGACTTAATTGCTAGCATATCAGCTTCCCTACAGATAATAGGATCCATATGAAGCTTCACCTGCAGAGTAAAGCACAGGACCTTTAGAAGCTTTCGAGTCACAATGCAGACGGCTGCAAGTTCAGCATGAAAGCAATAAAAAACACTTAGTTTATTATAGTAGCCAGAGTGGTTGTCTTTTGTCTAATTTACTTTATTTGCAAGATTAACAACCAAACGAGTATGATTGGCCAAATGTCCTCCTGTCGCTAGTAAATGTCTTATGTTCTTATTTAAGGTGCACTGGGACAGAGTTCTCGTTTTATATGCAAGTGTGGCAAAGTGGTTAATAGTATGCAGGTGATCAAAGAACAGACAGACAATTGTAATCCAGGTGCAAAGGTTTGTCTTTATTTCTTATGTCCAGTGCCTGACGGCAAAACAAACAGTAAATAATAATGCTGGTAAGTAATACAGTAGCGTGTATTACTTCCGTTATAATCCCCTGGTTTGTCCCGAAATAGTCCCGTTGTTGTATCCCCACGTTAACCCTTAGCGGTCAATTTATTCAGTGCCTCTCAGGCGGGTCATGTCCAATTTATTTTCACACATGCTGTTTATTTTACACGTGCTGTTTTAAGTTTTTTTTTTTTTTCCCCCACAGTAAAACAGGTTTAAAAGGCACTGCATATCAACAGGACACTGTATCAGTACTGCATCTCCAGCCCCGCCCCACCCCTTGTTCGCTGTATTTTTCACATGCCTCTTCATAGTCGTGCATACTGATAAATCATCTCCTGATCACTCGTTTTATCACCAAACTCCTCAATAATGCGATCTAAGTAATTATTGTATTACTAGAACATCTCAAAAAGCTTTGCAAATCCCAGCTATCTTGTTTATGTCCGTGTTATCTCTGTGGTGCCGGGGCTATCTGTATTGCTCAGATACGCCTTTTTTTTTCCCCCGGCTCCTATCGGTCACACTCGGCCATTGAATGGTTTTCTCTGCTTTTTCCGGCAAAAAAACGACTAGAGACCTGTGTTTTTTTGATGTTGGACAGGGTCCGACATCGGACCGGAAAGAGAAAATTGTAATGTCGGACCTGGTCCAACATAGGACCGCAAAGGGTTAAACACAAAACATACACAAGTCCGTTTAGTGCGTGAATTAGTGATTGTGGTACAAATACAGTTTATTGTAATACGACTGAAGTGCTGTTCCTGGTTTGTGCTGGCCTCTGGTGACAGCTACGGAACGTGTTCGCTATCTAGTGATTACAAGCAACAAATAGACAAAACAAACACTCACGATACTGATTCACAAAAACCCAGGTCGTTCTGGGTCACTTTTCATTAACCAAAATGAAGGAACAGATTACGTCGCTTCAACCCCTATTTATACCATCACTCATGACTCCTTGGTAAATGATTCCAGCCGCTCCTCCAATCTGCGACCCATTGACATCACCAAACTCTTGGTATCGTCCTTTGAGATGCTTTGCCAAGCCTTTACTGCAGCCATTTTTTAGCTGTTGCTTGTTTTGGGGAGTTTCTGACTTCAGTCTCCTCTTCAGCAAGTGAAATGCATGTTCAATCAGATTTAAATCAGGAGATTGGCTTGGCCAGTCTAAAATTTCCCAGTTTTTTCCCCTGATTAACTCCGTGGTTGCTTTGGCAGTGTGTTTTGGGTCATTGTCCTGTTGCATTGTGAAGCGCCGCCCAATGAGTCTGGTGGCATCTTCTTGTACATTGGTAGCCAAGATGCTTCTGTACACTTCTGAAGTCATTCTGCTGCTGCCATCAGATGAGTGAGCCTGTTCCAGAGGCAGTCGTGCATACCCATGCGATGACACTACCTCCACCATGCTTCACAGATGAGGTGGTATGCTTTAGATCATCTGCAGTTCCTTTTTTTCTCCACACTTTTGCCTTCCCATCACTTTGATAAAAGTTACTCTTCATCTCACCTGTCCATAAAACTCTACTGGCTCATCTCTGTACTTTTTAGCAAATTCGAATCTGGCCTTTCTGTTTTTGGTGCTGATCAGAGGTTTGCATCTTGCAGTGTAGCCTTTGTAATTCTGCTGCCGAAGTCTTCTGCGAACAGTAGATTGTGACACTTTCACCCCAGCATTCTGGAGGTTGTTGGTGATTTCACCGACGCTTATTTTAGGGTTGTTATTCACAGCTCTGGTCATTTTTCTGTCATCATCAGGTGTTGTTTTCCTTGGCCGACCTGGTCATTGCCGATTTGCTGAAGACACCAGTGGTTTCTTTCTTTTTCAGGACATTCCAAACTGTTGATTTGGCTATGCCCAACTTTTGTGCTATGGTTCTAATTGAGTTCCTCTTTTCTTTTAGCATCCAAATCGCTTGCTTTTCTTTCATAGACAGCTCCCTAGTCTTCATGTTGGATTATACCTACTGACACCACACGAAGACTCCAAAGGCCAAAGCAAAGGATAGAACTGAGACTACACATTCACAGCTCTTTTATGTGTGAACAATCAATGCAACAGGAAACACCTGATCAATTAGAAACACCTGTGAGCCAAATGCCCCAATACTTATGCTCACATAAAATGGGGGGATGGAACTCTGAAAGTGCTGTTATTCTTAGTTGGTAAAACATATATGTGTTGAAACAACCAGAAATAAAAGATGACATTCTGTACTTTTGCCTCATTCATCTTTTAATCGTATTTTCATATCGCTTGAGTGTACAGCAAAAATAGCAATTTTGACTTCTGTCCCAATACTAATGGAGGGCACTGTGCGTGCGTGCGTACACACACACAGATTATATATATATATATATATATATATATATATATATATATATATATATATATATATATATATGTATATATATATGTATATATATATATATATGTATGTATATATATATATATATGTATATATATATATATATGTATGTATATATATATATATATGTATGTATATATATATATGTATGTATGTATATATATATATATATATATGTATATATATATATGTATATTGTTACACATATGTATATGTATATATACACATATATATATATACATATATATATGTGTGTGTGTGTGTGTGTATATATATATATATGTATATATATATATATGTATATATATGTATGTGTATATATATATATATATATATATATATATATATATATATATATAAACACGAGTTGCAAGCAACTTTACGGCTTCCAAGCAGTTATCGTGAAATTTAAGCGCATTGGTTATTATAAATGAAGCGTTATCACACTGTGCTAACTGTGTCGATTTTGACACACATAATGGAATTATTGCTTAGTAGGCAATTTAAATTTTATTTGGATGCACACAAAATTCTAAATAGTATGCAGTCCTATAGACTTTGAAAATAATGCATATAAGAGACTAACATGGTTCTAAATTCTAGATGACTTTGTTTGAGTTTGTGCGTGTGTGTGTCTGGCTGAATCAAAAACATCATATTGCACACTTGATAAACTCATTATAGTTTGCACATAAATAGTAATTATTGCACATCAATAGTAGCCCAGTTATATTGCACACCTTAATCATGTATATTACACATAAGCTAGTTATATTGCACACCTTGGTTAATCGTGTATATTGTGATCACTGAAAACAAAAAACAAACAAACAACTCATACGTCTTTTAAATACACTGGCTGCTTCGTTGCCACCTATTGAGGATTTGCAATTGTGGTTTTTATCAGTTTAGGTCTTAATTATAACTATGAAATGTAGTTATGAAATAGACAACAGATGCCATATCAGTATTTTTGTCAGTACAGTATACCCATTCACTTGAATTCCGTATGTAGATACTACTGAATCAGAGCCGATTTATCTGTAAACACAGCCCTATTAATACACCTTAATATAATTAAAATAAACGGTAGAACGTAACTGACATCTGTCACGTATTAACAATGTGCTGAAATTATAATCATGGTAGCTTTAATAAAACAAATTTGTTAAGTTTTACAAACTGCATATAACTTCTCGAGACTTTGAATTTTCCCATTGATTTGTCAACACATTGTGGTGGTAGGTTTATTCTAGAAACACATACAAAAAAAACAAACAGGCAGTATTGCAGGCAAAAGACGCGGCGTGCTAGTTTTTTAAATAATAAAATAAAAGGTTAAACAAACACTTTGCTCACAGAACGAAAATCAAATATAAACAAAACAAATCACGAACACAATACACCACAGGTCCCTTAAGATCAGGCTGGGCAGTAGCTTTGACGGTTCCTTTTTAAGTTTAGTTTTTGTTGTCTTTCTTTTATTTCTACTCTCCATTGTCGCTGTCGTTCCTTCTCTGAACACCCCAGCACAAACTGGATGTACTGGAGGTTATTATACAGGTGACCATTTCCCGATTAGCAACAATGTAAACAATTAACTAACTCGGGAGATGGCCACCTTCTGCACAAGGTTTTTAAGTACTCCTGGCAGCGGAATTCGTGTGACTTGTAAAGCTCATGTATTATTTATACATGTTATTGGTTCGATTGGTTGTGGTTTAAAATAGTGCCGTTTTATTTCTGTTGTTGAAGTGCAGTAGCATTGAAATATAAATAAATAAATAAATTGGTTTACAGTACATTTGTGTACAATCCGAGAAGTCATTTTTTCTAATACTGTGTGTGTGTGTGTCTCTCTGAATAACCGTGCAATTTTTTTTTTTGGCTTCTGTTGTTTAGGTACAGCAGCAATTAAAAATAAATAAATAAATCGGTTTACAGTTCATTCACGCATGTTTCCCTCTGGTTGCCTGGCTATACTTGCATGTCCATGAGGTTATTTTAGTAAACAAACAACATTACAGCAGAACAAGCTGATCAGCTCCTATTATACTAAAATGTCCGCTGTTTTGGGGAGGGATTCTCTGTGAATAACCACGCGATCTTCATCCTTACAATTGTATTTAATAGAGCAAGCGATTCTGAACAGTTCTGTCTATACCACTCTTTACCTAACATAACTAGTTAATGAAAGATACGCTTGCAAATTTGCCCCCCCCCCCCAATTGTGTTCTGTTTTAAAAATAGTGCCGTTTTTTTTTTGCCTTCTGTTCAGTTACACAGCATTTAAAAAAAAAAAAAAAAAATCTAATTACAAAACATTCCAATACAGCACGAGATCACAGCATTTTTTTTCAAATAATTAGTGTGTTTCGGTATGTCTACAGTTCTGTATATGCCTGCATGTCCACAAGGTTATTTTAAATAAACAAACAACATTAGCGCAGAGATTAGTCATTTTTCTAATATTTTGTGTGTGTGTGTGTGTGTGTTCGTGTGCGTGTGGTGCATTTTTTTTCCCAGCGTTGATGCAGCTGCAGCAGTTCTTCAAAAAATGTTTTCTTAGTTTACAATATGTGTCTTTTTATACTGTAGTGTGTGTAAAATATCAGGCCAGTGTATTTACTGTGATTTAAGTTACACCAGTTAGTGAAACTGATCTGCTAGACACCAGGAAAACATGGCTGCTTTTAAAACTATTTTTTCCAAGACTGTACTCACGTTTCCATGTTAATAGCTGCCCCTAGTGGTGTGAATGTGTCATTTCAGGGCAAAATCTGGGCAAATTGGCATATCACCCATATTGATTGGCTCATGGTGGTCATGTTTGTTGATGTAGGAACTTTTCCTGACTCATTTTTTTTA
Organism: Acipenser ruthenus; assembly: GCF_902713425.1. Taxonomy (NCBI): domain Eukaryota; kingdom Metazoa; phylum Chordata; class Actinopteri; order Acipenseriformes; family Acipenseridae; genus Acipenser; species Acipenser ruthenus. Next base: position 55,458,982 of record NC_081191.1, on the reverse strand, counting down.
GAGGACAATACAAAGATAACGTATAACCAAGATTCACATCAGTCGGCGTTGTTTAAGTGTTTCACGCAAAATCCAACGTAGCTGCCACACCATGTGACCGTTCCATTTTTCCTTAAGTAGAATCAATCGTGGACATGAGCGCACTATGTACAAAATGTCACAGCTGTACTATTTACCGTTCATGAGAAGACTTTTGAATATTGTCCAAACTTTTCATTAAATCCAAGATGGCTGCCACACCATGTGACCAAAGGCCGCCATATTGACCACGACACAACATCACATAGTCCTCAACATTCGTTTCAATTTTTGTGAGTTTTGGTGCAGCTGATAAGAAGTTATAGGCAGTTTTATAGCCAGTTGCGTATGTTGATGATGTCATGCAGCGTGGACGCCATGATTTTCACAGTAGCAACTTCCCTTGAACAAGCATAACAGATGACCATACTGAGATGTTTTATTTCAAATTTTGTTTCAATCGGATAAGCGGTTTCAGAGAAGATGATGTTTGAATTTTGATGATTTTACATTTTTATGGTAATGTTATGACATTAATCAATGTGGTTGCCAAACCACAGAACCAATCAGCTTCATATTAACAACAGTTAATCATGGACTATCCCTCAACATTGCATAGCAATTTTCAGAACTCTGCAGTAAGCGGTTTCCGATACATAGGCGTTTTAACAAATTCCGCAAAATCCAATATGGCTGCCGAACCATGTGACTTGCGCAAATTTGCTGAATATCACCGACTATCATCCATAGGCATCTACCAGTGTGCCGAATTTCGTGAGTTTTTGAGAATGTTTTGGCAGAAAAATAATAATAATAATCCTAACAAAAACAATAGGCTTCCCCAGCCTACGACTTGGAAGCCTAATTAATTCCATACATATACACACACACCAGAGGATCAACACAGCGGCTCTTGTGCCTTTTAAGTTTTAAACAGCAAAAAGTAAACAAACCAGGTTATGCGCATGTAAGCATAGTACTCTTTATAGAAAGCTATCTGGATCAAAAAAGCATGCTGCTTTAGCTCAAAAATCTCATGACAGAAAAAAGGCAAGCAAGTCATTCTGAAATGCCTTGCTTACAATGCCCAACTTACTTTAAATGTTGCATAGTGATTTTTATATAGATTGTATATTATATATTTTTTGTTGCGTATGTAAAACGAGAACCAAAATGGGGAGTCTTTTTCCCCTTCATTTTACAACGCCGTTTCCACGTTTTGCTAAGTGTTTAAAGTTACATTTCAGTTTGTTTGGTTTTGTTCAGCTACAATAATGCACAAGTAAACCATGGTATTACTTTATAAAATGTGTCCATGGCCACTGTTTACTGTGAAGAAATGGCAATGGCAAGGAACAAAAATAATGAAAAAGCGGCACAGGTCGCGCTAGCCTTTTAAAATGTGCAGAATTCCACCATGCTGTATCATTCTTCACGGTGTATTAGCCTCTTGTGCACTTGCAAAAAAAGGAATTTGACAGCCATGTAATGGACATAAGATCCAAAGTATCATGATACTGTGCATGTTATCATATCGAGGCTTCCTAAATGAGGTATCAGTTGGTGCTTTTTGTCTTGTGTTTGTGTTAAGACGCATTACTGTGAAATCACTATGTTAACATTATTATGGCCTTTTAAGCAGTTCAGTGGTTGATAGTTCCAATAATATCACCCGGTCATCTGTCTTGAGATGATTCGTATAATCTTTGAACCTTCACAGTCTATAATGAAAGCTTGTATCCTTAATGTTCTCAATGGCCAATTATAAACAGGTGATGCTTCCACTTGTGTTGAATTCACATTGAATGGCCCGCTTGGAACCAGATTGGTCTTTTAGTAGCCCCACTTTGGCGTAATGCTGGATGTAAAATTCAGTTTCTTTTGAATGAGGTGCAAGGAGGTGGCATGAGCGTCGTGTCCGGTTTATACTTGCCGTAACACATACATTTTGTTAATAACAAATGTATGATTGTGGTTGGGTTAAATAGCCAAGATAGTTTAATTCATGTAAGCTCAAGTTATGGTATGTCCATTTTATTTTTTAAATCGCTGCACCCCCACCCTTCAAATTTCCAGAAGTTTTAGAGTCTGTGCCCTGAAGATTTTGGATGTTCTGCTACCCTGTCTTGAATCATCTGGTCACTTAGATATGGACAAACTTGCATGGTGTGGCTGACCAGTTTGGTAACTGCTATTGTGTAGTTTTAGTAGCCTTTGTTATACTGAACTGTACCACTGTTTTCTTCTCATTTGCAGTGCTAACTTTGTTTTTGTTTGTCTTTGCCCTTAGAAAAGGCAAGCCTTTGGATTCAGAAGAACAAGGTATGAATAGTGTCCAAGGTTTTGTATTGCATTGGATGCCGGCTAACTTTGTGGAAGGGTGATGTTGGTTCATGTGCAACTTTTCTACACACAATCCATAGTGGACAAAGTACTACTCACTTAACAAGATGGTGTGAAATTAATAGGGCAGTGTGTTAAAAGAACCTTATGCAGCAGCTTCACATGACAGATTTTCCTCTGTGGAAAGAAGTTGCCTTTTTCTGTAGATCGGTCAAAGAATTTTAGACATTACTCAATTTATATAATTCATGAGAAATAAAAGAATAAACCAGATTTCCAAAGTCATTCTTGAAGGAATTGCTTTTAATGTTTGGGACAGCAATGTGGTTGAGGTAACTTCTTGTGATGTGTTACATACAGAAAAAGAAGAGAGTGAAGAGGACTCAGAAGAGGAGGTGGTTAATGCCAGGTAATGAAGTGTGTGTGTATGTGAGAGAGAGAGTAATACCAGGTACCAGGTTAGGGATGAAATTGACTGGGTGTGATTTCTTTTAACACAATGTTTTTTTTGGTAATGACAACTTCCGAGACTTAACATGATCACATTTATACACACGCACAAATGTTTTAATTTCTACAATTGTCCTTGTACTACAGGCTAAAGGAAAGCTATAAGGCTGTAAGACTCAAGGATCAAATTGATGCAAATACCAGACAAGAAAGCGCAAGTGATTTTATAAGATCTCGTCTCTATGGACCAGGAACCAACAGAACCACAAGTAAATAAAAATAATGATAATGAAGTTGAAGTTTCTTTCATTTTGAAAACTCATTTTAAATCACACGCCTTTTTTTTTCTTTCAGCAAACCAAATGCTCTCACTTAAAAACAAAACCGGGAACAACAAAACAGCAGCTGTACAGTTTGTCAACAAAAATTGGGGTAAGCAGATTCTTTGTATTTAAGATCAACATCTATCAAGGGTGAAATGTATAAGCTGAAACATGCAGTCCATAATTTTAATGTATTTCTTAAGTTAATTTTAACTTGCATTTACCTGAAAATATGAAAGCTTGGTCTTATCTCAGAAGCCAAGCAAGGCTGGGTCTGGTACATACTTGATGGGTGATTTGCTTAGAAAATCTGAAGAAAGCGATGGCATTTTAAAATAGTTTTTATGTACAGTATTTAGTAATGTTGTCATCAGCACAACAAAATCGTAGACGCTTACAGCTGCAGGACTTAAATTTCAGCGTGGGATTGCGGGAATCGCGCATTTTCCAAGTTTCTCCCGCATATCTGCAACTTTCAGTGCGGGAAAATCCCACAGAGAGATTAAGACACCAAGCTACTGTATTTTTCACCCAATTTAGAATGCCTGAAACGCTACAACAACCTCTAAGGAAGTGGGTGTCAGTGACGAAAGCACTATGAGCCGCATTCTGAGTAGTTCTGGTTAAAATAAATAAATAAAAGTAGTGCTGGATATTTTAAGTGCCGCAAGTCTTTAATAATTTACATGCAGTGTATGTACCTTAAAAATGGTCCTGGTTTGTCAGCTGTTTGTTTTTAACTTGCCTACATGTTAAACAATCAAACTATTGTTTTTTTTTAAATACATATTTCAGTTCGTTGTGTAGATTTCAATAGACCCTAACTTACTCTATTTAGTACAACGTCTTTAAATGTATTAGTGAATGTAAAATAATTTGACATCTGGTTGCCAACGTGTTGTTGCTAATCGTGCTGTTTGTTCAGTTTTCATTGTGTTCATAAAGTTTATTCAAAGTCTGCTGTTGTATAATGAACTACTGAAATCAAGTTGCTCAATATCAGCTTCCATTTGTTTTATTTTTACGACTTGTTATTAAAACCAGAGTAGCTGCTATTGCTGCTGATTGCAAACACTTAGATTCTTTTTGTTTCATATTTCACATTGACAGCGTTCATAGGATGTGTGCAAAACAGAGATTTACTTTCACATAACAGAAAGGTAAATTACACAAGCATATTCATGTTGTATTTAATTATTTTTTTTGTAACAGTGATTAAACAAGAATATATTCGGGCTGGCTTTACAGTGGATTAAGGCACACATATTGCCCAAGGGGGGTGTCAAACAGTGACGCATTTTAAAAGCTAGGAGCCAGATGCCCATAACGATTTTGGCCAACTTTGAGCCCTGTCGATGTGTGAGCAGAAGTTCCGAGAATATTGTACAATCTATGAAATCGGCCTGTATAATTAGTTCAAATAAACAATAATCTCCAATTTGCACAGTAACAGTTTTATTACAACAGCAAAAGCCATTGTGTGCTTGTATATGAACCTTGTTAATTGCAAATTTCACAAAGTTTACAATTAACCACATGGTATGTGCAAACAGGTCAGTGTATGTTTGTAATACAACCCCATCGGCTTGGGGTTAAATTACTTTTTTAGATGGCTGAAATCGTGTGGTGTTCGTTGTCTTGCGTTTTCATCACTTCATGTAAAAGTGAGACTGAATTATTCTCCAGTGAAATACATAAAAAAAATTAAAACCCCCGTTTGCTGTAAAAAATATTTTGAGGACCTTTTTTTCCCCCCAAGTGTGAATGTGTCAATTATGGTTATCAAATGTATTTGACAGAAATGAATGTTTTAATAATCAGTTTTACTAAAAACATAATAGTACACGCTGCAACCGGATCCCTGATATTTGTATCCAGTTCGTCGGTTCCAAAGCAGGAAATGGGTCCCGATTTTCAAAGGAACCAGTTTGCATGTCTCTATTGCTATGCAAGCAGAGAAGATATGTTGGCAATATTCCATAATAGTAAACATTTTATGAATGGATCTACATGTTGAGTATACCAGTGACTGGGGTTTAATTTTTTTTGTTTTATGAATTCTCTGTAATTCTCGTAACTAGTGGAATTAAATAGAGGACTATATATATAGTATATACAGACGTGCTCAAATTTGTTGGTACCCCTCCACAAAAAATGAAGAATGCACAATTTTCTCTGAAATAACTTGAAACTGACAAAAGTAATTGGCATCCACCATTGTTTATTCCATATTTAATAGAAATCAGACTTTGCTTTTGATTTTTTTATTCAACATAATATTGTAAATAATAAAACAAATGAAAATGGCATGGACAAAAATGATGGGACCGCTAACCTAATATTTTGTTGCACAACCTTTAGAGGCAATCCCTGCAATCAAACGTTTTCTGTAGCTCACAATGAGACTTCTGCACCTGTTAACAGGTAGTTTGGCCCACTCTTCCTGAGCAAACTGCTCCAGCTGTCTCAGGTTTGATGGGTGCCTTCTCCAGACTGCAAGTTTCAGCTCTTTCCATAGATGTTCGATAGGATTCAGATCAGGACTCATAGAAGGCCACTTCAGAATAGTCCAATGTTTTGTTCTTATCCATTCTTGGGTGCTTTTAGCTGTGTGTTTTGGGTCATTATCCTGTTGGAGGACCCATGACCTGCGACTGAGACAGAGCTTTCTGACACTGGGCAGTACGTTTCGCTCCAGAATGCCTTGATAGTCTTGTTTTCGTTGTGCCCTGCACAGATTCAAGGCACTCTGTGCCAGGCGCAGCAAAGCAGCCCCAAAACATAACCGAGCCTCCTCCATGTTTCACTGTAGGTATGATGTTCTTTTCTTTGAAAGCTTCATTTTTTCATCTGTGAACATAGAGCTGATGTGACTTGCCAAAAAGCTCCAGTTTTGACTCATCTGTCCAAAGGACATTCTCCCAGAAGGATTGTGGCTTGTCAATATGCATTTTAGCAAATTCCAGTCTGGCTTTTTTATGTTTTTCTTTCAAAAGTGGAGTCCTCCTGGGTCTTCTTCCATGGAGCCCACTTTCGCTCAAAAAGCGATGGATGGTGCGATCAGAAACTGACGTACCTTCATCTTGGAGCTTGTATCTCTTTGGCAGTTATCCTTGGTTCTTTTTCTACCATTCGCACTATCCTTCTGTTCACTCTGGGGTCGATTTTCCTCTTGCGGCCGCGCCCAGGGAGGTTGGCTACAGTTCCATGGACCTTAAACTTCTTAATAATATTTGCAACTGTTGTCACAGGAACATCAAGCTGCTTGGAGATGGTCTTGTAGCCTTTACCTTTACCATGCTTGTCTATTATTTTCTTTCTGATCTCCTCAGACAACTCTCTCCTTTGCTTTCTCTGGTCCATGTTCAGTGTGGTGCACACAATGATACCAAACAGCACAGTGACTACTTTTCTCCATTTAAATAGGCTGAATGACTGATTACAAGATTGGAGACATGTATAAGAAACTAATTAGTTTGAAATATCACTATAATCCAATTATTTATTATCTTTTCTAAGGGGTACCAACAAATGTGTCCAGGCCATTTTAGAATATCTTTGTAGAATAAGCAATAATTCATCTCTTTTCACAGCTTCTTTGCTTTATTCTATGACATACCAAAGGCATGCAAATATACATGATAAAATAGCTTTTAATTTCATCACTTTTCAGGAGGAATGAAGCATTATTTCAATGAGCTGTAAGGGTACCAACAAATTTGAGCACGTCTGTATATATCGATTATTGCGACTTTTATGTGGAATGTAAAAAGAGAACCAAAATGGTGAGTTTTTTTCCCCCTTTGTATTACAATGCCATTTCCACATTGTTTTATTTGAAGTGTTTAAAGTTACATTTGTGTGTTCTTGTTCAGCTATAAAAAGGCACAAGTAAGCCTCATGTTACTTAATGAAAACATGTCTGACCACTGTTTACTGTGAAGAAACGGCAATGGCAAGGAATGTAAAGTACAAAATAAATAAAAGTGGTTTCAACTTTATGTACTATGTTTTGGAAATAAACAAAACGTTTAACCCTTTGCGGTCCATGTATTCAGTGCCTATCAGGCATGTCGGGTCTAATTTATTTTCACATGAGCTGTTTATTTTACATGCGCTGTTTAAAAGTAATTTTTATTCACAGTAAAACAGGTTTAAAGCAATGTGTATCAAAAGGACACTCAGTACTGCATCTCCAGCCCTGCCCCACAACTTGTTCGCTGTATTTATCACATCTCTTCATACTAGTGTATACTGATAAATTATCATCAAACTCCTCAGTAATGGTATCCAAGTCATTATTTTTTTACTATAACATCTCAAAAAGCTTGGCAAATGTCCGACTTTTCTTTGAGCGCTGGAGGCGGAAGCAGCTATCTTGTTTGTTTATGTCTGTGGTGAAGTGACTATACATATTGCTCAGATCTGCCTCATTTTTTTTTCGGCTTCTATCTGCCTCTCTCGGAACATTGAAAGCTTTTCCTGCTTTTTCCAGAGAAAAACGACTAGGGACCTGTGTGTGATGCCTTTTTGATGATGTCAGACAGGGTCCAATATTGGACCGGACTGGAAAGGAAAAATTGTAATGTTGGATCTGGTCCGACATAGGACTGCAAAGGGTTAAATTGAACTGCTGTTTGGCATCCTTTTGTTCTGTTGTTAATTCAGTGGGGTAAAATAAGGCCTACACAACTTATTATTTACCTCTGGGATATTCCTCTACTTTAACATGTTATATATTGTAAAATTTTGCCTCTCTCTCTCTCTCTCTCTCTCTCTCTCTCTCTCTCTCTCTCTCTCTCTCTCTCTCTCTCTCTCTCTCTCTCTCTCTCTCTCTCTCTCTCTCTCTCTCTCTCTCTCTCTCTCTCTCTCTCTCTCTCTCTCTCTCTCTCTCTCTCTCTCTCTCTCTCTCTCTTACCTTGTTTTTTTCCTTCCATAACTGACAAACCAAACACTATCTGACAACTTGATGAAACTGCACACAACAGACACTGCCTTCCTCATCGATCCTGCGTTCCTAGCAAGATCTTTCAATTTGCTGAACATTTGAGCTTATAATACAAAGCAAAAGTTGTTTTAATATCCTATCAGTGTTTACATACATACATATTGTCATTTTTATTTGTGATCTGCTATTTTGTCATGTATTTTTTCCTTTTTTTAATTGTATGCATTTTATTGCTTGTTTCTTATTTATGTGATGTCTGTTTTCTTTATTGTAAAATAACTTTGGGATACTTTATTGTATGTAATAAGGGCACAAGTGTTAGGCTAATTGACTTTTTTATGCTTTTGTCTTTATTTGCACCCTACAGTTTCATGGTAGTGTGTGTTTTTTTTTTGTTTTTTTACAGCTTAACTATTAGTGTGTAGGCTATATTTTGTGGTAATTTTGAGGACTTGTCTTATTTGAATGAACATAAGAAAGTTTACAAACGAGAGGAGGCCATTTGGCCCATCTTGCTCCTTTGGTTATTAGTAGCTTATTGATCCCAAAATCTCATCAAGCAGCTTCTTGAAGGATCCCAGGGTGTCAGCTTCAACAGCATTACTGGGGACTTGGTTCTAGACCCTCAATTCTGTGTAAAAAAAAGTGCCTTCTTTTTTCTGTTCTGAATACCCCTTTATCTAATCTCCATTTGTGACCCTAGTCCTTGTTTATTTTTTCAGGGCGAAAAAGTCCTCTGGGTCGACATTGTCAATACCTTTTAGAATTTTAAGTGCTTGAATCAGATCACCGTGTAGTCGTCTTTGTTCAAGACTGAACAGATTCAGTTCTTTGAGCCTGTCTGCATACTATATGCCTTTTAAACCCGGGATAATTCTGGTCATCTTTGCACTCTTTCTAGAACAGCAATATCCTTTTTGTAACGACGTGACCTGAACTGAACACAATATTCTAGATGAGGTCTTACTAATGCATTGTAAAGTTTTAACATTACTTCCCTTGATTTAAATTCAACACTTTTCACAATATATCCAAGCATCTTGTTGGCCTTTTTTTTAAGCTTCCCCACATTTGTCTAGTTGAAGACATTTCTGAGTCAACATAAAAGCCTAGGTCTTTTTCATAGATTCCTTCTTCAATTTCAGTACTTCCCATATGATATTTATAGTGCACATTTTTTAGTACCTTACACTTTTCTCTATTAAATGTCATTTGCCATGTGTCTGCCCAGTTTTGAATGCTGTCTAGATCATTTTGAATGACCTTTGCTGCTGCAACAGTGTTTGCCACTCCTCCTATTTTTGTGTTGTCTGCAAATTTAACAAGTTTGCTTACTATACAGAATCTAAATCATTAATGTAGATTAGGAATAGCAGAGGACCTAATACTGGTCCCTGTGGTACACCACTGGTTACCTCGCTCCATTTAGAGGTTTCCGCTCTAATCAGTACTTTCTGTTTTCTACATGTTAACCACTCCCTAATCCATGTGCATGCATTTCCTTGAATCCCTACTGCGTTCAGTTTGAGAATTAATCTTTTATTCTGGACTTTGTCAAAAGCTTTTTGGAAATCTAAATAAACCATGTCGTATGCTTTGCAATTATCCATTGTCGATGATCTCTACTTTTCCTAAAACTATGCTGACTGACTGTCTCCCAGGATACTGTTACCATATAGGTAATTTTCCATTTTGGATCGTATTATAGTTTCCATATAATAGAAATCAGGCTTGTTGGTCTGTAGATACCTGGTTCGGTTTTGTTTCTCTTTTTGTGGCTCGTATTACGTTTGCAATTCTCTAGTCTGTCGGTACAACCCCTGTGTCAAGAGACTGTTGCATCATCTTGGTTAGCGGTTTGTAAATAACTTTAATTTCTTTGAGTACTATTGGGACGATGTCACCTGGTCCAGGGGATTTGTTTATTTTAAGAGCTCCTAGTCCCTTTAACACTTCTGCCTCTGTTATGCTAAAGTTATTTAAAACTGGATAGGAACAGGTTGACATGTGGTACATGTTGTCCGTATCCTCCTTTTGTGAAAAGTAGTAATTTAATATTTGCTATTTTTTTTTGTCTATGATTTTGCCATTTTTATCTCTTAGACTTTTAACCTCCTCTTTGAATGTTCTCTTGCTGTTATATTGGAAAAACATTTTGGAATTGGTTTTAGCCCCCTTAACAATCTTCATTTCTATCTCTCTTAGCGTTTCTAACTTCCTTTTTCACTTGTGTTTGCAGTTCCAAGTACTCTTTCTGTGTACTTTTGTTTTTGGTCCCTTTTAAACGCTCTGTAAAGTGCCTTTTTTTTTTGCTGAAATATTTTTTTTTTTTAAATTGATCTATTAAACCATTATGGTCATTTTGTTTTAGATTTAGATTGGTCTACTTTTGGGATGTAATTGTTTGAATGAACAGAGTTCCTTTGCTATATTGTATTGTGACTGACTGTGCTGTGTCAAAGGATAGTGTGTCATTTTGATAGATGTCTTGCAGTGTTGACAACAAGCTTTTTCTATTTGTGCACCGAATATCCTCCAGTTTTAAATAATCATCTAATCCTAAACATTATATCGGACATTTAGTGTATGTGTAAAATCTTTTTTTTTTTTTTTTTAAAAGGCTTAAACATTTTTTTGGGACCAGTTTAGGAGTGAATAGTTGCTTTCCAATTGGTTTCATGTGGGTACATCCGGCATTAACATTTTTGAAAATCCAGTATTGCACCGAATATAGCCTTGCAGCCAAATAGTATTTCTCAAGAACAGGCATGGATAGCCCTCCTAATTTAGACAGCAAGTCTCATTTTCTTTATTCTGAGCTGGGAACCTTCCAGAGAAAATCTACCCAACAGAGATTGGCCGCATTTTCCAGTTCAGCATCTACTATTATGCTTCCAAGCCATAGGCTAGAGAAGCCTATTGGTTTTTGTTAGGATTATTTTATTTATTTTTTTTCTGCCAACATGTATTTTAAATACTGAACACAGCAAAACATCGCAATCCAAACGTCTAGGGGAGCAGTGTCTTCGAAAACAGGAAGAGTTTAAGTTTATTAAATACCAGCAACAAAAGTTAGTTCAGCCTGCAACAGATGTGTTTTGCAGAATGCTTTAATTCAGCTTGGCAGGCAGTATTCTGCAGCACCCAGTACTGTGCTGGGAAATATCGGGGGTATCAACTTATTGATTTTCAGATTTGCAATGTTTTACTGCATATGAATACTAGTTCAGTTTGACCTGGTTAATCCGACGTTTTTCATTTGTCAGAATTGAAATATAACAGATTTGAGAAATTAATGTTACTTGCAAACGCAACATTGCAAAACATGTTTGTATAACATGAACAAGGGTGCACTCTTTAAACAAAAACTGTTTAGTGTCTAATAATAATAATAATAATCCGGGGTTAATAACAGAAAACTGGTACAGATGTTAAGACATGCAGTTTAATGTTAATTTTGAAAATGCACAAAACTACTTGCGTAGTTTTAAAGCTAAAACTCTGACTTGTGACAATGAAATAACAAAGTGAAACATCTGTTAAGTTATTTTCTATATTCCATCAAGATTAAAATTATTGCAGATATTTCTTTTTTCCCTCTACTACAAAAATGACATTTACAGCATAAATATAAATATCTACCCTATTTATTTTTGTAATCAAAAAACAACATACAATGAGTTTTAACACGTTTTGGCTTTTTTTTGTTTGTTTCAGGATCAGAGAACAAAGGAAAAGCTGAGAAGTTTAAAAAGAGGTGGGTTCACAGCCTGACTGTGGTTGCCAATTGAGTGAAGATGGAAGAATGAGAACCGCCCTGGGGAGACTTACTTTACCACTGTGCATATACTGCTGCACTGAACATTTTTTTGTTAATTTGCTTATTGGTTCACAAGCTTTTTCAACAAGTGATTTTTTAATTTTATAGGATTTTTTCTTCTTTGTTCTATTCTTTTCATGCTACAAAATAAAGCAAAACATTACAACAGCTGATGAAAGCACTAGCTGAAATGTTTGTCTACCTGACTGCTCAAGTTTTACCTTGGATGTTTAATGACTTCTGCAACAAGGATCATCTCAGCATTTTCTTATTTTATTTATTTATATTTTGACATGTAACACATCACAGACAGCTGTTACAACTATTGTAGAAAACCTCCCACTTTTGAGTTGGTTAATTTCTGTCACTGGCAGTATCCCTATAATCATTGCATGCTTTGAAGGAGTAGAGTGTTATGTGATTACTTTCTGCAGTTTCCTATTGAGTGCTGCACTAAGCCAGATTTGTCCTATGCATCTTCCCCCCACAAACCAACCTTCTATTCAACTATTTATGGAAAAACATGGTAGCTCACAAAAGTAAGTTTTCATTAAAAAAAAAAAATGTAATGGAAAAAATAACTTCTTGTGTGTACCATATGAAACAAAGAAATGTAAATGTACAAATACACCTCTGATGTATACTAAACACTGGTACTGTTATCCAGAGGGCCGTTTACTGATAACAGTAATACATACTACTTTATTCTATATTAAGGTGCAGGTGATTCCCAAAACTCTTAGATTTGAGCTTAAGTACCCTTAAAGGTGTGATTTGTATTTCCCCAATGTAGTCTTGGCTATCTAAGGGGCAATGTGTCACTTTTTATATTAGTGTGATATTGATGAAGATTCAAGTAGACTATTAATTGTAAAGCAGCCATGCATGAACATTGGGACAACATACACCCAGAGAATTGGAGTGTACTCCAGGGTAGTTCAAATCAGGTTGCCAAATGCGATCTTTAATTTTAATATGGCCACTAGATTTTAACAAAGTCACCATGTTGGCAACTAAGCATTTACAGTATAGACAACTGAAGTTCGGTTGTGTAATAAAGGCTTTCTGCTTAACTGTCAGAATCTGCACCACCCTGTTGATCTTGCAGAGCCAATCCTTTCATGGAACCAGCCCCCATTTTCTTGTTTCCATAGTAATGTGTACCAGCCAGTCAAATTATGACAGAACAGCAGAAATTATCATTCCGAATTCATTCTGCGTTGTCTGCAGTTTGGAAGAGACAGTTATTGCCAACTTAAAGAAACTAAAAAACTTTAAAAGCAAGTTTACTTTTACTTTAAAAGCAAGTAGATTCCCCTCACTCCAACAACAACAAGGTACGAAAGGAGTGTTGAGGTGTCTGTGGTTTAAAATAACTACACAGCTTTTAAAAAATTCTCGGTGTTTCAGAAGTGCTGCAGCGCTACAGGCCATTGAGTTTCCTTGTCCACTTGGTTGATCAGCATAGCGGGCAGGGGAAATAAAAATAAATAAAATAAAAAAAGTTCTCTCAAAATCTCTTACTTACCCTAACTAAAACGTTAAAGAAACTGAAGCAACAGTCAAGTCTATTGCATTTGGTTTTGGAAAGTATACATCTGGCCAACGCCATAAAAATGAAAATGTAACTAAAAATGAGGAGGAGGAGGAGGAGCTAACAGTGTTGGTATTTTAGCAAGTAACTGAAAAATAAAGAAATGTGTTTATTTCCCTGAATCTTTTTGTATAGTTGTCTTCCCTGACATTTGATTCATCTAGTTCTATTGCCTGGCATTTATTGTATACAGTTCCCTGGAATTTTATGGAGTTAGTTCTCTGGCACATTGCTTTTATATACAATTCCCCCTCCCACAATTTAAAAGACAATAAAAAACACCCATTACATGAAAACAAAGCATGCAAAAGCAACGTGTGTGCAACATGTACATGTCTCCTCATATTGTCCCCATTTGAAAATGTTGGCCACCAGGTTTCAAAAGCTAGTGGCCAAATGGCCACCAGCGTACAAAATGATTAGTCCCATCCTGACTCTATAAGCGGAGCATTTACAATAGGAAAAATCAGTTTCACCACAAGGGTGTTCTCTTAGGAGGTGTTCCTATACACGGAGACTACTGTACCAGTGTGGATGCTTTTCCTGATCATGGGCTACTTCATTCCTCAAGAGATGAAGTGATTTACCAGGTTGTTCCTAGGTGAGACAGGAATCTTCATTTTAACCCAACCATTTCACTCAATCATAGCACACATTTTGCCTGCTATATGTCACAACACATCACAAAGAAACCCCATTCATGACATCCACTGTACCATATTAAGTTTCTACTGATGTAATCTGCTTTTAATTCTTTTTTACCTAAGACACCCCAGTTAAAAAAGGGTGACAATCAGCCACCTACCTCAATCACTTAAATGTATTCTCTTCATCAGTGTTTCCCTCTTTTCAATTAAAGTAACAGTGGACAAAATCAAGTTGGTCATGCGTAGAAAACATGTATCTGGATTTTTTTAAACCTGCAAGGCCTATTCAACTCACCACACCATGACACACATACACAAAAAAAACTAATTTTGATACGAACCATTCACACTGCCCGTGAAGTGACGGGGCAACACTGAAATGAAAAAAATAGGATTGGTGTCTTTTTGCAATTTTGTCATGTGCGCCTTTTTTCCGTAAACGATAGTGGAAGAAAAGTTCATTCTTACAGTATCAAAATACCTGGAACTGTATAACAAAGGACACAACAATTACAAAAACTTGACGATGAGGGAACATCTGGGAGTTTATTTCCAGTGAACTGGATATAGCTGCTTTACTGAAACAAGTATTCTGCAAAAAGTAGTGATGGTAAAAGTGAAGCCTCGTGAATCACTGAGCCCTTTGAACCATTGCTTCGCCAAAAGGTTCACTGATCCGAATCGCATGCAGCGCTTCTGGCTCTTTAGTGCCATCAAATGTAGATCTGCACAACCCACTGTCTTTAAAGTCAAGGCAGTTGTAAAATGTAACGGAACTATCTAAACTAAAGTTTACAGAAAAGGCAATGACTTAATATATTCATGATACACACTATCAAGCAATTGTGATTGTTCAAGTTATACCGATATGTAGATTTTCAGTTTGTATATTTCAGTGCAGTAATGTCACCATAATAAATTGAGAAATGCATAATTCATGTATTTCCCATAGGAATCACCTGAAGCCCAAGTCAAACACCGAACCATTTGAATTGCCTACAGCTTTATCTATCACTGAACCAGTTGAATCGCAAGCATTTCATTTCATACCCTCAGATGCTTGCCATTCTTTAACCCCATGCTAAAAACACTGACGCTATTTATGCCTTCATTTCAGCTCCGATTTTAATTTTACATTCATTATACCTAACCTGCCACCAAATCCTCTAAGACTGTTTAAGAAACTGACCATTTATATAGATCCAAATTATGAATGTTTGTTTAAATTGTATATTTTAATAGCGGATTAATGTTTCATACTTTTATTGCAGTATAGAACTCATTCAAGTACTTTTAAAAATGCAGGGTGTACTAAAGTTTAAATTAAGACACTATAGATGTTCATTTCCTGACTAAATATTTGGTTTTAATATAAATAAGTTCATTACCACACAGTGTTAACAAATACTTAATACTGTTATTTTACAACAGCAAGTGTACAATGTAACGGTCTGCAGGTTTGAATCAGGTGGAAAAAATAAAGCTACTGGGATAACAGGCATGGCAAAAGAGCAGTGGTGATGGATGTTTGCAATCAGCTCCTGAGTAATTCAAGTTTACAGGACAAGCTTTGGGGAAGAAAAAAAAAACACTGTCAATCAAAGCCATATTTCAAACTTGTATCAGGTGCTTGAGCTTATTGTATGAAATAATGCAAGATGGAAATTGTCCAATTTTATAAACTGATGTCACCCACATGCTAGCAAAACATAGAACACATATACAGATTGTTTTTCCACAAAAGAAACATGTTTTTATAGTAAAAAGGAGGTTCTCTTTTTTTTGGTTTTCTTCATTTTGGTAGCTAAATATGACTTGCTATTTTTATAATTAGTTTGATTTTTTTTTTATATATATATATATATAAATATATATAAAATATATATAAATTGTTCTCAGAGACTTTTATTCCTAACAGGGATGTCAATGCTGGGTTTAAATATTTTAGTATATATTATACTGCTATATTTCCAAATGGGAACAAATGGGAACAAATCAAGTTTGCATATAAGTTAGGGGGGAAAAATAAATGATTTGCACCATGCCTTGTAAAACTAGGAAGCAGCACCTGTCCCCAGTAGGTTACTAATTAGAAAAAATACATTTCTTCTCATATAGAGAGATTTTTCTCTCTCTTTTTAAATGTTCCGAATGTTGGATCACCCATGATAACGGAGCGTGCCAGTGAGGTGGTCCAGGATGCATAGCTAGTGCAAATAGTCTTCTACTGCAGCAAAAGCACATGAGCCACTCCCTGATCGAGCCATCAGCCCCAAACACTGTGTGGCCTGTCCCATTGCCTGAGCCAGAGGAGGTTGCTTTGGCAGGTTGTGAATCTCTGAAAGCACAACACAATAACACTCATTAGTACCTAGTATGCCTCTCTATGCAGCGTTTCTGCTAGGAAAAACTGCTGCCAGTCAGTGACTAGTCACTAAATATTTTACCAGTCATAACACAAAATGTCATCGTCATTCACCTGACACTTGTCCACTCAAAGTGATACACATAGTTATGGAGAAAGAATAGGCCTGTGTGAAAAATGAAAACTTTCTTCTTTTTTTTATAACAATCTGTTTTCAAAAGATGTTGAAATACTTTTTGAAATACTATTTTTCAACATTCACATTTCACTTCAGAATTTCAAATTGAAATATTTTACAAAATAGTTCTTGGTGTAACTTAAAACTACAGGTATAATATCAGCACGAATGAAAGCATTTTGTACTGAAGATAGGAGGGTAAGCAAATTTACAGAAGACTAGACTGTAGAAGTAAAGCTTCATGCATCACGGTATGCAACCCGTCAAAGCAGAGCAAGAACCTGTTGACTTTCTTAATAATCACACCCACTGAAAGTCTTGACACTTTTGGGCTGATATAAGTGGTTCACTCAGCTTTATGGCTGTAAATCCCATGGTATATAAAAACAAGCAATGCAATCAAAGTAATACAAATCCCATAGAGGCCTACCTAATATTGCACTATTGAGTGCTGAGCAGACTGGTTCTCTCTGTATTGAGTCAAGCTGATATCCAACTGGGCTGTTCCAAGGGTCTGAGTAGGCGAGTAAACTAAAAGCGTCCTGCAAAAAGAGCCAAAGTAATAAATACTTCATACTTGCATCTCTCCAAACCCTACAAGGAGAGCTTAAAAGTTAGAATAAATATTTTTTTTCAAGTTACATGGGGGTAGATGGGAGTCTTCCTCAGAAAAGAGATCTGGATCTTAACCATTTTGTAAAACAGACAGAACCTTTGTTCTACGTCACAGCAGAAGTACAGGGCTAGCATAAAGTCGCTTGGGGCATATCCACACATGCGGTGGCTTATCTTGAAGACAGAGTGCTGAATAGGGTGCTGGTACTGACAGAACAAGCCATGAAAAACACAATGACAATAAGGAAATGCACAAATGGATGCTGTTGAAGCCCACATAACAGAGTTAATTAAACTAGTGATATGTACAAAACCAGCACCCCCGATGTGCATTTTTATTGCATCACTATGTTCCCCATGGCTTGTTCTGTGCCAGTACTCAAATTCAGCATTCCACATTGGCTAGACAAGCCACAGCATGTTTGGATATACCCCAAGCCAACTTCTATATAATAAATAAATAAAAAGATCACAAATACAACTTGCAATTTGCAGGATTAGAACCAGAAACTGAATGTCGGTCTCCTTTTCTTTTTCCGAGAGAGAGAAAGACGGGGCGAGGGGATGTCAAATACTTAAAGAACCATATTAGAAGGTAATAGAGTGTTTGCCCGACAGCTGCACCAGCATGCATCAAATAAATTCCATGTTGGTGCAGTCACCAAGTGCCAACCTTCAACATCTTTTTATTGGTGGAGTTTTTGCCGCATTCTCTCCTCAGCTGCTCGCTCATGGCCTGCAGCTCTCGTCCAAAGTGGATCATTCTCTCGATGGCAGCCTGGCTGCCTCCGCACAGCTGGCGACGCAACTGAGTGGAATCTATTTCTGTGGGCAACAAAACAGCAAGCAATTAGCTTCACTTGTGTAAATGAATGTTTCAAAATACCATGTAATTGCAATGACATGAATTGTAGCATGGAAACCCCTGGCCACACAACAATTTATATTTGAAATCTCTGAGTGAAGGTTCTCTAATGTACAATAATTTAAAGAAGAAAATAAATAAAGTCCATATTTGGTATGTTCTGAACACCATTAACCACTTCAACACCATGACGTACGCACGTACATCAAAGGAAAACAAGCTTACAGTACCATGCCGTACCTGCGTACGTCAAGTTTCCCAAGATTCTATGATCGGTTTTTCAGTCTAGCGTTTCAGGTTTCATTCTCTAAGGCAGTGCTAGTACTGTGGAATGTGCAATGAAAGTCAGGGGAGCGTCAGGTGACATTTGTATCCAATTGTGTGTCATGTAGCAATTTCAATCTAGCTGTGGGCGTTTAGAAGATATATTGCAGGAAGACATTCAACTTTTACAAATATATATATATATATATATATATATATATATATATATATATATATATATATATATATATATATATATAGGGTTTTAAATTATTTTTTTTGTTTTATTATTAGTTTTACTTGTTTAGTTGTAGTTTATATAGTTTTTAGCGAAAGCTAAACATGGCAACGTACGCGGTCTTTCTATGTTGAGCAACGGGAGTAAAGTTGGTTCAGAGGATTTCGATACGCGCGACAGTGATGCTAACTTATCTATCACTCAGCGATGATGATGATGAAGAGGATGTGGAGCCAAGAACAGTACAAACTGTACAAATAAAAGAGCATGCAGCTATTTTGCAGGTAAGCCAGCTGCAAACGGGAAGCTGTTTGGTTTGAAATGGCAGTGCTGTTACGAAATACTATCAAAACACAGCACTGGGTACAGGCAATGCGGCAGCCAAATCCATCACAATGCTGTGTACACGCATTTGTGACTATCCCTCCAACACAAGGGCAGCAAACACCATAAAAAAGGTACAGGGTCTGCTACGAAAATGAAATGTGCAGTGGTTGCGAAGGCAATCCCGGGTTCTGTTGTATTGAACATTTCAATAAATGGCACAGAGCAAGTGGATAATGGCACACGTTTTGATATTGTTTGATTTTTATTTGATACTTACTGTTTACTGATTATTATTAGCTTTTTGAGTTTTTGTTTTCATTGTTTAAAAAATATATATATTGAATATGGGTATGCAGTACACCGGAGCATAAAGGGTTAATGAAAAACACAGTTTAGGTCATTTATTTGTGTTTTATTCATCATTTGTTAACATTTTATAACAATTACAGGTTTGAAAACATTATTATTATTATTTTCAATAATCTGGTACCTGGGAAGGGGTTTCATTTTTACATCTGGAGTTGAAGTGGTTAAGAATAACAGCAAATTGGAAGGGCGGTTATGGTCTTTATTTAATTCAGGCTTTGGTCTATAGTGGCCACATGCAAAGAGACCATTAGATAAGCAGTTCTTGAGATACATGGAAAAATGTAAGTGTGACATACTGATGGATCCCCATATAACCCTAGGATCTAATACTCTCAACACCTCATGCTAAATGGTGTTAATACCAAGCTTCATGACAATTGGAGAAGCAGCTCCAGATGCATGGACATAAAGTTGGCACGACCGCCTCCACTATATCCCGGTGGGGAATAAAAATGCCAGTGTGCTGACCGAAATATCAGTTCTTGTTTTAGGTCTTTGTTTATTTCTTCCAAGCATACCGATTAAAAACAAACAAACAAACAAACAGACAAATCTGGTTTCAAGAGACACCTCCAATCACGCTTTGTCAAGAGAGTAAAAAAAACATCCAATATGTCATGAACTGTTTCATAATGTCAAAACAATAAGGAGTCAGGTTCAACTCTCACTCATTGCCAGTGTTTGTATATATTTCTTTTTTCAATACAACGAATCTCTTCGTACCCATTTCAGCTTCACATTCCTCCATTTCATGATCATGCTTGGAGCTGCCATTCAAGAAGCCATTGGATGATAATTCTGACACTCCGTTGCTACACCGATCTGTCTCCATGTCAACATCATTGCTAGAACTAATAAAAAGATCAGACTTGAGAAAGAGACTTAGGTTTCGGTCATCATTTCAATGGCCAAGGTTAATTAAAAAACAAACAAACAAATAAATAAATAAATAAATAAATAAATAAATAAAAAACCACAAAAAAAATGAACATGCTACATGTTACAATTTCCAACATTAGGGAACAGAGGACGTTCTCAAAATGTCTGTTAATCTAAAACAAATGTTATTTTCAAGTATTTCAAGTGTATTGTATAAAAGGTCTGCATCTTCAACATAAGGAATAATAAGACAATAAACAAGCCAGGAGAGCTGTGTTTAACTGTTAAAATGAGCAGTAGCCAGGAGCCTTGTTTACAATTTCAAATTGTGTTTGGCTGTCCAGTCAGGTCGTAACTGTGATGTCCATACCTTCGACATTCTACTGTACTAAAACCTCCTCCTGAAGCTGCACCGCTTGGGTCATGACTTAAATGAGGTCCTTAATTTATTTACTTCAACAGTTAACATCCTTGGTTACCATCTCATTATCTAATTTCAGCACAAGTGTAGCATCAGGCAGAAGGAAAAAAAAAAAAAAAACATTCAAAAGGTCATCTCTTCAAACGCAATGCAATAACCATATCGCACTCTTTGTATAATCAAAGTGAACAGACAGCTAGCCAGAGACAAGGCTAGGTATAAGGTTTCAAATTCTGGAATGTTAGATGCTCCTCCTATCATTTAAAACCAAGCTCTATTTAAAAGTCATAGACAACACCCTGTCTCCTGCCATTTGTAATTCTATACTGCTTTGGAGCGAGATCTCTTTAGGTTTGATGGCATCCATCTCATACTATCCTCTTGCATAGCTTACCTGGTGTAGCTGTTGGGTTGCTGGGATCTTGTATTGTTTATGCTGTTTAGGTCTGGTGTTGTTAAGCTGGAGGGCTGGTGTTTGTGACAGTGCGACTGATGTGGTGCATTGTTGGACATCACTCCATTACTGCAGTTGCTGTCAAAACCTGGCAAAGGCAAGAGAAGAAATGCATCACTAAACAGCACAGCTGATGGTGTGTTTAAAAGTAGTACAGCTCAAAGTTAAGGACAGACTATTAGAAAAGGGTTTTCACATAAGTTTCCTTGAAGCTGGTTACTTTATTCATTAGAAATTCTGGTTTCCCTGGGGTAAATAACATCTCGGATTGAATAGTAGCAAAATAAATGTATTATATGGCCACAAGTCATAACAGGGTTTTTTTTTTTTTTGAACTGGAACTGCAAATATCATAGAATACAATTGTACTAAATATCAAGGCAGGGCAAGAAACTAACACAATTGTGGTATTAGTCCTAAGGACTAGTACCTTTTGAAACTTACACGTCCTTATGTGATGTTCCTGAGTCTAAATCAACAACAGCTGTTTGGGGTCCCTAAAATATTAAGCTTCAATTTTATTTTCCTAAAAAAATGAACACTTATAATTATTGTATTAAAAAAAACCAAAAAAAAAACCAGATACCACAAACACTAATGCTCATTCCCAGATACATTGATTGGGTTTCTGTATCTGCCTTCCCTCACATTCCGTCTGTGTGGACAACACCGTTGACAGCATACTTCACGTAGCATATCACTGCCTCAGTAATGGAACGATCTGTAGAACCGTCTGAGATACCCGACAAATACTTAGCAGTTGCCATTCTGGTTAACTGGGCTGGACGCTGGGTCCTCGCAATAGCGTGTATACACTCCAGTGCCTGTTTAGAATTGCTATAGGTTTACCCCACATTTAATCCTTTTGCCTCATCCAGGTCACACATCCATTCAAAATCTGAATACGGTCGTGCATGCTTTGCAAGGGCGTGAGCTGTCTTAAAAGCACTTTTAGCTTAATTTATTATATTACTTTTAGAAAAAAAAAAAATCGGTTTTACAGGTTTGTATGTACCAGTTTACACAATAGTGTTCAATGGAACTGCGTCTGTGTTTACAACACAGCTCCTGGATGCAGGCACAGTCAGCTGGCAGACGCGTACGCTCCTCCATAGAGTACAATGCAGCCGCCATAGCGGAAGTAGTGTTATATTTTCTTTTTATGTAGTATTAGAAACAATGATTTCGGTTTTATAGTTTTGTATGTACATATATATGTACACACCCGTTTCTTTTGAAATGTATATTTTATTTTTTCACTGTTTGTAGTCGTGCTGTATATGTGCTCATTTTGAAAATAAAGCCTTTTAGTTTAATTTTCCATTTAAATAGTGTTTCTGCAATGCAAATGTTAGAGATGATGTTCATGAATAAAACTTTTGAGCTCTTTCTGATAGTATGTCTTTCATTTTCATAACGAAGCAGTTTCAAAATGTACGGGTCAAAATGACCCATGTGGCGCTTTGAAAATCCGGCAGTTCTAGTGTTAAATACTTTGATATTTTACACTGACTAAAGATTGACCTACCAAATAAGTGTGCCGTGTTAAAGCAATTAGGCTTTAAAAAGAAAAAAACATAATGAAAAAAGAAACGTAATGTGAGGAAATGTCCGTTTTTATACTGTTCTGTATAAAAAGTACATTTTGTTTATACCGAAAGTTCACAGTTAAACCACGGCGATGGATAAATGAATAGCGTAAGTAAATCACATGGACAAAATTCAATGAACCGCTGACCATTTGCATAATGCAAAATTCGGCATTACATGGGGAGATGAAGGGAGGTTTCAGTTCTGAGTGACTGTTTGGTAAGCATTATGAATGTTTGTTCACCACTGCTATACTCCGTTAGAAAATTGGCTTTTCTTGCATTTTTTTTTTTTTTTTTTTTTTTAAATGCAAGCCTGTGAACGTGGAAGTATATCTGTATACTTTCTTTTTAGGCATTCGCCCACAGCATTACTAAGACACACACATCAACTAGTCCTCATCAGTTTTAATTTGCATCAGAGGAACGGCTGAGGTTTAGTTTCTAACCCTGATCAAGGTCACAAACATCTTTAGTAAGTTTATATTTGCATGGATATACAAAACAATTAATGTTATTCTATTTCAAATGGTCACATATCAAGTTATCTATGGATTTAATAAGCTTTCTTCCTGGGTACACTTAAAAGTAAATACGAAATACAAAACCATTTACACACATTGAGCAGCCAGTTACTTTTGGAATAAAAATGTCTTCTCAGGGGAACGTTGGATGGGTTTAAGTTAAAAAAGCATAAATGGAAATGTTGGTATCCCTACACATGAAGCAAAACACATTGGATACAAATGTTTTAGTTTAAATAGGAAATGCCATGACTTCTGAAGTCATCAATTTGCTATACATTTCATGGGAGGAATTGCACAGTACTGGAGTGTTTCAGGTTATCTTCAGGGCATAAGAGCCACATCTAATTCATGTATAAATGCAAAATGAACATGAAGCACTGTTTCTGAATTCAAAGAATGTTACCAATGAAATGCCATAAGATTTGTGGACAAGAAACCTCTAGTATCAGGGAACAAACACAGTGTAACCTTTAACAGCCAGACCATGATACAGTACACTGTCATAACATGCTTTTGCATGCCAGGCTTCTTATTCCAGCAGTTTTGAAGGAACTCTGTAAACATTTCTACCATTTATAGAATCAAATTCTTGTTCCAATGTACAGCCTTGTATAATCTTTTCATATAAAAATAAATAAATAAATAAATAAATAAATAATGACAGCGACCAAGCATTTGTTAATAGCTTGAAAACAAAACTTCTTCACAACTGCTTCACAACCTAGAAAATTACCATGCTTGCATGTGCAAAATTTGAAACGTGAATGTTCACAATTCTGAGGTAAAACCCACTAGTTTGTCAACTTGACATATACACTTCACTGACCGATACACTTATCTATAATTTTAGTTTAATCAATCCGCTTAGGTCATGTAACCTGTTTTTAATTAACTGAAATGTCAAGAAGAAAAACAGTGCTGTAACATTGCTGATGTCAGACCCCATACCATTCACTAATGGAGGAAGCTGTTGAAACTCAGTTAAGTAAAAGGCAGTGGACCATTTAGGCATAACAACACAGCTAGTCTCTTCTCTGAGTAATGGTGTAATCCTTTTATAACATTTATCCAATAATAAAACAGTCAAAATAATAAGAGTCAAAATGATATACCCCCATTATGAAGTACCAGCTTTTGGTTACCTGCTAGGTGACCATGTGAGCCGCTGGACTTGACCAAGGTCAGGCTGTGGATGTTTGCACTGTGACTAGGGCTCATACTGGGGCTGCTGAATGTCCGTGGGCTGCCCGGGTAGCTGTCTTGGGATTTAGGACTATGGCCCCCTAGGCACCGCACTTCACTATCAGTCCCATTCACCATTTCTATAAACTGACGCACCCTGTTTGAAAAAGAAAAAAGTTTCTGGTAATATCTGATGCCAGAGTATGTTCTATTAAAACTGCTCATTCAAGCAGAATACTTGTTAGAAATTAAAGTAAAATCATTATAAATCAGTAATCAAAAAAAGCTAAACATCTAGCTCTTGATGCAAGAGTCTGTTCAACTGCTCAAAAGAAGAACACTGGATTAAATTCTGGCACACCGTAATTAATAAGTCACTAAAACGAATGACCTCAGTTGCTGAGATAAACTGTCTAAGAAGCTAAGGTGAAGCAGACAAATGTTTCAGCCAACGCCAACACTGACTTTAAGGCTACAAAGCAGTGGACATCGCCAATCAACATTTTGTTTAAACATTTAACTGCCAGAAAATACTGTATTTACTAGAATTTAAGTCGCACTTTTGGATTCAAGGTTTTTAGTTAGGGTACCAATTTAAATTTGTGCATGTCAATTATTCTGGTGCACTTGAACAAGACCAACTGTACACAGTACTGCACACTACAGATATTACTCTCGGTATAGTACCGGTATAGCATTTTAAAATGGCTGAACAGTGAAGTTCATGAACATTTTTTTGATGCAGCTTTTAAAAGAAAAGTCATTTTGTTTGCTGAAGAAAAGAGAAACTGTGGTATCCGAGATGTGTCAGAAGATGGAGACGCAATCAAAAGGCTATGCAATACTATAATATTACCAGTATAGTACTTGTTGAAATGATCAACGTGGGTCCGGCTTCAAAATGAACAATCATTTATTTATATATCTTTCTTTCTCTATCTGGAGGAGCACAAGAAACAGGAACACTAAGGTATATACTGCTTCATGGCGGATTCTCCATCGCTCTCCGATTCTCTAATTTACACACTGTTATTGTGGTCTGTGCCTGGTTTAACTACGGGAACCCCACTAGTGTAAATTCTAGTCCTAACTCAAACCTAAAATGAACAACACATTTCTGTCTTGCACTAATTTTGCTTGCAAACATGACAGTGTCACGTTGGCCAAATTAAACAAACGAGGACAATAAAGCAGACTGAAATAAAGTTCAAGGTAATTTACCCTTTCCCAGCTACCATAAACTGCAATGGACTGTCATTCAATACTGAAAGTACTCTACTGTACATATTTTCTTTTTCCATTTGCATTTGTAATATAGTAGGTGACGTACTCTGATGCTTTAATGTACAGTAATAGTGTTCCCTGCTGGCACCTATAAATTAAAGTAATTTAACTGTCAATTTTTTTTTTTCATTAAGAATTAAATGTGACTTGCATTCAGGGTCTTTTTTTTTTTTTTGGTGTCCGTATTTGGGGGTGCGACTTGAATTCAGGGGCAACTTAAATTCGAGTAAACACGGTAGAATTCACCTTAAAATCTAACAGAACAAAAGACCATGTTCTAACAGAAATCAATCCCACAAAAGAAATGGCGCTCCAAGAATGAACTTACTTTAACATGAATACAAGGTTTGGATTTCTTTCTACTAAACTTGGATACAGTTGCTGTGTTGTTTCGATTGCTTCACCCATCCTTCCTGCCAACACCAACTTCTGTATTTCTGTTAAATAATAAAAAAGGAGAATAACTCAGTGGCAAAACCCTTGAATGTTTATTAGGCATTGCATAACTGTTTATTGTCTTCATGAACACATTTGTACATTTTTTGACGAGCCCTTATATTCTAGACAGCTTACTTTGTCTGTTTTTGATGGAGGCTAGTTCCTCATGTACTGCCTGGTCTGTTGATTTGGCGAATGCTTCTGCTGTAGCACAGTAACCATGATGAACTAGGTAGGATGAAACCATTCTGGAAAACAAAGAAGAGAATAAGTGGTGTTAATTATAATTCCACATGCTGACTATTAAACGTGTAGGTGTTAAGTTTTGTTCATATGAGAAGAACATTTTAAAAGATTATGTTATTACCATAACCCTGGTTCCCTGAAATAGAAATGTAAACATTAACGAATGGGTATTTACCTCCTAAAGACCCAAATCCTGAATAATTTATACCAAAGCTGCTCTTTGAGATCTCAGCGTCATTTTCCCTTCAAGCCTGCTGCAAATAATGGATGCAGCGACCTTGAAGGGTAATGGTTACATTTCTATTTCAGGGAACCAGGGTTATGATAATAACCTAACGTTCCATTTAAGTATGAAATGTAACCATTACCGAATGGGTGAGTATACCCAAGATGTCACAAGAGTATGATTGCAGAACAAATAGAATGCTACAAGGCTGCCGAGAGGCTGCCTTGTGCGTTACCATTCAGTACCCCAGTAACAAGTAACTAGGATGAAAACACTGAGGGAGAATTTCACCTCTATGCCTGTGTTGAAAGGGTTGACTGGGAAGCCACCCTTAACACTAGTTCCAAAACCAGGGTTTTGAGGATCAATCAGATTTAGCCTGTAGAACCTAGTGAAGGTATGGGGAGTAGCCCACACTAGTCCTGCATCAGGTCGGGTTCGGGTCGGGATATCAATGTTTTCGGGGTTTGCGGTTTGGGTCAGAAAATGTCATGCTTCTTGTCTGTCCTTTCAGCGTACTCGTCTGTAACCCATTCCCAAATAACGTATTAGAAAGTAAATTTATTTTCTGCACCAAAGCAGGAGGCGATTAGGGAGGAGTCAGCTGTGTTCTCAGTTTGTTTTGCTGCTTGTTTGATACGTCGCAAGATCCTTTTATCACGCCTGCTTGGTGATATTAAAAATGCCTGTGGATGAGGTGAAACAAAAGACAACGCAGGGTTTAGATCAAGTAGTGGATAACAGTTCGAGATGTAAATCAGAAGTATGGAATTCTTTCATAATCACGGCTTGTAAAACCTGTCATCATGTTTTTGTGTACGACAGCCACAAAACTGGTACATCATCTCTGCGAAAGCACAGGTGTAGCTCCCTTTCAGCTGGTGGCACGAAAGAAAAAGACATGTATTTTATAATAAAGTAAGTAGAGATAGTTAATATGTTACTATGTTAAAATGTATCTAGACTACTACAGGGAGCTACCACACTGTATAGCCTATTGTATAAACGCAACCTGGTAGAGATATCTCTGTGTGAATGTGAGTGTGAGAGTCAGTCGACACAGGCAGTAGGGAAAGGACAAACACTTGCGGGTTGGGGTCGGGTTGCAGGTTTTATTAAAACGGGTTGGGTCACGTGTAAGAGGATGGTGTTGCAGCAGGTTGCAACACCATCGTATTGCATAGGTCCATGACAGATGCACCCTGGAATAAAGCCCACAAAGTTGCAAATTTTCTGGTGGAATAGGCAGTGAGCTTTTCTGGTGGTGGCAAGTTGGCCAGCTCATAGGTAGTCCGTGTCTGCTATCCACTTGGATAGCCGCTGTTTAGACAGTGCTTGGCCACAGGACTTTACCCCATAGCAGAAAAAAAATTGTTCAGACTGCCTCCAACTTTTTGTACAATTAACATAATACTACAGGGCCTCAACTGGGCAGAGCGTATGGAGCTGTCGTTCCGTCAGACTGGAAAGGAGGTGGATGGAAAGCCAAGAGAGTCTTCGGCAAGGCAGGATTGGTACGAAGCGTGACCTTTCTCCTGGCCTCTGTATATAAAAAAAAAGGGAAAGCAGGCTTTCATAGAGAATGCCTGAATCACACTCACCCAACTTTGCGGAGGTGATAGCAAGCAAGAAAGCCGCTTTAAACGACAGCAATTGGTGTTTCATGAGTGCATTTAGCCTCCAGTGAGGGATAATGTCCTTCGTAGGCAGACTAAGCCATTGAACCCTTTTCAAAAATTGCCCTGACAGATAGACCTAACGTGGAGAGGCAAAAAAGTCCTGCAAAAATTGCAGTATAACTGCCATAGGACAAGTCGTGGGGTCGAACCCACGAGGCAGACGGCCCACTTGTACCCGTACTGGGAACGTGTGGCATGCTGTAGGGTGTCAATTTCCCTGTTGGAAAGTCCCAGATGGCTCAAATGCAGCTGTCAGGGGCCAGACCCAGAGCTGCAGGCTCGATTGATTGGGATGCCATAAGGTCCACTCCAAGCTGCTGGGGACTCCCCTTGAGAGGACGTCTGCCGCCTTGTTCGTCACTCCAGGCAGATGAAATACACACAGTGAGAGGAGGTTCTCGTGCGCCCACAGCAAAAGTTTGTGGGCCACATTATGGAGACTGGGCAACCGCAGGCCACCCTGGTGGATGATGTAGGCCACCACTGTTGTTTTGTCTGTACGTATAAGCACATGTCTCCCTTGAACCTTGTGTAAAAAAATCTGCAAGGCCAGGTAAACTGCCTGCAGCTCTAAAACGTTGATGCGACGACCCCTCCATGGGGGGGGGGTTCCACACACTTTGCACACCACGGCCATTCCACACAGTACCCCAGCTCATGTTGGACACGTCCGTGGTGATGACCTCCCTTCTGGTGGGCCTGATAGATAGGCCGGCTGTTTCCACCAAGAGAGTGGGACACTGTCAATAGGAAGTCACGGTTCAATGCTGGCTGGAAGCAGGCCTGCTGAGGGCGCATGTGCAGGAGACCCAATGGAAGGGCCTGGGAAGCTGCTGCCAGCAGGCCCAGAAGTTTCTGGTACATTACCACCGTGAGTGCTCTGTTGAGCAGAAAGAGCTCCAAATAGGCAGCTACTCTGTACACTCTGCCATCTGAGAGTGGCCAGCATGAGGCCGGAGTCCAGGCACACTCTGAAATAGGAAGCTGTCTGGGAAGGCGTGAGCTGGCTCTTTGAATGATTCACCATAAGGCCAAACTGTCGAAGGTGGCCGGTGACAAGTTCCGTGTGGGCCTTTGCCTGTGCTGGAGACTCGGCACAAATTAACCAGTCGTCCAGATAGCTGAGTACTCTGATACCTTTGGCTCAGATACAGGTTGACCTGTCTGAGGACGAGTATCGGTCTGAGACCACCATCCCACTTTGGCACTAGGAAGAACCTGGAGTATAACCCTTCCTCCAACTGGAGGCGGTCTATCATGCGAATAGCCCGTTTTTGCAGCACAGCTGTCACCTTCTGAGACACCACATTGGCACACGTATGCCCTGGAGTGCCCAGGGCGTTCAACAACAGTGCTTTGTCCCCGTCAGGCACCCGTGGCTAATCTGTGCTTGCAGTTCCGTGGAGCCCCAAGGGGACAGACGGGGCAGGTGGTGCCGAGCGTTCCCGCAGCAATTCAGTAAGAACAGTTCCCTGGTGGGACACAGCCGCCCAGCTTTTCTCCATCTGCTCAGAGTATGCCTAATCGCCTTGGAACGATTCTCCTCCTCCCCGGGGGAAGGGAAGGAGAGGTAGAGCTCGAGGAGGACGAAGAAGGCCGTGAAGACAGTTTCCTGCCAGGGCTACTTTCCCAGGTGCGCCGTCCGCTCTACCTTGGCGCAGATTCATTGGGTGAGTATGCAGCAACCTCTTCACAAGAGGGTGATGGGGGAGAGCTGAGCAGGAGTAAGGAGCGTGCGCTTGAAGAAAAGGGCACAACATTTTCAGAAGCTGCAATTTACCAGTGCCTCCTTGGCATGCTCTGTCCCCAGGCAGGATTAGCACCTGCCATGCTTGTCCTCAATAGGCAGACCGGCATTGCATGTCTCACAGGGATAGAACCCGGGCATGATGCAAGCAATGCAATGTACAATAAAGGGTTGTACAGCTGTTACCTCAATCTGCTTATATAAAATTGTCTGGGTGTGTCAAGACCTGAGCGGGACCGGTTTGGTGATCTCTGGACCAGGTCAGTACCGGTCAGTTCGTTACCTGTGCAGTAAACTCGGTACAGGTTCGGTACGGGTCCACCGGGTCACAGTCACTGCAGGTGGCAAAGTACAGGGATGCCCACCTGTAAGCGCCACTGGCAAAACCACTCAGTCAGTACCAACACGAGACTGAGGGAGTAGGCTTAAATAGTACTACACAACAATGTACTACAATTTTCCTTACAATGAGTAAATCAAACATAAAAAATATGTGCTTTACTTATAACCAATTCTAAAGACCGCTTGTTCGCTTTTTAATATGTACCAGTAGCCAGTTTCAAAGCCACGATTCTGCCTCAGTCCGTCAGAAATATGCAGTTGCTAAATCAGTGTGTTATAAAAGCTGCATGAAGTATGCACATAAATCATACAAGTGCGCTCTGTAGCACTGGAACTAGTAATAAAGTTGTCAGTAAGCGGCGTGCAGTTGCTAATTTCAGAATTCCATTAACATTAAAGTCTATGGGATGGGATTGGTTCCTGGGAAAATGTTGTTAATAACTGAAAGTTGTTTTTATCAGGGTTGCTAATAACTGGCATCTACTGTATATAGATATAAGCAACAATGTACTTATCTGAAAAAGGCTCTCAGATCAGGTCAATCTTGAAAGGAGGCGACAAGGTCTGTGACTGCAGTACTTCTGATCCCTCGGGGGCGGGGTCACGGCTGCGTCACAAGCTCAAAGAGCAGCTTTGGTAGAAAGTATTCAGGATTCAAGTATTTAGGAGGTAAATACCCATTCAGTAATGGTTACATTTTGTATTTGAAAGGGAATGAGAGAGTTAGCTGCCAATAACAGCTGACCACTCAGAGTGATTTCTGACAGTAAACTGATCTGCGATCCAACTGGTTCAGTCAACTTGTGCCAAAACAAGGTTGGCCCAAGCACTGTTAGACCAAAGTCAAATCTGACGTAAGTCATGTCAGACCTGAGTCAACTTGGACATAAGCAAACTGGGATTACGGTGAAATCAGAGGTAAGTGCAGTCAGACCATTGATGAATAATAATCACAAATCACTAACCTTTACAATGACAGCAAGCAAACTAAAAGTGAAACAACTGCATAATTCAAAACTACTACTACTACTAATAATAACAATAATAACAATAATAAATAATAATGCCTCCTTTGTCTGAGCAAGAAATCACAATTATGAAATTTGCCATTTGCTGTATTCTGTACATAAACCAATGGAAATGTCGTAACTACCACAAAAGTTATTCAGCTCCATGTCGTTAAGGAGCTGTGATATCAACAGAAAATATCTTTAATTTCACAAACACAAATATAAAACTCAGAATTCTTACTACATTGTACATGGAAAGTTAACATAAAATCTAGTACATAACAATGCAAACGATTTGTCGACACATACCTGTGATTCAATATAAAGTCCCATTAGGCATAAAAAAAATAGTTCTGTCTGTGTCAAATAAACAAAATGCACAAAGAACATTTAAGAAGTGATACATATTTTCTACGTGTTTCCTAGCTCTAATACTACTTTTTTAATTTGCAGTGGCTGAAATTCAAGTAGTATCATACTGCCGCTTTACCCCTACATATTAAAAAAATAAAATACAACCCTTTAAGTTAAAAAACACTTCAAATCAAGTTGCATTAATTGTTAACCTAATTCAAATTAAGCAAGAAAAACATTGACTTCCTGTTGATATTGATTTGATCATACCAACAATGTGTTATATTTATGATATGTTTGGGCATTCCCGCTAAACCATATTTTTACCATATATTACAATTATCGATATTTTGATCGATATTACAGTAGGTACACTTTGAAAAGGGACGTTCTGAATTTTGCGGTTGCACTTTGTTTTAATTCTGATAATAAAAAAGTTTAATCCATCATATTGTCCTTGTTTGTGCTCTGTGGGAAAGACTATCATGACCTTATTAGGTTGGTGACCTATTCAAATAAGCAAATATTTTTCACAGGTCTTCTCTGAACAAAAGCTGTATGTGTCTGCTAAGTGTACATGTGAAGTAAAGGCGTTTTCTAATTGGGTGTCATTACAATTCTTCTTTTCCTAATACTGGGGCCAATTGCGCTTTGATTACTTTCTTTGAACAAATACATGCATTAAAAAGTCATGCTTGTGGGGCTCCCGAGTGGCGCATCCAGTAAAAGCACTCGCTAGAGTGCAGGATGCGCTCTATAGCCTGGACGTCGCGAGTTCGAGTCCAGGCTATTCCACAGCCGACCGTGGACGGGAGCTTCCAGGGGGCGGCCCTCAATTGTCCGAGCGTCGCCCGGGAGGAGGCAGGGTTAGGTTGGCCAGGGTGTCCTCGGCTCACCGCGCACCAGCGACCCCTGTAGTCTGGCCGGGCGCCTGCGGGCTTGCCTGTAAGCTGCCCAGAGCTGCGTTGTCCTCCGACACTGTAGCTCTGAGGCGGCTGCACGGTGAGTTCGCAGTGTGTAAAGAAGCGAGCGGCTGACGGCACACGCTTCAGAGGACAGCGTGTGTTCATCTTCGCCCCCCCCCCCCCCCCCCCCCCCCGAGTCAGCGCAGGGGTGGTAGCGGTGAGCTGAGCATAATAAAATAATTGGGCATTTCAAATTGGGAATAAAATAATAAAAACTAATTGGCAACGACTAAATTATTAGAAAAAAAAAAAAAAGTCATGCTTGTGCAAGATATTGGCAATTGAAAGTTTAGTCCTGTTACTGTATTGTGTACATTTGCATTTGAATGGTTAAATATTAACAAGTACTTATTCTTGACTGCCGTTTTATGTTACTTTTTTCCCCCCCACGTAATTCTACTCTCAGGTATAAAAACATAAACATTATGATAGATATGCAAGGTATAAACCACAACAAGCTGTGCAGTTTCCATGAAATATATGCACGCCTGGGTGGTGATTAGGCTCGCGGCGAAGCCAAGGGCCTTTAACCACCCAGAAGTGCATATATTTCATGGAAACCGCACAGCCCGAAGTGGTTTATACCGCTTATAAAATGGGTAATTTCAAAGTTAATTGTTGTTTGGGTGTTCGAAAAATAATTAAAACACTTTTTAAATAAAAAAAAAAAACACAACACACGTTTATTAAAACATTTAGTTTGTATTCAATAATTTGTTTTAAGGTTTTTTTTGTTAAAAATAAACTGCACATTTCCATTGTGAATTTCTGCCTTGAAAGCAGCATCTCATAAGTAGAGGGCAGAGTACAAGCTGATGAAGTGTTTTTTTCTGGGCGGAGTTTCTGAAACTAAGGAAGGAAGTAGCACTGCTGCAATGAAGGCTGGAATCGGATTAGAGGCGAGTTTGAGGAGAAAATGTAACTTTGCTGTTATCTGCAGTGTTGGAGTCCAGTAGCTTAGCAAACTGCTTTCAGATTAATGTCCAGTTACAGAGACATTTCCCTTCATGCCAGGCCGGCTTCTGAAAGTGGGAAGTGTATTCCCATCGGTTCACGGGAGTACCGTCAGTAGGGTCTAGTGTTCAGGATTTGCTGAGGGCTACTACATTACATTAAGTCACTTAGGTTGTCTAGTGTGATTCCACCTTATGAGACACTTCATCTCTTATCTTACAATTATGCATCACAGATTTCAAAAACTATGTAGCTATAAACTATCAACATTGTTTTCCTATTTTGCTAGAATTACTGAGTTTCCACTCTTTGCATTAACATGTCTAATAAAATGCAGCAGTGATGTATGGAACACCTCCACAGAAGTGGTGTAGTTTATGATGAAAATAAAAACAAACTGTCTCCTCAAAAAGCAAGGAAAGTCATTGCAAAAAACTACGTTAATGCAGCAGTTAGGGTTGAGCTCATCGCCACAAAACTAAGGAACTGTGGCGTTAGAGTTGTAACCCTAACTCGCCATTCCCACCCCCACACAAGCAGCCAAAGGAACCAGACAACACAAGCAACCGCAGACTACCATCATCAGGTAAGACATAGAACATGCAACTCTTTCCGGATGACACAAGAGACATCCATCATCATGGTCCACCGGTGTTGTAGCAATGGATATACATGTACACTTCAAGACATATACGCCCACTTCAGGCTGCAGAATCAACTTTACAAAAATAGAACTATATTTGCAGCCCACGCCTGGTATGAAGAGATGGTTGCCAAGTGCACTTTGAGCATCATCAACCGTAGGCCCGACTGGGAGGGACCAAAGGTAATCCAGGATGCTCACCACTGGGCAGGACAGGGGGTCTAGCTCCGTGCCCTGACACCAAATGGAAAATCTCTTCAATTTGAAGGCGTAGCACTGGTGGGTCAACTGCTTCGGAGAGGCCTGAACGACATGCAGATAATATTCTTTTCCCCTTTAATTCTGGCTGGAAGGTCTTTAGCCTTGTTCCTCCTACCCACCCGGGTGGTATCCTCCTCGGCACAGGCCTGTGACGTCAGACCTTACAAGCTGGAAGCAAGAATCAATGTGCCATATGCCAGGGGAGGTTGTGGGTTGTTTGATGTGCATCATATACCACTCTTAGAACTACGGTTACATGTGAGTAATCCTCATTTCTAGGGACATGGATAAAGTACACCATCCACACTTATGGCAGACTCCTTGGAAGTTCTCTGAGAGGAGGGGTAAAAGCGCACACCCCCTATTTAGGGAAAAGACAAGCATCCCAGAGTAACTCAAGGTCAATATGGTAATGTGAAGTACAGGTGTGTGCTGACTTGCAGGTAGCAGCCCTGCAGATTCCTGGATAGGAATGTCCCTGGAAGCAGCCATTGAGGTAACAGTATATCTGGTGGAATGAGCCTTAAGCCCCATAGCAGGCTCCCTAGCAGCCAACCTATATGGTTATTTGAATGCAGGAGTGTATATGACATCAGTATCAATGACAATTTGTTAACACAACTACACTGCTGTT
Source organism: Acipenser ruthenus (assembly GCF_902713425.1). NCBI lineage: Eukaryota > Metazoa > Chordata > Actinopteri > Acipenseriformes > Acipenseridae > Acipenser > Acipenser ruthenus. Next base: position 55,423,783 of record NC_081191.1, on the reverse strand, counting down.
AGGGAAATTACTCTCTTTTAATACTGTGGTAGTCTGTAAAAAGGCTGATGGGTTTTAAGCATTACAACTCCAATTACTGTTTATACTGTGGTGGTCTTCACTTCAGTATAAACTACTGTATAAACTACCAACATCTGCAATAAACTTGGAACAAATGAAAATGATTGTTGTAATGAATGTGTACAACAGAGCAGTTTTCTACTTAAAATAAGAAACATGTTAATTATGAAATATGTTTAAGTGTTTTTGCTACATCAAATGGAAATTTAATTATTTCTACTTTTAGAAAAGTGTATGCTCATTCACCTACGCTAAGTGCAACTACCCAGTAACCATGTAATGATTTACAATATCATGTATCTACAGTATAGGAGGTTTTGAGTTAAATGTATGGCATAAATTAAGTAGATTTTAGAACCATTCAGCTTCGCAGACTGGGAATAATTTTGTTTCTCACTAGCCATCCCATCATGTTTTCAAAAAGAAAAAAAGGGTTAAATCTTACAGAGGACACCTCTATAAAACTAGTCTATGCTGTAAATGAAAAATATCTACTACTGGCACTTATTTAACAGGAGAGTTATACTTTAAGATTTTGGTATTTTTGGAATATATACTTTGATTGAATTCGGTTCGTCATTTATTCAAATGCACAACAATTAACATCAGTATGGTCAAGCATGAGTGAGTAATAAACACTTACGGACCAATGCACAGCAGACCCAAATGAAAACAAATTAAGCTCACAGAACTCAGATTTTGCATCGTTCACTTCGCCTGCGCTCTTCATTCATTCATATAAAATCAGTACATGTATTTATTTATTTAATTATTGATTTATTACTCACACCGGTGTGCAATGACCCTAGTCATAGTGTTTTATCCCTGTTCTGGTAAGTCAGTTACCCTATTTTAAATCTATATTATAAAGTTATAATTATAGCATATTGTAGCTTGCTAAAATTAAACAAGCATTCACAGCAATTGATAGTATTGAGATAAAATGCAAAACCTGCAAGTGAGGCTTGTCTGAGCTGCTGGACAACGCTTTTACTTTAGGATCAGAATTCAACCACTGTAAAAGATTGGAGTGAATCATTTGACAAACCCAAGTGGCGCTGCATCGATGTTCTCACAGTGGCCAAATAGCGCCTACTCTCAAACAAAATAAACAAGTACCATTAAAAAAAAAAATCGAAAGTTATATTGCATCATTGTCGTTAGTAGTAATGGATTTCACTCCTGTAGAATCCCACTGATTATCAATAGGGTTATTAATAAACTAAACAAAAAACAAAGCATCTCCAGATTCTTAAAATCTCTTAAGAGATTTTACTTCAAATGTATAGGTCAGGGGTTCTCAAACTTTTTTTGCTGGGCCCCCTTTGGAAATGTTTCAGGCTGTGATTAAGGATTAAGTGTATATGTGTTGCAATGTAATGCTAGATCTTAAGTAGCGCTTCATTTTTCGGTACTTACTTTGACCTATATTCGAGTTTTATGTAAAAAAAAAAATTGTCAGGGCTTTCGCTTTGTATATTCTGTATCAAATTATTGTTTTTGGTTACGTTCCAAAATACTTGGGTGTCAATAGTAGTAACTCAACAGTACTTGCACACTTAGTTGTACCATCTTTCCTTTGCTGTCTTCCACAACAAAATCCTCATGGTCACGGGCACATTCTTCTGGGGTTTTTGTGTGTCAAGACATTTTTTTACATTTCACCACAATTTGTAATTCTGTTTTAAATTGTCACTGTCTAACTGTAATATATACCTTTAAATCCCGCGAACAAGCCTACTGTAATGTAATTTCGTTTTAAATCTCGCAAGCAGTCTCCAATAGAAATGCAGAATTTGTTGCCACCCAGTGGTTGGGGTGGTTTAAAGTATTCAGAACAAATCAATGCTAGATACGAGTCCGGAAGGAGGGACATTGACCAGCTGCACTAGGAAAGGTGACTTTGTTTTAGTTTTTTGTAGTACGGTGTTTTTTTTTTCCTAATGGGAAATAAATGAAGTCCACGTGAATTGCGTAACCATTCCCATTGTTTCCATTTTTGTATTGGGTGTATTAACAGTTAAAACCGAAAATCAGAAGCCTTAATCTTAAGGTTATGTCAGTATATTTTGTGAAAACATGACCCCCTTTTGGGGGTCACTAAAGCCTGGTACCTTTTACTGATGCTACTTAAGGCTAGTGTACAATGATACAGACTATTGCTGATGATCAAACAAAAGATAACAAAAGTGTAAAGGCTGAAAAAAAATATCTTTCTGTGCTTTGCAAAGTCCTTTGTTATTTATTTATTTATATATACCATTGCAAAGGGCTATATATATTTTTGAATTTGTAGTAGCTTCAGTAGTCTTTATAACCTTGCTTATAAAAACTGAACTTATAAAGCACCATTATTTTGACATTGAATAAACAGTGTCACAAACAAAAAAAAATGCTGAATGACGAGGTCTTTACACCCTTGTACTGCCTGCTTTTTTCTTCCTTATTTGGTCAAAGAAGCTTGCCAGGGCTACTTCCAGCAGATCTCAGTTGTTAAAGAACTGCTTGGTACAGCCTTCAGTTACAGTAGAAACCCACCCCTTTTAGCCGTACCATGTTTTGGCAGCGCACTTCCAATAGCGTGAGGAATGTGCGTGCTACATAACGTTCTCACGACCATAGAGAGAGAATTTTGAGTTTCTAAACTGCATGGAAACTCCTTGTGACAAGGATGACAGAGGTTGAGACTCAGAGACAGTTTAGAAAGTTCAAAATAAAGCTTTTTAATAAACAAAAATACAAAACAAACAGGCACAAGGGCCAAACAAAAAGGTTTTAAAACACAAAATACAAACAAAATGAAACTTACAAAAGAATAAAGCTTCCATGCTAGGCGTTGCCTTCACTGGATTCAAAACCGAACAAAACAGAAAAACAGCACACACAGACAAACACTCTCTTCCTCTCTTTCTAGAACTCTCTCTCTCCAAATGGGAGGCTGAGGCCTCCTTTTATGTCAGGTGGCTGGTGACTAATTGAATAATTAATGGGGTTGATTGCTCCCACCTGACACAATCAACCTGGGCAGGGAGGAGAATTTAACTCCTTCCCTTCCAGAATTTCTAAGGGCAGAGCCCTGCTCTGCCACACTCCTCCATTGATATGACCATAGACGCAGTCACTGGACAGGTCACAGGTAATGGAACTTAAATTGAAAAAACATATAATACAGTGGTGTACCAAATATGAAGACACTATCTGAAAGCATGTGGACTGCAACATTGATTGGAATCAGTCATGTAAGGGAGTTTATATGCTCTTATGCTACCCATTAATATTTTATATCATATTAAAAATATACAACAAAACTGCTTTGACTTACTTCTGAATCATCATCTGCCACTCGCCTTCGCGGTCTCCTGTGGGGAATCCGTCAATCTGGGTCTGGATTTTTGATTGCCACTCACGCCTGTAGTCTTCGATATCAAACACAAATGAATGCTGGCCAAAATTGGCATCCACTACCTCTCCAGGTGTCTGAAGGCCCACTGTAGGGTATAAATTGGGCTACACAAGGACAAATGATTAAAACAAGATGTTTATACAAAGCCATTCACTCTTGTAATGAAAAAGGTTTATATCACTCCTTCAACGCTGGGAAACATGTGCTATCATGGGAACTAAAACCTTATTCAAACCTGTTATTATACAGTGTACCAAGTGAGTATATTCAACATTTATTCAGGGAAGAATAAATTTATCATTATGCAGTCATAGATGGCAATTATGTGTTAACTATAATGAAACCAACCTGTCCAGGATGCAGAAAATAGATTTTCTCTCATAAATAAACAGTAAAACACATTCACACCGACTAAAACTATCAGACAGTGCATATCTGATGCTGTTTGGCAGACCACAAGAGGAGATAGAGATTAAAGTAATCAGTAATGTAGGAAAATATGAAGGAGGCACTCTGTCTCAGTTATCAGAAAGCTCCCCAAAGTTCATCAAACTGAAACAGTTTACAATTCAAAACACTAAGGGACAGACTTATTCCCAAAATGCAAAAAAACCCAATAATGTTGCTTCTTTAATCTTACGCTACACTAACTGGCCCGGAAAGTAGAGAAGGGCCTTAATAAAGGGTATGCTAATAAAGGGCAGGCTAATGTAGCCCCTGGAGCAGTGTTTGCATGTTGATCATTTCTACGATTTGGGCCACTGTAGTTCCAGAAACTCCAGTGAGAATGTCTTGAGGGACACATCAGTCAATGCAGCCACTGTGTTGAGGGATGAGCCAGTTGCACAAGCACCCTCTAAGCAAGCAATAAGACACGACAGGGGGGAAGCACAAAGACACTTATGAAGCTGCTGATTGAGTATTGTTCAACTGCTTTCCAGTCAATGAGAACATTTTTTGTGTTGCCCAATTATTAAAAACTGAGGCAGTCCAAACGGTTAACTTTTTTGTATTTAGTTCTTCCTTGTTGGCTTCTATTCTGTCAGTATCAGTGGCACTTAGGGAGAGGTGTCTTGTACTCATTATTTCCGTTTTTTCTTTTTTTTTGTAAGTGGTTCTGGTATTGAACTGTAGCTGTCTTCGGCTTCCACGAATGCATTAATGCTGGAGTCAGCAAATACACTGAAATTTACTTGGGGGAAGTCTAACATTTTTTGTTGATGCAGAGAAAAAGAAATGGCTACCAGTTACATTTTTTAATTCTAAAATTCTAAATTGTTTGCACAGCTATCTGTTGGTGTGGCAGGGTGCCCACCCCGTTGTGTATTTATTTGTTTATTTGTATTGTTATGATATCTGTTAATATATATGACAGCAGAAAGCCATGTTTGGTATTTTATTATTGTACAGCAGGACGAGCAAGGTGCCGTCCGCCAGGTTATTGTTTTGTGTTTATTTAATTACCTTGTGAAGATGCATGGCTGATAAGTAGCTACTAAGTATACACCAACACGATATTTGTTTTGTTCCATCTGTTTGTTTCTTTTGGCCCTCGTGCCTTTTTTTTTTTTTTTTTTTTTAATATAAAGTGTTTGGTTTAAATCATTTATTTGTTTTTATTAATAAAAAGCATAGCGCCTCAGTTTAAACCCCCGTCTGCTGTGTTGTGCTGCAATTACTTCCTGGTCTGACGTCACCACACACGTCATCCTACTCACAGTTGGTAATGAGGCTTAGTTGCTGGGACTTGTTCTGAACCCATTTTATAATGTGCCAAATGTAACTGAGATCCTTCTGTTTCCTGATACCTGAATACACAACTCGAACACAGCATATACTGGTCTGTAAATTTGAGGATTTTCAAATTCTACATACAATCAATTTTGGGCAAGTCTATGTAGTTCTGTAGTGCTAACAGTGTATTTATCATTTAATTCATAATCTTCTTAGGTTAGTAACTCTTATCATGCAGAAAAGGGTTCAGCTTATTTTACAATTAATACATAGTGCATTATTCTGTTAAATCACAAACCGCTACAATGTTGGCAATATAAATCACGCTAGGATGCACATAGGCTTACACTTAATCTATTATTATTATTATTATTATTATTATGTATTTCTTAGCAGACGCCCTTATCCAGAGCGACTTACAGTCGTAAACAAAAATACACTTCAATAAATCACCCTAAAGCAAAATGTGATTATGTAGATGCACTTACTGGTAAATCTGTAAAAGCAATACCTGCAAGAGATTAACAAAAAAATAAAAAGGCTTTTTTTAGTACAAATATCTATTTTTCCATAGGTAATGACTTATTTTTATCATTCTTTGTCTTAATTATACAATATGAAAACCCATTTAGATAAATTATATGATATGTTTTAATATGGTACTGAATCATTTAGACAATATGAATTACAAAAAGCATTTACAACACTGTAGCTGAATATACAAGTCTATAAAAATTTAGGGTTATATTAAAAAGATTATATCCTAAAAAAAAAAAAAGCGATTCAAGTAAAACACTATTTGGTAGGAGGCAGTTTGAGCCTCTCATACATACCACAAACAAGTACTTAACTTATTTTTCTTTTAGAAGACATTATCTTTTGAATAAAGACCTTGAAAAAAGTTAAACGTGCTGTGAGGTAATAATTGTAGTGCTAATAACAAGTGCTTACTGTATTGATTAAGAAATTAAGTATACACAAATTAGTAGGCCCTAGGTGTGTGATGATACATTGTTTTTTTTTTTTTTGAGTAATTCCCTTTAATATGTTTTAAGTTGCTAGGTATTATTAAATAGAATAAAACATGTTAGTAACAACATAAAACAAAACATTCCCTCAGTTGCCCTTATTGTTATTGAGTAAAAATCCGGAACAATCTGACAGCGTGATTTAATATAGAACTTAAACCCCTCATTTTATCTGTGATTATTGTCTTGCCTTTCTTTTATCCTTTTGATATAAAATCATTTTGATTTCACTTTGTTTGTTATGTGTGTTGATATGTATATACTGGGTGTTTAATGTATTTTAAAAATATGAATTATGTATGATATATAAATTAAATGTGTAAAGAGTACGCATAGCAATTTTGCTGCACAGCTTGAGTTTCATATTATCAGGCTTCTTGTACCTCATTGGTTCTCAACGTCTCAATGGTCAATTGTGAATATACTGCATGCGGTAGCTAGAGAATGGATCATAGTGCAGTATCGGTTGGAGTTTAAAAAAAAAAAAATTAAAAAAGACATTTTTTTGTTTTGTTTTTAAAATTTTAGGGAGTGTATCTGTTGACCTGGAAAGGGAGATTTGCAGAAAACAACTATAAAAACAGTAATAGCCTATTATTAGTGGGAGGAGACTTGGTGAACACAGTAGCGAACTACAACGAGAGTAGCAACTTCCTGGACTACAGTATTATTAATATTAAGGCAGGACTAAATGGCTGTGAAAGACCTTGTTTGATTTTTTTCAGGTGGAAAATAAGGAAAGCCATGTGTACAGTATTTATTGAAAGTACTCATGACTTCAAGGTAATGTTACATTTTACTCACATAGGGGTAGATGTACTAAGATGGGCCAATAGCAACGCAAACATACTGCAATTTGCATTTTCGTTGCTACAACTCGCAAAGTATACATTTTGTTGTATATACGAAGAGAACATATGTTAATGAAAAGAGCTGCAATACACTAATTTAAATATTTAAGTCTTCTTAGCGAGATCTCTAGCATACATTGTGAGAGCCGTGCGACATTGTTCCAATAAATAGCAGGAGTTGAGTTGTGATTTGCTGCAGCAGAGGTGCCCGAAGGATAACATCTACACATGCAAGGGTACAAGAATCAAAATAGCATAGTTTCTGTTAAATGTAAAAGTCATCTATACAATGCAATATCTTCCGTCTTCATTTTACCTATTTTAATACTGTTGTATATATATAAAAAATGAAAGGCAGTTTAATCCCATCAGATTCTTTAGTGGGGCTCCCACCTTCACCCCCAAAAAGCTTTTCACAACAGCCCCTCGCTAAACCGGACATGTTTGTCCGACATAAGGAGGCAACGGGTTTAAAAACAATAAGATAAAAATCGCACACACATAGATTTATAGTTCTCGATTTATTTTAAATATAAATCATTGCACTGAAATAACACTAATGTGTTTTGGGTACGCTACACATTACATTATGTAAAAATATAAATCTGTAGGCTTATACAGTAAGTATACAGTACAGTAGTAAAATCAAATGAATACCTAGCGCACTCTTTTTACTTTAGCCTACTGGTAACACAAAATAAATCAGGCTGCTGTATTGTACACATTGGTGTACAATGAGAATAAAAGGTTATTTTAAATTTAAACTAAATTATTTTAGTTTTTTTTTATTATTATTAATTATTATTATTATTATTATTATTATTATTATTATTATTATTATTAATATAAATTTAGTCGTTGCCAATTATTTTTATTATTTTCTCCCCAATTTGGAAATGGCCAATTATTTTTAGGCTCAGCTCACCACTACCACCCCTGCGCTAACTGGGGAGGGTGAAGAGGAACACACACTGTCCTCCGAAGTGTGTGCCGTCAGCCGACCGCTTTTTTTCACACTGCGGACTCACCATGCAGCCACCCAAAAGCTACAGCGTCGGCGGACAATGCAGCTCTCGGGCAGCTTACAGGCAAGCCCGCAGGCGCCCAGCCAGACTACAGGTTTCGCTGGTGCGCAGCAAGCCGAGGACACCCTGGCCGACCTAGATCTCCCTCCCCTGGAAGCTCCCATCCTCGGTCGTCAAAGGAATAGCCTGGACTCGAACTCGCGACGTCCAGACTATAGAGCGCATCCTGCACTCCACGTGGAGCGCCTTTACTGGATGCGACACTCGGGAGTCCCCATTATTATTATTTTTAACTTGGCCTACTTAGTAGCCTAGACAATTAACACACAATAGATCATGATCCTATACAGATGCTCAGAATGAGCTGGAGGGGTTAGTGGCACATGTGTGCAGTCTACTGCTACCAACACGCTGGGAAAACCAGAAATGTCATAGAAATTTGTACAAGGCTTGCAAGTACACCTGACTTTAGTGAAAATTAGGTACTTGGGTGTTCGTCTCAAATACAGCACAACTGGCAACACAGGAGAAAAAGCTGACTGGGAAATACCAGCAACAATTGTGACTGTTTAAAACATACTTTCAAAATTGTAAGTGTTGCAATTGTTGGCAGCTTTAGTACATCTCATTATAATATTTGAGAACCCTCATTTGCACTATCCCCACCCCCTTTTGCAAATTTATGCAGAAACGCCCATAATTACATAGTCATCTAAGGTTGAAGCACAAAGAAAAACTGCTGCAGCAAAGTATTTCCTAAAAAGTCGCTAACAGCATTGCACTTGTTTAGTACTTTTCACCCGACTCGTTTGCGACTATTGCGACAGACGCAACACTTTAGTACATCTACCCCATAGTGTCTAAATTGGAGAGTAAATTACTCAATGACCTAAAACCTTATTTGGAGTGCTGACTACAAGTAATGGGTTCTCTGCATACCCCTACAAGTTAGTGCAAAGGCATTTTAGGATTACACTCAATTCCTGGCATGTTAACACAATTAAGTCAATATAAAATCTAATAATAAAAAATACAGCAAACATAATCCTTTGTTTGTAAACCCTCTTTCTTTAAATTCCCCCCTCCTGTTTTCACTTTGTTGAAAGACCTACCTAAACTGTGCCCATTTTTTGTATAGAAGCAGGTGTTGTTAATAAGGTTCACACAGCAGCCTATGACATCGCCAGTTGTAAAAGTTGGACCGTAGGGCTGGCCAGTGCCTGATGAACAGAAAGAATGGCCATCGTCTCCATGGTAACCATAGGACTGCTTGTCCCAGCCTTAAAAAGAAACAAATTTATTAGTGTCATGTCAGAAACATGCATATTAACCACCAAAGATATAAACACCACATTACTCTGACCTACATATAAAAAAGTATGTATACATATACATATACATATACATACAGTGCCTTGCGAAAGTATTCGGCCCCCTTGAACTTTGCGACCTTTTGCCACATTTCAGGCTTCAAACATAAAGATATGAAACTGTAATTTTTTGTGAAGAATCAACAACAAGTGGGACACAATCATGAAGTGGAATGAAATTTATTGGATATTTCAAACTTTTTTAACAAATAAAAAACTGAAAAATTGGGCGTGCAAAATTATTCAGCCCCTTTACTTTCAGTGCAGCAAGCTCTCTCCAGAAGTTCAGTGAGGATCTCTGAATGATCCAATGTTGACCTAAATGACTAATGATGATAAATAGAATCCACCTGTGTGTAATCAAGTCTCCGTATAAATGCACCTGCACTGTGATAGTCTCAGAGGTCCGTTTAAAGCGCAGAGAGCATCATGAAGAACAAGGAACACACCAGGCAGGTCCGAGATACTGTTGTGGAGAAGTTTAAAGCCGGATTTGGATACAAAAAGATTTCCTAAGCTTTAAACATCCCAAGGAGCACTGTGCAAGCGATAATATTGAAATGGAAGGAGTATCAGACCACTGCAAATCTACCAAGACCTGGCCGTCCCTCTAAACTTTCAGCTCATACAAGGAGAAGACTGATCAGAGATGCAGCCAAGAGGCCCATGATCACTCTGGATGAACTGCAGAGATCTACAGCTGAGGTGGGAGACTCTGTCCATAGGACAACAATCAGTCGTATACTGCACAAATCTGGCCTTTATGGAAGAGTGGCAAGAAGAAAGCCATTTCTTAAAGATATCCATAAAAAGTGTCGTTTACAGTTTGCCACCTGGGAGACACACCAAACATGTGGAAGAAGGTGCTCTGGTCAGATGAAACCAAAATCGAACTTTTTGGCAACAATGCAAAACGTTATGTTTGGCATAAAAGCAACACAGCTCATCACCCTGAACACACCATCCCCACTGTCAAACATGGTGGTGGCAGCATCATGGTTTGGGCCTGCTTTTCTTCAGCAGGGACAGGGAAGATGGTTAAAATTGATGGGAAGATGGATGGAGCCAAATACAGGACCATTCTGGAAGAAAACCTGATGGAGTCTGCAAAAGACCTGAGACTGGGACGGAGATTTGTCTTCCAACAAGACAATGATCCAAAACATAAAGCAAAATCTACAATGGAATGGTTCACAAATAAACATATCCAGGTGTTAGAATGGCCAAGTCAAAGTCCAGACCTGAATCCAATCGAGAATCTGTGGAAAGAACTGAAAACTGCTGTTCACAAATGCTCTCCATCCAACCTCACTGAGCTCGAGCTGTTTTGCAAGGAGGAATGGGCAAAAATTTCAGTCTCTCGATGTGCAAAACTGATAGAGACATACCCCAAGCGACTTACAGCTGTAATCGCAGCAAAAGGTGGCGCTACAAAGGTTTAACTTAAGGGGGCTGAATAATTTTGCACGCCCAATTTTTCAGTTTTTTATTTGTTAAAAAAGTTTGAAATATCCAATAAATTTCGTTCCACTTCATGATTGAGTCCCACTTGTTGTTGATTCTTCACAAAAAATTACAGTTTCATATCTTTATGTTTGAAGCCTGAAATGTGGCAAAAGGTCGCAAAGTTCAAGGGGGCCGAATACTTTCGCAAGGCACTGTATATATATATATATATATATATATATATATATATATATATATATATATATATATATATATATATACACACACACACACACTAAGCATCAAAAGAAACCAATCACTTATATTTGAGCATCAAAATAAACTTATCACTTATACTTGGATAAAATTCACTAGATGTGATTGGAAAATGACAAACTCTGTTTTAGAGCAGATGCAGTGACTTTTTATTGTTCCGATTAATAATTGACATCACAAAAATGCTGCAAAATGATTTGTCGATCTTGGGCAAGTGCTGTGACTCTTGGTCTCCCAGTTCATGGCCTGTCATTGACAGAGTGTGTCTGGTTATACCGTCTCGACAGGTTTGAAATTGCTGGCTGTGAGCACCCAAGACAGCAAGCCACAGTACGTTGCCCTAGTCCAGCCTCCAACATGCCGATTGCGCTGCTCTCCTGACAGATGTGGCATATTGGTTTTTTTTCTGTAATTTTCTTTATTGCTTTTATTCAAGCTTGCAATTCAACAGCTGAAATCACTCCATATCCAATCAACTGTCTCACTAATTAAGTGATTAAGAATATATGCTTCAGTCATAGTCACTCAAGCGTGTCATGGTCAAGGATGAATGATCGAGTGATTAAAAAGAAACCAAAAACATTTATATACCTTATTTCTTTTTTAAATAAATGTGTTATAATAGTGATAAGTTTCTTTTGATGCTCGGTATATATAAAAAATATGTACAGTTTTGGTGTATATTATTTGTTATAAATAATACATGGTGACATAACAGGGAAATTATAGAAGTAGCAGTGTTTATTTTTCACAATTGAAGAAAGTGTTGAGAATAACACTGGAAAACTTTAAAAAAATTGTAGAACAAGATTATTTTTTGACAATTAAACTTTAAACTTCAGTATTTTATATAAAAACATATGTAATAACTAAGAAGTAGAAAACTTGCATGACTTTTTTGGAGGGTGAAGACATTTTTCTCTGCTTTCTGAGAGCCATGTCTATACTGCCTAGCATCCTACGGAGCGCAAACTAAATATATCTTTCTAAAGGACTAAGGCAGAAAAAACTAAACGAGAATAACATGTTTTCTTTTTACGTTGTTTAAATTTGAATTCAATGCATTTCAGATGTGGTGTTGAAGACTGACAGAAGAACAAACGCATCGATAATGGAACAAATTGGAGCAATACTACCACTGAGGCCATGACTGTGAAGGAGAAATTATCTTACTTCGGCCACATGATGAAAAACGAGGGGTTGGAGAAAACAATCATGCTATGGATCAGTGAAGGCAGGAGAAGGAGATCAAAACCATAACAAGACTCTCTCTCTGATCTCCGAGATGCAGATATGAACAGAAACAGGTGGAGGGTGTTCGTCATGGAGGTCTCCAGAGGTCCTGTCCGACCTGACGGTACGAGGTGGCAAGGTGAATGTGTCATGAAAAATACTGACTTTTTAGAACTAAGCTGAAAACTAATATTTAAATTTTTGCTGTGCTTACAAAAAAATAAAAATAAACAAAAAAATAAATGCAATTCAGAATCCTGTGCACTGCACCTTGCATTTTTATTATACAGGTAGCAGAAGTACATGGTTTGGGACTTTGATTAAATCTGTTTTTATACAACAGATTCGTTTTTTTGGTAAATCAAGATTTTTTTATTTTTATTTATAAATCTTTCAAGTGTGTGTGTGTAAAGTCTCTGTACAGCAAAGACCTGGTAAAACTACTATTCCCAGATTCCCCTCACATTTATGTTGAATGAAAAAAAAGTAAGGGAGGGCCTTACTTTCTAGTCTGCTGTAGAAAACATTTCTACACACGTATTGTGTGACCATAACATATGCTTACTGTGTGACAGACATATAGAAATGTATGTTTAAAGTGAAATGTGGCATTGTGAGCAAGCATTACAGACCCCGGGGTCAACGCTTCAAAATTATATTTGATTTGAATTAAAAATATGGTTTAATTGTTTGATTTCTTCATCATACAATAAAAGTTCGCTCTCATTTTGTCGATGCTGCTGTTTTGAGGATCCACGACATTAAGTCTATAGAACCAAGTAAAGGTATATGGAGTAGCCCACACCGCTGCATTGCATATGTCCTTCACAGATGCAGGGCTTGACCATGGGACTTAGCACCATAGCACTGTCAACGTAGTACGCCAGGGCCAGTATGGGGCAGAGCGTATGGACCTGTCGCTCCCTGTCTGGAAAGGAAGTGGGTGGAAAGCCTCCAATTCCACAGACTGGTTGACATGAAATGCTTTGATCGTCTTCAGCAAAAAGGCAGGATTGATACGGAGTGTCACCTTTGTCCTGGCCTTTTGCGGAGGTGATAGCAAGCAAGAAAGCCGCTTTGACTGATAAATATTTCAGCTCAGCTGAATGCACAGGCTCAAATGGAGGCTTCATGAGTGCATTAAGCACCACGTTTAACCGCCAGCAAGGAACAATGTCCTTCATTAGGCGGCCGAAGCTGCCAAACCCCTTTCAATAATTGCCCTGGAAGTGAGCTCCTGGGGAGACCGAATCAATTTTGACATAACAAGCCGAAATGGCTGCCAGACAGACCTTTAAATGTGGAGGGGGAATTTCCCCTCGTCAAAGAAAGTTCTGCAAAACTTGCAGTATATAGCTGTGGGTTCGAACCCACGAGCAGACACCACGTCTGAAAAACACTCCACTTGTACCCGTACTGGGAACGCGTGGACGTCAATGACCCTATTAGAAAGCCTCAGACAGCTTCAGGGACCAGACCCAGAGCTGCAGTCTCGATGGGTCAGGATGCCATAAGGTCCCCCATGCGCTTGGACAATCTACACGGTTGGCTGCTCAGGAACTGCATCAGGATTGAAAACCAGTCTCCTGGACCAATAATGGGCTACCAGGAGCAACTTCTCCAGACACAGCGGGAGCAGGTCGAGCGGTGGGAAGGCATATAGCAGTTGCCTCGGCCACCGGTGTGCCAAGGCATCTACTGCCAGTAGGTCACCGCCTCCTATCATGGAGAACCAGAGGGGACAGTGGGTGGATTCCTGGGAGAGGTTCTCCTGAACCTCTCCCAAATGAGGCTCACTACCTCGAGGTGAAGCCTCCACTTTGAAGTGCTAGGAGCTCTCCTTGAGAGGAGGTCCACCGACCAGTTTGTCACCCCGGGCAGATGTACTGCCCGTAGTGAGAGGAGGCTCTCGTGTGTCCAGAACAAAAGCTTGGGGGCCACGCAATGGAGACTGTGCAGACAAGCACATGTCTCCCTCGAACCTGCAAAAAATTCTGCAAGGCCAGATAGATAAACTGCCTGCAGCTCTAAAACACTGATGTGGAGACTCTGCCAAGGGGGGTTCCACACACCTTGCGCCCCCTCTGCCATTCCACACAGCACCCCAACCTAGGCTGGACGCGTCTGTGGTGACTACCTCTCTTCTGGTGACACTGCCCAGTGCTACGCCGAGGCGTAGACAGGCAGGCTGTTTCCACCAAGAGAGTTCCTTAGGCAGTGACGAGACACTGTCAATAGGTGGTCGCAGTTCAACGCAGGCTGAAAAACCCTGCTGTTGAACCAGGCCTGCAGAGGGTGCATGCGCAAAAGACCCAATGGAAGTCTGGGAAGCTGCTGCCATCAAACTACCGTGAGCGACACAGCAGACAGCTTGGACCGGGAGTCCACGCACACTCATAGATAGGAGGCTGTCTGTGAAGGCATTCTGTCTGAGATCGGTTCTGAACACCACCTCTGGCAGCAGGTACAACTGGCTGTGCCGGTCTTTAAGGCTGCTAGGGCCTAGGGCACAAGTTTGCCGCTGGTTTGTGCAGTTGATGTGGTCACTTGGGAAGCAGGTGAACCAGCTCCTTCATGGATTCCTGCTCATGGTGAGAGTGCTGCACCATCTCATCCACTGTGGGACCAAAAGTATGCCCTGGTGTAATAGGGTTACTCAACAGAGGTGCTTTGTCCCCATCAGGCACATGTGCCTGGGAAAGCCAGAGCTGCCTAAGTGCAGCTATCAGCGCAGCCAGGTTCCTACCTACTGCCTGCCCGTTGAGTTTTGACACACGGCGCAGGTTCTTATTAGCCAGGCGCAGCTCATCCAGCTGGTGTGGTGAGGGCCTGTGACTGTCAGAAAGGGACCTCAGCAAATAGGACTGGTAGGCTACCAGAATACTATTATTATTATTTGTTTATTTAGCAGACTCCTTTATCCAAAGCGACTTACAGAGACTAGGGTGTGTGAACAAGGAGAACAAGGAGGTTAAGTGACTTGCTCAGGGTCACACAATGAGTCAGTGGCTGAGGTGGGATTTGAACCGGGGACCTCCTGGTTACAAGCCCTTTTCTTTAACCACTGGACCACCTCTAAGACCCGACACTGCTTGTTGGGGCAAATAGCGTCCTTGGACAGGAGCGTTAAATCAGGCACCTGTACCAAGGCGGCGACTGAAGCCTCCATCGGCGGAAAATGGGCTAGGCCCAGCTTCTCCGTATCAAGCACTGCCTTGTCTCGCCTTCTGTAGGCCAGGGAAGCTGCAAGATACCAGTGGCCCTCTTGATAAGTGGTAGAAGCTCTGCCGACAAGGACGGAAATGCCAGGTCCTGTTCACCCACCTCATCAGAGGCGGCGATGGACAGTATGTCCTCCTGCACAAGCACAAGAGATGAGGAAGACCGTGACGACAGTTTCCTGCGTGGACTTCTCTCCTGGCTGCGTCATCTGGTCTCCCTTGGCACAGAGCCATGAGGTGAGGATGCAGTCACCTCTCTAACAGAGGGTGATGGGGAAGAGCGCTGTGCAGGAGTGAGGGACGCAGAGTGCTCTGTAGAGCTACAGGAGAGACATTTCTCCCGCGTGCGCTTAGAGAAAGGTGCACAAAACTTGCAGAAACTGTGGTTCACCAGTGCCGTCTTGGCGTGCTCTGGTCCCAGGCAGGAAGAGCATCTGTCATGTCTGTCCTCAACAGGCAGACTGGCCTTGCATATCTCCCAGGGATAAAACCTGTGCATGATGCAAGCAGCAAGCAATGCAGTGTAAAATATACAGATGTACAGGTGCTGCCTCAATCTTCTTATAGACAGCAACCAGGCGGGTCAAGACCCGAACAAGACCGGTTTGGCACCGGACCGGGGACGTGAGCATCGGTCGGTAGCGGGCGGTGTATGACCAGGTAGAAATCGAGACGGTACTGAGTCAGTTCAGTACCAGGTCAGTTTGGTACCGGTTTGGTGACTTTAGCACCGGGTCAGTACATTACCGGCACCAGTGTGGTAACCTCGGTCCTAGTAAGGTTCCGGGTCAGGAACGGTGATCTCGGTATCGTATGGTGCGGGTCCACCGGTTCGCAGTTACAGTGGGTAGCAATGTACAGGGATGCCTACCTGTACAAGCCACTCGCAAAACCACTCACTACATATGCTCTCTCACTACACATGTGCCATAGCACCACCTTGCAAACAGGCCTGCGCTTAGTCTCTGTAAAAACAGAAAAAACACAATGAGAAAAAAAAAACTTCAACAAAATACGTAATTAACAATTACATAAATAATAAAAAATGTCTCGGAATTTTAGCCAAAGCCAAAACGAGAAATAAATAACTCCAGCTGGAGCTATTGCAGCGTTGGGGGAGCGCCTGCATCACCCTTTCACTTACGCACTGCCACTCATACGTTCACAGTACTGTGTCTGGTTTTCATTTTTAAAATAATTGTTTGACTGGTGTGTAATGTGAAGAAGTTCACTATCAGAGAGATTTGTCAACTCATCAACATGTAAAACATTTTTTTTCTTCTTTTGGGTCGGTAAGCATTCTTGATTATGTAAAGCAATTTAGTATGCGCTCCGATAATGCTGTGCTTTAAAATCATGGTATATATGGTAATCGAAACTGAAACCTAAGATACGGAAATGCTGCACCTCGTAATAGGAATCTCTATTGGCCTGGTGTGTGAAGTCTGACTTGCCATGTATAATGCACAAAAATTAGATGGGCTCAGTTTTGGCAAGTATGTTCTCTTCAAGTACGTTTTCTTCATCTGATTTCATGAAGCAAGCATTATTATTAACCACTAATCGATTGTTTATTGTTTAATAAAATCAAGAGTCTAAAAGTTATATTCTATTTGTGTGTGTGTGTTTTGTGGGACGGTGAGGAGGCAAGTAGATTTTTCTAGCATTTTGTCCCACTCCTGTAAGCCATTTCTGCCAATGGTCAATGGGAATTTGGTCTTTTTAAAAGCATTCTTATTATTATTTTTATTTTAGTAAAGGTAACACATTTTCACAGAACATCGGTTGTTTACATAGCTACGTACTTGGCTTCCTTGTACTTCTGAATCTAGCAGAACCTGAGGCACCGAAGAGATTAAGCCATTGATAATCTTGTTACAGGTACCCGAGAATAGTGTGGCTATTGACAAGTGATTGCTTAAAATGCTGTCGTAGTCAAAAATCAGAGAAAGTAATTCCACATAATTACCTCTATTTGAAGAACTGGTGCCTTCAGATATTTCTGGTGTACACCTCCATTTTTTCTGAGAAAGTTCATTGAAAACTGATTTGTCTCCGTTGTCTTATGATTTTTTTTTTTTTAATTTGTAAAAAGCAATTAAAAATATTACTTCAATATAATTCTCCATAACTGTCTTTATAATAAGCAATATCGCGCAAAATTTAGCTATGTATACACCCTATCCTAACATATTTATGTCCCGCCTCTGCTCAGTAATGATTGGACAGCTGTAAAACCAGGGCAAATTTTTTTTACATTTTCCCATTGGTTAAACTCCCAATTATGTCCCACCTCTGCTCAGTAATGATTGGACAACTGTATAACAAAGGGCAGATTTTTGACTCTCCCATTGGTTAAACCTACTAAAAACCTTCAACTGTTTGTCCCGCCGCCGCTCACTTATGATTGGACTCCATTTTCTGTGCTGCAGATGTTCTATTGGTTGATTTTATTTTATATACAAAAATAGAACTGCACGATTAAATAAAAAAAATAATAATAATAATCTGTGATGAACTCTTGATTAAATCGGTCCGATTAATCTATTAATCACAGCAGCCCTAATTAGTATATATTGAACATTTTATGCTGAATTACATGCCCACTTTTTGTGTTTACTATTACTATAACAGTAACTTGAGCCACAGATTGAACAACAAAACTGAAGTTGCCTTGGCATTGCAGAGCTTCAAAGACCTGTGCAGACACCCAGCCCTACAAAAACATGTTTCCCCAACAACGCTCGGCAGAAGTCCCACCACTGTGTATAATGAGAATGTAAAACACTGAAGTTTATAGGGAAATTATTGTTCACAATGTATAATAATAATTTCAACAACTGGATTTGTCAAAGCCATTACAGTAGACCAGAAATAGGAAAAGGCTGTTCTAAAAATTGTTTGATGCCTTCTGGTTATGATGAAAAGAATGGGCACTATATGTGACTTGTTAAATATTGGATGAAATGTGTACCTGGTAGTCTATTCATGTTGACACCCTGAGCAGAAAGACCTATCCCCATATACCTGTAAAAAAAAAAATATATATATATTTAGTCATAATTTACAGTATGTAGTATAGTTTCTGCAGACTGAAACCAACAGTAATCACAAAATTCTTCAATGTTTGTTTTCAATTCACAAACGTTTACTCTATTAAATAGATGTACAACCTACATTTAAATCATTACCACAAAGATTGTGAATCAAATTACTCAGTAACATTTTTAAGTCAAGTATAATAACCTGCAGGTGAAAACAGAGCAATTTGACTTTAGTGTGAACAAAGTAATTTTTACTGACCAATACAATCTCCAAAAGGCTGGACACAAGCTGTACAGTGATTTAAGGTACATAATTTTACTTTGTAAAATTATAAACTACAGTACATTTATCATTAAAATGTAACTACTGTACTTGTATCATGATTTGCTGGTACTGAAGGACATTTGGTATACCAGATGATTCTTAGACCATCAGAAAGTGGTGTTGTCAAAGTGAAAAAACAAAGTAAAATAATAAGGCATGCGTGATAAAGTTGTACTAATGACAGATTCTGATACTTTAAATTTCATCATATATGGATAAGCTGTGCCCTCATATTTTATAGAAATACAATCATCCATATGGTTTTTACGTTTTCTTGTGTTGGGGGCATACACTAAAGTACTACATAACATGGGTCTGTCAAGATAATCATTACATTGAGAAAGCAACAGTGCCATCTGCTGGTCACTGTATAAGTTGGAATTACCATAATGTCTGGTCACTGGTTATCTCTACTGTAGTTCTAATATATATTAGGGATGCGGACCGGACCAGGTTCCGTGAGTGGTCCGATACAACACAACAAACATGTGGATTTTATATATTGTCATGTAATAAACCAGCCATATGATCTTTTAAATTCTCTTTCCCATGCGACATGGAACAGTGTTTACCCTCAAGCAATTATCTTTTTAAATGATACAATATTTTAATGAGTTGTTCTCTATCAAGAAAATGAACAGGATAGAATAACATTCAAAATAGCAGAACATTAATACATCAGTAAACAGAAAGCCATAGACTAAGATATTGTCAGCTGTCTAATTTGGTATCCCGTGTTTCTCACTGTAAATACATCCAATATCACTCAAACCATTTGTGTGTGATAATGGAGCACAGATAGACACAATGTGCAAGTTTGACATTTCTAGGAGCCCCACTGTGAAATGCACAGGGGATACCAAATAATACAGCCATAGACCAAGATATTGTCAGCTGTCTAATTTGGTATCCCCTGTGTTTCTCACTGTCAATACCAATCTTGTGTGTGTAAACAATAACGTTATATTTAATACATTATGCATTTTTAATATCATTTACCCGACTCGTGTTTATTCCAGACATAACAGCACAAGCCACAGAGCAACAACATACACGAAAACTTTTGTGATCATTTACTTTCAGTAAGTTTTGAAATAGAAAAAATATCTAAAAAATAGGCTGCTTTGAAATGGGCACAATCGTTTATAAACAGGTAGGTCGCATAGTTAATACATTAAGCATGCGTTATTTAAAGATTGTTTTAGCTGCGCATGTCAAAGACGTATTTAATGAAAACAAACCATAACTGGTTATACACATCACAAAGAAATCATGCCGTCCTGTCGAAAAAGTAAATGATTGCAAATTGCAGCCGACAATTGCTGCGCATGCACATCACTCGTATTTTACCTCAGACACGAGCAAAAGAAAAATGAGGACGTGCCTGTGGGACGATCTCATTTTAGACATGTGCAATGCGCCAGGGGATACAGATTTCTGAGGGGGTACTGAATTGATTACAACATCAGCAGTGTCACAGACACCTGAAGCCTCTTTTTAGACTGATAAACAGAGTCCCGAGCCATTAAATCAGCTCTGGAAGCCTGATCTGGGATTTACGGCCGCGCTGACCCTTCAGTAGAGAAAAATTGGTATGGACCGCTGATGTTGAAGTCCAATCCGATTTTTTGACTCTCCAATGGCGGTACGGTATGTACCACAGTACAGGGCTGAACCGGATAGCAGACCGGTTTTTGCGGTCCAATATGCATCCCTAATTATATATATGATATTTAAATGTAATGCATAAAGAATATGCATAGTAATCTTGCTGCACAGCTTGAGTTAGCATGTTATCAAGCTTTTTGTAATTCGTTGGTTCTTGGCACCTTAATGGTCTATTGAGCCTGTCTCAGAATTGCCAGAAATCCGTCATTGTACATAAACAAAAGTATTTCATTATCTGTCAAAAGCTATAAGCCTGTTTTATCTATCTATCTTGCATTTATACAGCGCCCCTTCATGTGTTCACATCATATCATTGTTAGATAGCCACGATGTAATTAAGAAATGGAGATGGTTTAACAATGCTAATTACAGATGTAAAGGCAGGTATAAAGGACAGAAATAAATGCTGAAAAGTACAAAGCCTACTTATATAAGTATACTTTTTATCCTAGAAGAGAGACTGAATTAACAATTAAGTGTTGTAGTTTGAACTGGAAACAAACATGCAAATCTATACTACAGACGATCCCTTAACAATACGATGTCTATACACTTTAGGTAGTTATCGACACGTAATGAAATAGGCCTACTTCTGTGTATGTACCATGAAAAATAATATTACAGTATTGTACTTTTGTGTGCTTTCACCCGTTTAGAAAATACAGTAGTGAATGGAAGTCTGGTAACCCTAAATGTAGCCTAAAGGCCTAATGATACAATAATGTTAACGTAGTAGGATTTAGGTGTTGTATGCATTGTAAAGCACTTTGATAAAAGCGCTATATATAAACTAATAAATACATAAATAAATCTGTGATGTACAGTGCCTTGCAAAAGTATTCAGACCCTTGACCAATTCTCTCATATTACTGAATTACAAATGGCACATTGAAATTTCGTTCTGTTTGATATTTTATTTTAAAACACTGAAACTCAAAATCAATTATTGTAAGGTAACATTGGTTTTATGTTGGGAAATATGTTTAAGAAAAATAAAAAACTGAAATATCTTGCTTGCATAAGTATTCAACCCCCACACATTAATATTTGGTAGAGCCACCTTTCGCTGCAATAACAGCTTTAAGTCTTTTGGGGTAAGTATGTACCAGCTTTGCATAGTGTCGGAGTGATTTTGGCCCATTCTTCTTGGTAGATTTGCTCCAGGTTGTTCAGGTTGGTTGGACGACACTTGTGGACCGCAATTTTCAAACAGTGCCACAGATTCTCAATGGGATTGAGATCAGGACTTTGACTGGGCCACTGTAGGACATTCACCTTTTTGTTCTTGAGCCACTCCAATGTTGCTTTGGCCTTGTGCGTGGGATCATTGTCCTGCTGAAAGGTGAATTTCCTCCCAAGCTTCATTTTTTTAGCGGACTGAAGCAGGTTCAGTATTTCCCTGTATTTTGCTCCATCCATTCTTCAATTTTAACAAGATGCCCAGTCCCTGCTGATGAGAAGCATCCCCACAGCATGATGCTGCCACCACCATACTTCACTGTAGGGATGGTGTGTCTTGAGGCATGGGCAGTGTTAGGTTTGCGCCACACATAGCGCTTTGAGTTTTGGCCAAAAAGCTCTATCTTGGTCTCATCTGACCACAAAACCTTTTCCCACATCGCAGCTGGGTCACTCTCATGCTTTCTGGCAAACTCCAGACGTGCTTTCAGATGGTACTTTTTAAGTAACAGCTTCTTTCTTGCCACCCTCCCATACAGGCCAGTGTTATGCAGAGCTCTTGATATGGTTGACTGGTGCACCATTACTCCACTCCCAGCCACTGAACTCTGTAGCTCCTTCAAAGTGATTGTTGGCCTCTCTGTGGCTTCTCTCACAAGTCTCCTTGTTTGAGCGCTGAGTTTTGAGGGACGACCTTTTCTTGGCAGTGCCTGGGTGGTGTGACGCAGCTTCCACTTCCTGATTATTGATCCAACTGTGCTCACTGGGATATCCAAACACTTGGATATTATTTTGTACCCTTTCCCTAATCTATGCATTTGTATTACTTTATCTCTAACTTCAGTAGAATGCTCTTTGGTCTTCATTTTCCTTCAGATTCATAGCCTGACCAATGATCCTTCAACAGTGGGGTTTTTATCCAGAAAATGTGACAGCAACTTTAATGGTTCACAGGTGGAGGCCAATGGTAATGTAATTGTCTCCTCGTTAGGGCAATTTCTTTCATCGGTGTAAACTGGGAGCTTCCACAGCACAGGGGTTGAATACTTATGCAAGCAAGATATTTCAGTTTTTTATTTTTCTTAAAGATATTTCCCAACATAAAACCAATGTCACCTTACAATATTTGATTTTGAGTTTCAGTGTTTTAAAATAAAATATCAAACAGAACGAAATTTCAATGTACCATTTGTAATTCAGTAATATGAGAGAATTGGTCAGGGGTCTGAATACTTTTGCAAGGCACTGTATATCATACATGTGTGACCTGCACTTTAAAATATATTTCTAATCAGAAATATAAACTTATTTTGGGTAGCGAGTTGCTTTTTTAAAATATTATTTGTGCTATAAATATATTGATTATGAATTGTGTATGTCTGTGTTGTTATTTATATCAGTTGTAACCTTGCCACTTCAAATCCATTCCACAGCAGGACTTTGTTTCAACCTGACCTGTCATTTAAATAAGGAATTTTAACTGAAACCTTCTTAATTTCTGTCCCTGCCAACTACCATAGGTGTGACCATTCCCCCAGTTAGGCAATGGAGTGCTAATTGGGGAGTGGCTACCTGTATAAAAGGAAACAAAATCCTTTTTGTGGTGGAGTGAGTTTGGGGAGTGTTTCCACCAAGTTCTTGTACGGTTTTGTAACTTTGTAGTGAAGGCTAATGCCCAGCCTACAAGTGATTTGTTCTTTTGTTTGAACCTTTATTTTGGCCCTCGTTGCATGTTTTTTTTTTTCCCTGTTTGTTTTTGTTAATTGAAGTGTGCTTTGCTCGTAAAACTGCAGCATTCTGTCTCTGGGTCGGTAACCAGCCTGGGCCGTGACGCTACCCTGTCACAACATAATGATTTCCATTACACGAGAGTAGATGTTAAAACTTCATGCTGATTTGAACTCGGCTCTCGCCAAGATAAGCACCAACTAAGACGTAGCTTTACAGTAAACTAATGTGATCCATATGTGTCTCCATCCATTTACGTTTCCTTCCATATGATGATGTAGATATCCTTCTGTCTGGTGTTAATGGCTGAAGTGTAATGCTGGCTCCAGGGATCAGCTTATTTTGCCTCCCTGGCGCATCAGCACACACGACGGCTGCGATGCTGGCTCCGGGGATCAACCAAAGTGCGGCCTCCCCAGCGCATCAGCATGACAACCGTCTGGATTGAGCTAAGTAGGGTACATCTCTGGGGTTTTCAAGTGGGCACCTACCATCCTCAGTGTTTCGTCGACTAGCCCACGACACCTCAAGAGGGCTCGACGGTGATTCTGGCGTCCCAGCATCACCCCCCTCCGTCCCCCACTCAACTCAGCCCAGCTTACTTACCTGTCCCCAGCCAGAATCTTTCCGTCTCAACCACAGCCAGTTGCTGCTCCTCTCTGCTGCTTCAGATAAGTTCTTCACTGTGCGACGCAACTCTTGGCCACTGAATCCGACGTCTCTGAGAAACCGGGTTGTAGAGTGTGCCACAAATCCTCGACAACCCACTTCCACTGGGTAAACCCGAACTCTCCATCCTCGCTGTTCCGCTTCAGTGGCTAGTTGAGCATACCGCAGTTTCTTCCTCTCATACGCCTCATCTACAGCGTCCTCCCATGGCACTGTTAACTCTACCAGGTGAACAAGGCGTGCTGATCCAGACCACAAGACAATATCTGGTCGAAGGTTAGTGGTGGCAATCTCAGGTGGAAAAATAAGCCGTTGACCAACATCTGCCAGCATATTCCAGTCTCTAGCAGCTTCCAGTTGTCCTGGGCGAGGATTGGTTTTAACACCTTTTCTTGGTGGTTGCTCTCCTGGGTGGAGGAATGTTGTCTTTTGTGTGTAATGTTTTGATGGAACAGGTGGCAACTTATTGGTCATGTTACGCTTGTCTTCCAATGCTAAGGCCAAACATCGCAGCACCTGGTCATGGCGCCAAGTAAACCGTCCTTGGCTAAGAGCCACCTTACATCCTGTCAAAATGTGCCTTAATGTTGCAGGTGATGAACACAAAGGACATGAGGGATCCTCTCCTACCCAGAGGTTTAGGTTCTGTGGTGATGGGAGAACATCATATGTTGACCTGATGAGGAAACTGATCCTGCTCTGTTCCATTGACCATAGGTCTTGCCAGCCAATCTTGCGTTGTTCCACACTCTCCCATCTCATCCATTCTCCCTGTTTGGCCTGGGAAATGGCCTTTATACACCTCATCCTCTCCTCCTGCTTTTGCACCTCGTTGACTACCAGCTTCCTTCTTTGAGCTGGGGCCGCCTTGTGCCATGTAGGAGGAGTTGAACTGAAACCAAGACCCCCTCTTCCATGCTGAACTTGCCCCATGATATCACCAATTCGAAGGGCAGCCTTTGCATCTTCCACAGCTTTCTTTGCCGCCCACTTTCTTCCAGTTTTCAACACAGGTGCTGCCTCCCTTACGCATTTATCGCGTGACTCTACTAATGTCATTTCCAGTCTGACCTTGGCGCACTTAAACTCCTCGGTTAGAGCAGAGACTGGTAGCTGCAGTATTCCTTTACCATAAAGTCCCACTCTGCTGAGGCAGCGTGGAACTCCCAACCATTTCCTGATGTATGAACTGATTAAAGCTTCCAGCTTCTCTACTGTTGTCAAAGAAACCTCGTACACAGTCAGTGGCCACAGCAACCTCGGCAGTAGACCAAACTGAAAGCACCAGAGTTTTAGTTTACCTGGTAGTGCGCAGCTGTCTATGCTCTTCAACCCTTCCACTGCTTGTTGTCTAACTTCTCCCACACGAACTGTGTCCTTTAGATCCCCGTCGTACCATCTCCCAAGACTCTTCACTGGCTTCTGAGACACTGTTGGTATTGCCTCACCATTAATGAAGAATGTTTTATCTACTACTTTGCCTTTAATTATAGAGATGCTCCTTGATTTAGTGGGCTTGAATTGCATTCGTGCCCATTCAATGTTATTGGTTAATTTGCCCAATAATCGATTAGTGCAGGCTACTGTTGTAGTCATGGTTGTCATGTCATCCATGTATGCTCGAATTGGTGGTAGTCGCATTCCAGAAGCCAAGCGCTCTCCTCCTACTACCCATTTTGATGCCCTAATGATTACTTCCATTGCCATGGTAAAAGCCAGTGGAGAAATGGTGCATCCTGCCATTATTCCAACCTCTAGGCATTGCCATGTAGTGCTGAATTCTGAAGTTGAAAAACTGAATTGCAAATCTCCAAAATAGGCTTTCACTAAATTTGTTATTGTCATCGGTACACTGAAAAAATCAAATGCTGCCCAAAGTAGTTCATGTGGCACTGAACCATATGCATTAGCCAAATCCAGGAATGTCACATGGAGCTCCTTCCTCTCCTTTTTAGCTGATTGAATTTGTTGCCAGATCACATTGATGTGTTCTAAGCAACCTGGGAAACCTGGAATGCCCGCTTTTTGTATTGAAGTGTCAATGAAGCAGTTCTTTAATAGGTAAGCTGACAATCTCTGAGCAATAATGCTGAAGAAAATCTTGCCTTCTACATTTAATAGGGAAATGGGACGAAACTGACTGATGCTTGTAGAATCTTTTTCTTTAGGTATAAAGACTCCACCTGCTCGGCGCCATGCTCTTGGTACAACCTGTTTTTCCCATGCCACTTTCATCAATTTCCACAGAATTCGTAGAACTCCTGAAGCACTCTTGTACACTCTGTACGGAACTCCATTAGGCCCTGGAGATGATGAAGCCCTTGCTTTTTTCACAGCTTGCTCTATTTCTTTCCACTTAGGTGCACAGTCCTCCATTTGGTATTCTGGTGGATTGATAGGTGGGATGTCTGACGGAATTGACATAGGCTCCTGCCTTTTTGAATCTGTATGTGTTTCCTCCAAATATCTCTCCAGCTCAACCTTAGATGCTTTTAGTGTGCCATTCTTCTCACTGGTGAATAACTTCTTTACAAATTTGAATGGGTCTTTATAAAAGTTAGCTCTCGCACGCTCCTTCTTTTTGTAGCGTTTCCGTAGGCGCTCAGCTCTGCGCAATGTTGCAAGCTTATCTTTTATGACCCTTTGTAAGAGATTGAGTCCCTCCTTCTGACTTTGTTCTGCTCTTCTCCATTGGTTCCTCAGCTGTCTCCTTTCTCTAACTAAGCGTTCAATCTCCTGCTGCCGTCTAGACTTTCCAGGAATAGTTTGTACTTTTTCCTTCCTTTTTTCAACTCCAAACCTCTCACTTCCATATGCGTAGATGATGTCCCCAAATTTATCCAGCTTCTTTTCAACTGTTCCACTTAATCTTTCCAATGCAACGCAGAGATCTGTGTTTACTGTGTCCCATGCAGTTTTCTCACAAGCTCTTGGCCATTTAACTCCAGGCTTGTGCCCGTTGAGGTTCTTTTCTCTCTTATGCTGGTTTGTTTGACCGGGTTCACAAGGATCATTAGGTTCATCACTAACTGTGTCCATGCAAGTCCTCCTCACATCTATGACAGGGGTGCTGATATCCTGCGAACTGTGGTTTGCTTCCTGTCGCTGGATTTCATTCGACTGACTTGACTGACTTCGTAAGAAGTACTGATCAATGCGAGGCCCTTGTCCCTTCTTCCTCAAGCATTTCATTCTCCCTTGATGAATCTTCAAACCCCTGACCGTTGTCGCCTTGCTCCAGCCGCAGACACAAACCTGGAGTTCTATGTCTTTGTTAACTGCAGATCTTGAACTAGTCTTTTGTGAAGTACTCTCCATACTCCATATAACACACTGACAGCCTCCATGTACCCCCAAATTATAATACACTTCAGAACTTTTGCTAATTAACGTTTCATTAGAATCTCAAGACATATGAAAAAACGTTAGTGTGACATGCATACAGACAGATAGTCAGACAGAGACAGACAAATGAACTGTATGTTTATCCCCAGATTTTAACACATTGAATAATTTGTGCTGAAGAAGGTCCTTACAAACTGTTCTGTAAATAAAGAAAGATTCTATATGGTGTCCTCTCCTATAGAAACCTTTGCTATATCACCAGGGATATGCATCCCTACCAGGGGAATAATACATTTCCTGGAAATAAGATACTAGCACCCCTGTATACCAAATGTTTATTTTTTCTTTTGTATTAATGTGCCTGTAGCAGGGTAGCGTTGCAGTCAAGGCTGGTCAGTGGCAGGAAAGCAGACCCAGTCAGAAGCTGCAGTTTAAGCACTGTTCCACACTTTTATTCACAAAACAAACAAATAAACAGTTCAAACAAAAACAGATATTACTGAATAGGCTGGGTGGTGGCCTTCACTAGACAGTGTAAACAAAAGTATAAAAACACTCACCAAAACTCCTCCTAAACTCTCTCAAACAAAGAATTTTGTCCTCTCTTTATAGCATGTGGCTGGGCTTAATTGATCCTCAATTAATCAATTAAGCCCCAGCCACATTCTGCACAAGGTTTTGGCAGAGATGAGATTTTAACCCCATCCCTTAAATAAAAAACACACCCCCACACTATTTATACCAGCAGGGCTTCTGCCCTGCCATAGTGCCCAATAAATTTTTTTACCCCCAATTTTCTCCCCAATTTGGAATGTCCAATTATTTTTCCCCTCACCGCTGCGATTCCCCACACAGCTCAAGAGAACTGAAGGTTCAGTGGGCGTCCTCTGATCTCATGACCAAGCCAGCTTCCTCTTGCACCTTGGAACACAAGAGCGGATCGTCAACGAGCTACCAGCGCCACAGCCAACGCAACGCTCCCTTCTGAATCCCCAGCGAAGACTGACGACTTGTATACCAAATGTTTGTCCACAGAAATATTTGGTAAATGTAATTTACACAATGGTGCAAGGCCCCGGCTCATTTATGAAAGAGTCTTCCATAGATAATCAATTAAGTTGGCATCTTACCCATCTCTTCCTTTACTGACTATCTTCACTTCAAAGTAGTAGATGCCACAGGCTGCCGGGATGGGGTGGGAGGCTCGAACAGATGCTGCATCTTTAGGGGTCTTCCCATGGCCTGAGGAGGGAGGAATAGACATGTTATTTCAACCTACAATACTTGCTGAGGGTATGCTGACCTACAATACTTGCTGAGGGTATGCAAATATCAAGTCATGCTGACTTGATATTTGCAAAGAAAAACGGGAGAAAACCTAACCTTAACCAAAGTAAACTAACTCTCCAGTTATCCATTCTTCCATATTTGGGATATTTTTTTGTTTGCTTACATCTATAGTTCTAGATCAATACATAAAGGCAGCTTATTTGTGTGTGACTTTAAATAGCAAAGATACTCACCTGACATCACGAACTACAAAAGATCAAGAACTGGTTTGGTATGAGGAGTATCCAAACCAGTCTGTACTCTCTAGTTTTCCTCTCTGTTGGGTATCATTGCTTGTACATACTGTTAAGATCAGACAGATTGCAGCAAATGATGTCTGTGTGATTGTATTGGTTGTTTATGTGCCAATAAACAAAACTGTGGTCACAGAAGATGACGGCAGTACAGATCTCCCCTGGCAAGTGAACCATTGCACATGAAGTTGCAACAGGCAGCTCAGTAATACGTAGCTATGTATTAGGATGCATGACAGACTTAAATGAATATATATCCGGTCACCACACATTTGTTATGATGTGATCCCAGACGACGGGTGTTTTAGTAGGCTGCTTATCTCACAAAATCTACAGAGGCAGTTTCAGCTGTGACTGCCAAGCGTAAGCTGGGTACCTGAGCACTTACCAGTGGAGATACGAGCACTAAGCAGATGAATTAATATATAGTTAATTACACTTCATATCTGAGCAATGGTCTTAAATACAACACTGCACTATAGCATTCTAGTTTATGCTGCAAAGAAAAAAATACTATGCTGACTTGTTAACAGTAATGTACTGTAAATGATTGTTTCCCCAACTGATTTTAACCAGAAAACTCAAATTATATGAACATATTGTCTTTGATGGTCATGGGAGAAGCAGCAACTATAAGTCCATGCATAACAGAGGGGACAACAAATATAGTGACACTAATCTATCTTATACAAATAATAATGAAAACTATCATTTTTAGAAATGTGCAATATGTTATTATGTTTTCCCAAAACATGTATATGTGGAGCTATTTCTCAGTAATTTTGTAATTAATAAAAAAAACAGAGAGTACATTAGCTTATGACCTCTAATTCAAAAAGGTAATCAGATATTATGCACACTGGAATAAAGTAAACCTTCTAATGCCATAACTTTAAAAAAAAAGTTTGTACATATGTTGAAATATAAATTTGTGTCTAATAAATGGAGGACATTCTATGTTCGAGTGGAAATTTGGGTTTCAAGTCATCTATTCTTGAAAATACCACTAGATTGTGGAAAGTGATGCAGAAGTAGAATATCCACCTTGTCAATGTCTCTTCCATCATATCTGAAGGATTACAGCGGTTCTCCGACTACAGTAAATAGGAGACACGTATTAACCACAGCAACCAGCACTGGTATCTCTGCAGAGGCTAACAGAGGCCTACTCCTCAGAGTAACTGTCCTGGTCGAGCCAGAAATGTAACAGAGGGGATACGATTTAAACTCTGAAGGTGTTCATAGAATCCCTATTCCACCTTGCTTTAACCATGATAGATAGAGAGATAGACAGACATACTGTGAAATCAGGAATTTCACAAAATGCCTAAGACTTTCACGAAATGCCTGAAAATAGTAGTCTAACTTCATTATACCGAATCCCCCTGGGACCTAGAGAAATGTTTGTTATATCAGGGTGTTCACTATAATAGGGTTTGGCAATTTGCTGTATCTGAATAATGATGAAAACGCCCAAACTGAATATATCCCTGAATAAGATTTCAGTTTGAAACATACACAATTTACAAAGAGTGCAGGTGAGTGCAAAGTTATCTATAATAATGGTGTTGCACCATTTTGATGGATATTGTTTTACTGTATAAAAAAATTCAAGCAATACGATTAATCGTTGTTACGAGGCTCTCCGGATAGAATCGCCACCATAATTAAACAATTAAATACATTTACTAAACTGCTGAAGCAATTCACACTCACTTTACAGGTCGAATACACTGCAGTTTAGAGAGGCGAGTTGAAAAACCTGACCTGCCTTAAAATGTCCTGAGATTCTGGAGCCTGTTGACAACCCTGTCTGAGAGCTATGAGGAAAAAATACTGTGATAAGTGACCTGAATCTTCCTGCGAAATAAAACCCACGTTGATTTAAATGCACCGTGTGTGTAACACATATCAAATAGGCTATGAAATACTTTAAAAAAATATTTTAATAAAACACAGCAGTTCCCAAATGGTATTGGCACACTGCAATAACGTAATATGTTATTTACTAAAGCATATTGTTCCACAACGTCTTGCACATCTGACAGTTGTAAAGTTACAACAAATATATATTTCTGTGCACCGATTTTTTATTTATTTATTTTTTAAATCTCAGTATGATCTCTAGAACATGTTTGACAGACAAAGCAACAAAGCACAAAAGTCTACAACAGGTTGCCGTTACTATATATTATAGGTTTACTGCATTACTTTACTCCATGAAAAGTGTGATGTCAATGTGCTGTTGCCTTCAGCAGCTGCGTGACGTGTTTAGTGCGTGCGCCTCCACTAATTTAGGGAGTCGAGAGCTGCGACAGAGTTCATTAAACGTGTTAAATACAACAGTTACGTTCAATACCAGATTCGTGTCTTATTTAAAGAACTGCACACATTGGAGGAATGTATTAAAATGGATGTGCGTCTGGGCAGATATATAGGATTTGGTTCACCGAATCCTAAGTATTCCAAATCCAAACCCTGCTCAAAAAGTAGGTATTCTGGGCGAATCTGAAACCGAATCCTGGATTCTGTGCATCCCTACTTTATACAGTCTACAGCAGTTCTTTCAAGACAACTTCACATTGATCAAGATTTAAACTGTATATTTAAAAGAAAACAGTAAACAAATGAAAAAAATAAAAAAGTACACTTACATGCTGAATACAGTAATTACGTGCCCTTTCTCTTGAAAAACATATCCAGCGTAGATTGCTTCATATTTTTGGGGCTTTTCTCAATGCATGCTGTTTCAATCTTGTTACCGCCTCACGCCTGTTGCCATGGTTGCAGTTTGTGTGAAGATGGCAACAGTTGCATACGTCACACATGATTCACACTACAATAGGTTATCTATGAATCAGCCTTATCTTCGAATTAGCCTACCAAGGTCTTTGTTTTCACTGAGAGAATAAAACATTCATACTGGAGAAAGTTCAGTCACTACCAAGTGATCCGGGTAGACTTTGTAAAAGTGAGTGTTCTAATTGGACTAATTTCCATTGAAATGGTTCTTACTGCTTGGATCGTTAAAGGGGGTTCGTTATAAGAAGGGATTGTTATAGTGAAGTTAGACTATAGTTAGGCATTACGTGAAATGCCTAATCCCTGGTCATTTGGTATTAACTCAAACACGTTTGCTGCATTTAGTTGTATCCAGTATGGTGTTAAAGTTGTTCTCACATCTTCCCAATCCCAAATTTAAACATTGTACTATCTATGAAATCTATTTCCTAAAATTAAAAAAAAAAAAAAATGTAAATCACAAAAATGCTTTGTATCGGGAATAAAAAGCTTTCAAGAGAGGTTGTCTCACCAGATCAAGTTAATTTAAGTCTGAGCTGTAACTACTGTGCGAAAATATTTGGATTATTATGACGTTCTTTTGCTGAAGTTTACTGCAGTGCCTCAAAGTAAGTTCCTGTGCTGTTCATTGGTTTTAAGAGCAATTAATGATATACATAAATAAAACATTTCAGAAACTATTGTTTGTTGTCTCTGCCATTATGCAGTGCTGCTTGTGAGCGTGGGTTTTCAGATGTCAACACTTGGTGGGTCATTTCAGTAGTCCAGATCCAATAATAAACTATCATCTACTTTTGCTAACGAATAAAAAACAAATACATATAATAACAATAAATTAAACATGTCTACTGGCGCCAGAATTTAATGTCGCTCGCGCTATATAAGGTACCCTGGTACTAAAATCTAGCTCCAAATTTACACCCCTGATCCTTGACATTCCAATTGTTTGAACTGTTGGAGGAGAAGATGGAGCTAGACAGCGACTTGAATGATCATTTTGGTGAGTACCAAACCATTTCTGCTGGTACTCATGTGAGAACCGAATGATAAAAGTTATGTGAACCCCTAATTATAGTCTCTTATTATAGTCATCTTTTATTATAAACCACAAGTAAACATTCTGAAAACCTGACATTTGAAAAATTCATGTTATCAATGCTAACACAAAAATGACACTCCTCATTCTTTTAATTAACCTTTAAAATCAGACAAATAGTGTAACAGAATGCACTTAACGCCACTCATTTCATGAAATGCAATGAAACTTTTATGCATTTCATGTAATAACCGAGTGAAACAGTCATTTCACAAGATCAAGCTCTTCAGTGAATGCAAAACAATTGTAACCGTATGCATTTTGCTAGTGTGTAAATCACACAACACTAATGTAAGTCTATACAACACTGTGACAGGGAGGTTCTTGCAGATGTTTGCCTTTCTGAAAGCAGCTGGGACGCGTAACAGCAGACGCGTTGCTAGGCAACCAATTGAGCAGGAAGGCTCGCCCGGTGCTGAGTCGATCGGGGGGTCCTGATTGGCTAGGGGGCGTCCCAGGGGAGCCTGAGCACAGCTTCAGGCAATTGCACTGCCATGGCTACACAGATGGGCGCTGAGCAAGAGTGGTTTGTTTACATCGAGGAGAGCGTCCGCTCCAGAGAAAAATGACAATGGATTTAGGGGAGCTCCCTAATAAAAGCTGAAACTCAAAACAATAATTGTGTGAATAAAGTAATTGGTACAGCTGTGTATAATGGTACTTAAAACAGGATTTATTTACCGTCTTTTTACATATCCGCCCTTATTCCGGTCCCACCGCAGTCGGATACGTGATGGATTACTGTATCATGATTAAGGATACGATTGTCACGGAAATAGTGAATTTGAACAAAAGTCAGTGAAATATTGTAAATGGACGTAAAAACACATTTGGTTAGGCACTGCCTTTATTTCCTTTAAAATGCAGTATGTCATGCACTGAAAACATGACAACTATTTGAGTATCTGTAAATTGTTTGGTTGTGTGTGTACGCAGCATTTACATGTAGTTATGTAGGTCAGAAAATGAGATTTGTATTTTGTAGCTGAACAAGCATGTAAATGAACAGATCGTA
Organism: Acipenser ruthenus; assembly: GCF_902713425.1. NCBI lineage: Eukaryota > Metazoa > Chordata > Actinopteri > Acipenseriformes > Acipenseridae > Acipenser > Acipenser ruthenus. The sequence goes on along the minus strand of NC_081191.1, from coordinate 55,389,682 downwards.
AGTTACTGTAAACTCTCAGTTGTGACCTTCACATACATACAGCGCTTTCTTGAAACTTTCTCATACAATGTAGCTAGTGTACCCAAGTAGTCTGTTGAAAATAAATACTCTCTCTAAAACTAAACATTGCTAAACAAAATACTTTAGAGGTGTATCTGTTTCTGATCATTGTGATGCCCCGTTTCTTGGACACAGTGCTGCCGGTGTGATTTGACCTTTCAACTCTCAGTTGTTTTTTTTTTATTATTATTTTTATTTTTAAAGGGGTAGTGCTCTGTAGGCTACTCAAACAATCAATTTAAGTCTCTTTCTTATTATTAAAAAAAATACAGTATATACCGTTTAATTTTGAACACTGTAATAAAAACAATTTTACTCTGTGCGCTGGATGCCACAGAGTAATAGGAACACAGTTTATTTCAAACACTGTCTTTCGCTACGTGGTGTGAAACCCTGCATCATACAATATTCTTAAAAAAAAAAAGAGAGAGATTACTACATTGGTGTGAAAGGACCTTTAACTAAGTTTTGTACTCTAAAGTAACATTTAAACTTGCCTGCAGTCAAAAGCAATAGTCTTTATATTATTGTTTTTTGTGTACTATTTAAAAGCTCTTGTGTATGTTGATGTAGCTACATTATTTGGTGGCCTTTCCGTGTATTCTTTTTTTTTCCCCGCAACTCGCCAATGAAATGTACTAAAAATCACGTGACAAAATCGTATCCCTAATCATGATATAGCCCAACGTAGGTATCGATATACCATGGAATGCTATATTATTGTGGCTTCCGGTACACTTTTGCGATATCAATTTGAAGTTTCTTTGATTACATGAGCATTTACATGATGTAAAATGTAAATAATGGTCATTATAATATATACTGACATTTGGATAAAATTCACTAGATGTGATCGAAAAAATGACAAACTCTGTTTTAGAGCAGGTGCAGTGACTTTTTATTGTGCTGATTAACAACTGACATCACGAAGATGCTGCAAAAGTATCTGTCAATCTTGGGCAGGTGTTGTGAGTATTGGTCTCCCAGTTCGTGGCCTGTCATTGACAGAGTGTGTCTGGTTACACCGTCTCGTCAGGTTTGAAATTGCTGGCTGTGAGAACACAAGACGGCGAGCCACAGTATGCTGTGCCCTAGTCCAGCCTCCAACATGTCGATTGCACAAAGGCACTGCTCTCTTGACAGACGTGGCATATTGGGTTTTTTCTGTGATTTTCTTTATTGCTTTTATTCAAGCTTGCAATTCAACAGCTGAAATCACTCCATATCCAGTGTCCAATCAACTGTCTCACTAATTAGGTGATTAAGTGTATATGCTTCAGTCATAGTCACTCAAGTGTGTCATGGTCAAGGATGAATGATCGAGTGATTAAAAAGAAACCAAAAACATTTCTTCAATGTCCATCATTTATCATTTTTGGAAATAAATGTGTTATAATAGTGATAAGTTAATTTTGATGTTCGGTATAAATTAGTCTCAATCCTAAAAATTCAGGGTGATGCAAAACTTTTGGCCACAGCAGTACATGCTTTTGAAATATGGACACGATTTATAGTACATTTTTTACATCATTCTTTGTGAGAATTAGGCACAGTTTTCTCCTTCTTTATGACACCTAGAAACAAATGTTAGGGAGTTTCTTAATTACCAGTAACCTAACTTTAAAATGCTGTATTATACACATGGTTTCAGTTTAGTCTGAAAAATACTACTGTAGCTGTACTTTCCAGGGAAGCATCTGACAGTTTGACCTTAAAGTTGAATGGATGTCCTACAAACTGCTAAATAGCATCTTTAATATCTGCAAAGCAGATGACAGAAGATTCATTTAAACGTCAGGCTCTCAGAAAACACTGCAGTTCTATTGTAGAGTACAATCTGCACCAGTGCTCTTTTTTGGATCAAGAGAGCTTTCCGGGCACAAACACTTTTTTGTGGAAGACAGATACACCAGCAAGTGGTTTTCTGTCAATGTTCAGTACAGTCTATAAAATACCGTCTAAAGTAGATTTAACTTGTGTCAGAATACCAGCAAATACATGAACTTTAAATTGACAAATGATATTTTCAGGCAACAGTCACATGACATAAGCTAATGTATCGGGCTTGTTACAGTTAAATAGAATGCAAATGACAATAGAATGTTGCTTAAGACCACAAATTGGGAATAAACATCAACAGTTTAGGGCACGCAATAAATAAGAAGGTTCAGAAATCAGCACCCTTTAATTGCCCCTGGGTATTGTGGAACATGTCCCTCAAATGAACTATTTATATATATATATATATATATATATATATATATATATATATATATATATATATATATATATATATATATATATATATACACCCAGAGAGATGTGCCTCATGATTTCTATTGATACAAAATCAGGTTGGACAGGGAAAGCTATGTTCAAGCTATTGTTCAATGAGTTATGCTCTGGAAACCTTAGAAACACTATAAAAGAGCATGTTGGATGTTAGGAACATAATAGACACTGCTACAGCAAGATTCTTAAGCAATATGTATATAGAGAGATGGGCTTGTTAGGGCTGAAGGGTGTCAATTGCAGTTTGTTACAGTTACAGTTTGGATTTAATAGATTTGAAACAAGAAGGGACTTTCTTATAATCTCAGCCTCTACAGATGCTACTAGGCAGAATGAATCATCGCTTCAGGAGATGAACAGTAATTCCAGGGCTTGAATTTCATTTCTGAGTGCTGGGGGGATTTCCCCCCTATGCTGCAGCCAATGGGGGGGCCACTCCAAAATTTTAGGGGGGAATGGCAAAAAAAAAAAAAAAAAAAAAAGCACTTTTGCATATAAAAAACTGTATTTTACTGCATCATCATTCACACTTGTGTTGCTTTAAAATAGCTGCTTTCAGGAGACCTAACAGCTGTTCATCCCTGTGAGGCATCGCTCTCCTCCATCGCTTTTGCCATTGCCCGACGTGAAGTTTTTGCATGCAGCAGAAGAAAAAGCTGCTTTTCTTTTTAACCAGCTCTCCATTTCTTTTTTTAACTGTTTACACTCTATTTCCACCTGTTTTTCACTGTTTTCATTTATGTGTGTTTAACTACTGGATAGTTTGTACTGCATGCATGTAACAGATCAGATGAAAGGCCACAACATCTCCTTTCATATTATGTAAGTTGCAACAGGATCAGGCATACTATATGTGGTAGAGATGAGAAAATGTTTTAAAAAAAAAAAAAAAAAAAAAAAAAAACTTTTCCAAAAAAATCATGTTTGGTCACTGCTATATATATATATATATATAGATGGCTAAAAAAAAAACAAAACAAAAAAACACACTGCACCACTGAACCTCAATATGTGAACCTAATTATTCCTGGCAGAGGACGAGTACCCACTCTCGCCTCTGCCAGAACACATTTTAAATTAAAACAATAACAAAACCAGCGGCGCTTCGAAGTCATTTAAAATACATAACTAAACACAGAAATAATAACAGAACACACAGCGCTTCGCCTTCGTATAAATATAATAAATCATAATAAACAAATACAAAATGACACAGGGACGGAGGGGGAAACCCTGTTCTAAAAATAGATAAACAAATCAATGTACAGGGCACCTCGCCCTGTTACAGCAATGATCATGGGGGGGGATGGGGGGGGATGGGGGGGGGGGGGGGGTGACCTTCTAAGCTTTCCAACGATACCGCCCCTTTCAGTCTAGCTGCTTCAATGATGGAGCAATTGACTCAAAACCAAACCTAAGCTGTGAACTCTGTCACATGATGAGAGGCTTAACTTCAGGCAGTCGTAGTTCCGGCTAGGAGTACTGCATACACACACTGAATACATATTTGGAAAGCCCTGAGTCTGTACATTTAAACAAGCAATGAACCAGGTAGGTGGTTTTTACAGTGCCTAAGTAATATGTGCATAACCTTTGGTGCGCTGGTGCCCCAAAAGTTTTATGAGTGAAAGTCACGGCTTGCAAAACACCACCTTGATAGACTTAACTCGCTAAACAATACAGTTACTTGCTATGTTTCTTTAGTTTTTAAAGGATATTTGACTTGAGTGCACGGAGTCATGGATGTAACTGTTCAGTGTGAATATAAACGGATGGGATTTATTAAATATCTGAGGCAGAAGCGCTGCTATCCCACTATTTAAAGAACATTGTATTAATTCACTAGTTTACACACAAAACACTTCCTGTAAAACTGAAATGTACGTAACTATAGTTGATTTTTCAATTAACTACACATTTTGTATATATTTTTTTATCATTTCACAAGTCATGTATTATATCGTGTTATATACATGTATCTTACTTTATCACTTTTGTTTTCCTTTTTAACAACTTTATTCTGCAGCGGTTCCAGTGTATTTTTTTTTAAGCGCAATGACTGTTATTTAAATTTTGGTCAGCAGGCCGGTGTAGTGTTTTATGTATAGGGCAGTGGGCTAACGTTCATGTTTTTCCGAATGCAGATATAGGCATTTTACTTAGTTTTTTGTATGTGACAAAATCAAGCGGTTTTATTTAAGCGTACTATACTGTGATATGATTTGCTTTATATTAATGCAACAGGTAAACGTTCTACGGGCCTATTCATGCATTTTACTGCTGTTTTAATGGGGGGGGAGGGGGGGGGCAATGTTCTTTGTGCCCCAGGGCCCCCAAGAAGTCTTAATCCGCCTCTGTCCACAGCAATATGTAGAAATCTAAAAAAAATAAATATCACAGCAATACTTCAATAGCTGCCTTCTCTCAAGATACCTTGCAGGACATTGGAAGCATCCAGTTCGCAGACCATATAAACAAACCGAGTGCACTTGCAAACTGCACTGGAACACAAACAAACTCGGTCCTGAAAAAAAATGGAAAAGGACCAAAGAAAAAAAAAAACTTCAGCTCGCATCCAAACGAACTCGACCCCTTTGCTCGCAGATACATGTGAACAGCAAGCACATTGTTACATTGTTTCAAACGAAAAGAACCAGACTGAGTCCGTTTGAAATGGACACAGTGTGAATGCAGCCATAATAAACTAGTATAAATTCTCCACTGCAGAGGGTTACAAATTGATCCGTCCCAAAACAGAAACAAATTTGTTAGATCACTAAGCAGATCTCAGAATTAACAAAAATGTACAGAAGGCAAGTCCAAACATGGTGCAGCAATGCAGAAGCCCTGCTAAATAGTGTGTGTGTGTGGGGGGGGGGGGGGGGGGCTGTAAGGGATGGGGTTAGATCTGTCCCTGCCAGTAATCACAGGTGTGGCCATTCCCCCATTTAGGTAATTGGTGCTAATTGGGGAATGGCCACATGTATACAAGGAAGGAGGCATTCTTTGTCTGGCGGAGGGACTGTGTGTGTGCTGTGTATTTCAGGAACATAGTCAGTGAAGGTTAATGCCCTAGTGTTCTGCGATACTCATTTAGGGAGTATCGATACGATACCATGCACAGTATCATGACATTCGATACTATCTTTATTTCTTACATATAAAATGAGAACTCTGGTGTTTCAGCCAGCTTCAAATACCCCAATTACAAGGAATCTCTTAATTCTTAAAGATAACAAAATAACACAGAAATACTTGAAGCAGACTTTTTATAACTAGGCCAGGTGTTTTACATACTGGGGTATCTTAGAAGTGCCAAACAAATGTGAGCAAGGAATGAAAAAATGAAACACTTATGGAAGCTGATCTACAGGTTTACTTCAAGAAATGGCTTAATGAGGTTCTTGCTTGGATCAATAAACAACCAAATGAGCAAGATGGGCCAAATGGACCTCCTTTTGTTTGTAACATTTCTTATGTCGTTAAAAAGTCACATACAACATAACACCGCCATGAATCTATACTGTTCAAATCTTTTAGAAAGTAAAACAAGTAATGCTAAACTAGGCTAGCCTGATTTATTCATGTACACTGTAAAACATTTTTTTTAAATAAACACAGTAATTGTTTCTGTCGTAGTTTAGGATCACCAGATTTCCACAGTGAAAAACGGGAAGGTTTTTTTTTTTTTCTTCTTGATTTTACTGACGCAACAGCAACTCTGAAGATAACTCATTATTTTATTTTTATATTGTCATCTAGTCAAAACATGTTAAATGTACAAAAAGCCAGATTTAAAAACTAGATCACCTATTACCATGTAAACATATGGTATACACAATTGTAATGGTTAAACAAGTAATCCATAAAATTGTTTATTTTATTTTTGAATGGCGCCAACACACAACCTAATACATTACTCTGCTATTAACTTGCTGAGCAGGGTGATACAGTTTTGTACTTCTTGTTGGACCAATTAAAATTGTATCCAGGCTCCTATAATCTGGACGTCGCCGGTTCGAGTCCAGGCTATTTCTTTGCCGACCGAGGATGGGAGCTCCGAGGGGGCGGCGCACAATTGGCCGAGCACCGCCCGGGGGGAGGGAGGGTTAGGTCGGCCAGGGTGTCCTCGGCTCACCGTGCACAAGCGACCCCTGTAGTCTGGCCGGGCGCCTGCAGGCTTGCCTGTAAGCTGCCCAGGGCTGTGTTGTCCTCCGACGCTGTAGCTCTGGGTGGCTGCATGGTGAGTCTGCAGTGTGTAAAAAAGCGGTCGGTTGATGGCACACGCTTCAGAGGACAGTGTGTGTTCGTCTTCGCCCCTCCAGAGTCAGCACAGGAGTGGTAGCGGTGAGCTAAACTAAACAAAATAATTGGACACTACTAAATTGGGGAGAAAACAACCAAAAAAAACCTAACTGGCGACTACTAAATTAAAAAAATAATAATAATAAATTGTATCCGGGCCAGTAAAAACAGTACCTCAGTGGCCCAAGGGGCCAGTAGTAAAAAATCTAAATGTAGAGCCATGCGTAAGTATCGATATGCCGTGGAACACTAGAATGCCCAGCCTGACTATTTTGGTCACTGTGCCTCTGTTTATGTGTGCTTTGTCTATTAAAAATGTGCTAGCCTGTCACACTTCCACAGGGCAGGAGTGCCTCACGCATCAGCCACCACCAGAGCGCCTGGAGTGCCCCGGGCCGCGGCCAGCATCGCCACTGCCAGAGTGCCCTGCGCTGCTGCCAGCATCACCACCACCGGAGGGCCCAATGCAGGTGCCAGCGGCGGAACAGCCCTCTATAGAAAAGCCCCGAGTGGGGAAAAGTCACTTGGGCTTAGGGTGTGGAAAGGGAGTTAAACAGGCACCTCCTCCCAAAAGCCCAGGGGTCACCAAGGGGGTTAAACGGGCACCTCCTCACAGAAGCCCAGGGGTCACCAAGGGGGTTAAACAGGCACCTCCTCACAGAAGCCCAGGGGTCACCAAGGGGGTTAAATGGGCACCTCCTCACAGAAGCCCAGGGGTCAACAAGGGGGTTAAACGGGCACATCCTCACAGAAGCCCAGGGATCACCAAGGGGGTTAAACGGGCACCTCCTCACAGAAGCCCAGGGGTCACCAAGGGGGTTAAACAGGCACCTCCTCACAGAAGCCCAGGGGTCACCAAGGGGGTTAAATGGGCACCTCCTCACAGAAGCCCAGGGGTCAACAAGGGGGTTAAACGGGCACCTCCTCACAGAAGTCCAGGGGTCAACAAGGGGGTTAAACAGGCACCTCCTCACAGAAGCCCAGGGGTCACCAAGGGGGTTAAATGGGCACCTCCTCACAGAAGCCCAGGGGTCACCAAGGGGGTTAAATGGGCACCTCCTCACAGAAGCCCAGGGGTCAACAAGGGGGTTAAACGGGCACATCCTCACAGAAGCCCAGGGATCACCAAGGGGGTTAAACGGGCACCTCCTCACAGAAGCCCAGGGGTCACCAAGGGGGTTAAACAGGCACCTCCTCACAGAAGCCCAGGGGTCACCAAGGGGGTTAAATGGGCACCTCCTCACAGAAGCCCAGGGGTCAACAAGGGGGTTAAACGGGCACCTCCTCACAGAAGTCCAGGGGTCAACAAGGGGGTTAAACTGGCACCTCCTCACAGAAGCCCAGGGGTCACCAAGGGGGTTAAAAGGGCACCTCCTCACAGAAGGCCCAGGTATATGGCAGGTCAAGTCCTGCTGCTGTAAATAGTGTTTGTGTGTTGGAATGTAAGATTGGCAGGGAATGGGGTTAAATCTGTCCCTGCCAGCAATCACAGGTTTGGCCATTCCCTAGTTAGGTAACTGATGCCAATTGGGGTGTGGCAACATGTATACAAGGAAGGAGAAATTCTTAGTTAGGGTGAGTAGGTAGCTGCGTGTGAGCAGTGTATTTTGGAAACTTGGTCAGTGAAGGTGAATGCCCAGCCTGACAACAGTGTTTACTGTACTGTTTTGTTTAAACCTTTTATTTGGGCCACCGTGCCTCTGTTTATTTGTGTCTGTTTTGGTCTATTAAAAGTGTACAACAGCGCTTAAACTGCAGCTTGTTTTGTGTCTGAGTCTCATTGTTGAGTTATCAATTCAAATTATGCACCATGCATGCAACATAAAATCACCCCCATGGCAAAATTGTATGCACATGCAAATGGACAGAAGGTTTTCAATATATCCTCAGATTTAGATTCTCTCAATAACTTATGGTAAGAATGTCAAAAACAGACCTTATCACAAAAAATGTATCATGAACTTAAGTCAAGAAGTTGTATCAAGTCTTAAGTCAATAAGTTGCTGCACAATTCCAATTCCAAGAAAAAAGCAGTTTTTAATGCCAGTATTATTGCACAATTAGTCAGACTTGAGCTTTTAGTAGATTACAAGAGGCCTATGTTTTTAATAGTGAACTATCAGCAAGTTTATTTCTGTCATTGTGAATGTGGCAATTCATCCTGTGAGAAACCTGCTACAATAGACCTATACATTCTATACCTTGAAAGGGGCTCCTTAAGTTTTTGTTTTGTTTTCAGTGCTCATCTGAAAAACAACTGCTAGATCCTGAAAATAGGTTCTGGCATCTAGGCCTGAAAGCAACTGGTTCTCAAGACAATTACTTACAACTGTTTTCTCCATTGGTGTTGACAACCGACAAGCCATGTAACTGCTTATGTGCCTGAGCTGGTCTGCATAACAGTGTGTCCATCAGTCATTTCAGAGGGCTGTGCATTAATTCTCTCTTCCTGTTATTTTAAGGCCTAATATGAGTCATAAAACGATCATCTGTCTTCTGTTCACTTTGGCAGAATAAACCAACAGTAGGCTACATCTTGCTGTGTTTAGAGATGTGTAACCTGTGCTTTATATAAACACTTCATATTACTTTAGTTAAATGTAGGCTCTTTTAATTAGAGTACTAGTAGTACAATTTAGGCCAATACTGCAGATAAAAAAAAAAAAAACAACCTGACAAACAATTGTGCCTCCCCTGTTACAGTAATTCTGCTTATCAAAATGTACAAGACTCATTTGTTTATGGCATTGACATTATACCTTTATATGCGCCTCAAAATACACATTATTAATATTATTAATAATAATAATAATAATAATAATAATAATAATAATAATAATAATAATAATAATAAATAAAATTACACAGACCTGTGTAAGTGCCTGCTTTACAAACGAAATCATGTTGTGCAAAGATCTGAGAAAGCTTGGAGCCAAAATAATATTTTGCATACCTTAAATTAATGTATTTTCTAGTCATATTTGCATATTTAAAACGTTTTACTACGCAGCAGTAAGGCAGATCTACACTTTGCGACAATGCAACGCGTGTTATTTTTAACATCACTTATAATCTGTTTCACTGTCAATGTTGTTTTGTAACTAAGCCTGAAAATCTATGTTGTGCAATATTAGCCTACGTCTTGCACCAAGAATTGTCATAAGTCAAAGTAACATGATTGAGCATTCACATTTTGTGGCACATAGCAAAATAACTGAGCACAATACAGGTAACAAAACAATTATACAAAAAATATGCAATGCCTTACTCTGAACATATTGCGGATACAAAACCAAAGTTAAGAGAGAAATAAGATTAAAAACAATTATGTTAATTATTTTTGTCTGAGCATTTTTGTTCCAATACTGCAAAATAAGCTCCCGCGGGTTGTTTTTGAGCCAGTATTTCTAGTCCGGCTTGTTGTTTACCACCATTTTATAGTATCGCGACACATTTATTAATCTGGTATTTTTATTTTATTTTTTTTAAACTACTTCTTTAATTTAAAACACAACAGAGTAATCGGTGTACCTTTATAATGCACTCGAAGGTTGTTCTGGGAGAGACCGATGTAGCTAAACTTGTCCTTGGGGCTCCAGGATCGGGGCAGCGGAGTTTCCTGTTCGTTTATCGCCGGGTACAGCCGTCTAAGCCGCTGGTTGAGCTCTTTTTCCTGTTCGTTTAGTGCCGAGTCCCCGTGAACCACAACCGACATCAGGGATCCACAGCCCGAAGCCTGCCCAGACATGGCGAGCGGACTGTTTTTGTTAATTAAAATACTAATGACTACAATAACAATAAATTATATGTAATAAAAGATGCAGACAAAAATAACAACAATTAATAGAATACTAATAATCTAAAAGATACAAAGAAAACCTAGCTGAGACTGAAGGATCTTTTGTTTGTTTTTAGTACATAATCCGCAAATCTGATTGGATCGGAGACTCTAGTCAAACTAACAAACACACTTCTCTTCCCTAGGAATGACTCAGTGCACACAGTATACAGACAGAGACAATCGATACCGCATTCACTGATCCGCCTGTTTGGGGAACAAATTGTCTAGGCATGGGCAACAGATAAAAAAAATAAAAAAAACCTGTTGTGCGAGAGTGGTTAATAATAATAACAATAATAATAACAATAATAATAGGAGTTATACCACGAAAAAGCTAAATAAGACTGTATATTATTTTAGTAGAATTATAAGCCAACTAGGTAAAATTATTCCATTAACTTTAATTAATTAAATTAATTAATTATTATTATTATTATTATTATTATTATTATTATTATTATTATTATTATTATTATTATTATTATTATTAGTGTTAACGAATTAACAAACCTGGACGCCCTAATGTCCGGTTTTAAGTGGAACGCATAAGAAACACCAACCTTCCTTTTAATATTATCTTTGACATACCGTATAACGGGACATTTTGGAGTGGAGTTTTATTTTGGATCGCCAATATACTTCTACCAATCAGAGTGTGGCATAAAGTGTGCGATCCCGCCCTCTGACAGACTGGTATGTATGTAGCACCGGTTAAAGCAGCGCTGGACAAGGAAAGAATGCGTCGGATGTCGAAGTGAATATGAGAATGGCAGTGAGTGATGAAGTAAATTTGCTTAAAAAAAAAAAAAAAAAAAAAAAAGCAGACCGGACATTTCCATCAATAGATTTAGGAAATCCGGAATTTATGATGTGATCAGAAACTCAGATGCTGTGTATATATTATGAACTGCGCCTGCTACTGTGGTACCTGTAGGACTGTTCTTTTTTAGGTTAAGCAGTTTTTTTTGTTTTTTTTTTTACAAGGGGTTAATTTAGTAACAACCAACATTGTTTATGCCAGAAATGTTAGAAAGTCTGTAACAATGGTGCAAACTTGCTTTGGATTGTTATTGTCAATACGTGTAGATAATACTATTAAGACACCCACCGTGCAGGTATCGCAACGTCCCTAAACAATATGTTAAAATAAATTAGTTCTGCACCGTATACATTATTTATTTATTTATTTATTTATTTGCCAGTGCTTGCTAGTCTATTAACCAGTTTTAATTTTACAACTGGTCCAGTGGTTAAAGAAAAGGGCTTAAAACCAGGAGGTCCCCGGTTCAAATCCCACCTCAGCCACTGACTCATTGTGTGGCCCTGAGCAAGTCACTTAACCTCCTCGTGCTCCGTCTTCCAGGTGAGACGTAGTTGTAAGTGACTCTGCAGCTGATGCATAGTTCACACACCCTAGTCTCTGTAAGTCGCCTTGGATACAGGCGTGTGCTAAATAAACAAATAATAACAGGGAGTCTCAGAAGACCCCCTGCTGTGGGTCTTATGTTAAGCTGGTATGCATACGAGTGTGTTGCAGCAGGGAGTGGTTGGGGTTAGTTAGATTGTACGGCTGCAGAGGACTGCGTGTGTGCGCATGTGTGAATGGTGGAGGAGGAACGTAAAAAGCATGTGTGACAAGAAGGAGGAGTTTGCAGAGCCAGAGGATGGGCCAGAGGTGAACCGGAATGTAAATAGAGAGCAAGGCTACACTCCAACCTTGAAATATGATGGGAAGGTAAGCTGGAAATACTTTATATTATGGTTTGAAGCTATGGCAAACAACCAGGGATTAAGTGACGGCATCACATCTATTTGACTGCATAACTGACGAGGTGCTTGAAAACCTGCCATCTGACATAACAGGAATAAGCCACAATTATGCATTGCTTATGTCTGCATTGGCCATGGAGGTCGGAGGAGGCAGTTTAGATAGGCTCCGTAATGAGCACTGTGTCGTGCACAGCAGGGACAGGGATGGAAGTGCTGATGCTGAGTCGACCCAGATAGATGTGACAGCCCCAATCGCAGTGCCAACCCAGATTGCAATTCCAGCCCCAATTAGTGTGCCAAACCAGATTGAGTCACCAACCCAGATTACTGACCTGAGTGAAAATGCCAGAATGAGGGGGGCTAATGCCGCTGAAGTAAGGCCTTACCACAGCACAGTCAAAACAGGTCATTACAATGGAACTACTAACTGGGAAGCCTATTTAATAAAATCTAAAATGACTGCTCTGATTAACCACTGGAGTCCCAGCAAGACTGCAGGGCAGCTGGTGGCTGCATTAGAAGGGGAAGCCTTGCAGGCGCTATTGGATCTCAGCACGACAGAGACAGAGGACTATGAAGCCTTGCTCACAGCCCTGGACCATTGGTTCGGTAGAAGTGAACCCGCTGTAGGGTTTAGACAGCAGCTGGCTGTTAGGACACGAAGACCAGAAGAGAGACTAGGCGTCCTTGCCACAGACGTGCTGTACCTGGCCCGCAGAGGGTACCCGGACCAACCACCCGCTGTGCATCAGCACCTTGCCACGGAAGCCTTCATACACGGTTAAACCCCTTCAGCCCTGTGCCAGCAGGTCAGGATGGCCGCCCCTGCCTGTCTGGAGCAGGCTGTGTCCCAGGCAGAACAGGTCGAATCTCAACAATACTCGCTGCAGCTGCTGGGAAACGAGATGGGGCCTTGTGACAGAAATACAATGATAATTGGTTGTAAATCTCCCTCCCGACCTGTGAGGGCGCTAAGCGAGAACAGAGTTCTTTGGACGGGCTGGTCTGACAGTTCTTTCCCAGGGTCAGGAAGTCAGCCAGTCTGGATGAAGGCAAGACTCTGTTGCAAGAACGCATTGACCCAGAAGGGAAACGACATAGCCGCAGATTGGAGAGGCGGTTGCACTCGTTTACCAAGGGGTCATGTGTGACAACATAAAAGGGGGCGGAGAATAGCAATCTGTTCCTTAGTTTTAGTTTATGTTTATGAACCGACTGTGAGAGACCCTGTAACCACTGTTTCAGTATCGTGAGTGTTTTGTTTGTTTGTCTTTGTGTCACTTTGTCACAGGCCTGCATAGACGGGACAGCGTGGGCCCCTTGCTCCATCCCTCAGCAATACTACCCCATACCCCCAGAGAAGACCCAGCCCTGTGTCCAGGAGGGTGGGGCTCCGCTCTCCAGACCAGCAGCCAGTGACGCACGTGGACCAGAGACTTCTGTCATGTGCCAGTCAAGATAGAGGAGGTCCCCTGCACTGCATTTATCGACACTGGGTCCACTGTGACCCAGGTTCGCCCGGATGTCGTGCTGGAGAGGGTCCGCCTGGAGGCAACCACCGTACAGCTAAGGACGGTGATCGACGAACTGGCACCGATGCACAGCAAGGCTACGATGGCAATCAAGGGCACGGGTTGCACCATTCACCATCCAGTGTGGGTTGCCACGGTCCAGGACCCCTACATCTTTGGGATGGATTTCCTGAGTTTTACGGCGGGACAGCTCGACCTGAAGACAGGGACACTTAAGCTACAAGAAGGCCCACACACGCTCCTTAACGGCTCTCCTCGGACCGCCAAGCCCAGCTCTATCAAGGAGACCACGGCCCGCCAAGCCTATGTGGACCTCTCCCTTGCAGCACTGACTCCCCGCAGCACCAGAGAGCCTCTTCCTCGTCCCTCAACCTCAACCCTTCCCAGGGCCCTCTGATCATGAGCTTCTCAGCTCTGCTCCGCAGTTGAACCTTCCACCGTCACTACACCACTAACCTCTCTCAGCTTGAAGGAGGATATCGCCGTCGCCACAGTTACTGAAGAATCGTGAGGGTCTTCAGCCAGCGCAGCAGCAGCAATTATGGACTCTTCTCTGCCACTATTATCACAGTTTTGCCAGTCAGTTTGAGGATGTGGGCTGCACGCACCTGGTCCAGCACCACATCGATATGGGAACAGCGGGGCCAGTGACGTTGAGGCCCCACCGACAGCCATTGGGCCGCCAGGAGGTGGCCGAGATGCTGGACGCATGCATAATAGAGCCATCAGAAAGTCCCTGGGCGGCACCGGTCGTCATGGTCCGGAAGAAAGACGGGAGATGGCGGTTCTGTGTCGATTACCGGCGCCTCAACGAAGTTACACTTAAAGATTCATACCCCTTGTCCTGCATCGAAGAGTCCTTGTACCTGGTTGCAGGGTCCAAGTGGTTTTCACTGCTGGATCTGTGAAGTAGGTCCTGGCAAGTCTCCCTCGCCCCAGAAGCCCGCCCCAAGACCGCCTCCTCCACTGGCCGTGGACTCTGGTTTTTCACGGTGATGACCTTCGGACTCTCCAACGCCCCTGCGACGTGCGAATGCCTTATGGAGAAGGTGCTGACCGGAGTGCCCCTGACAGAGTGCCTGGTCTACCTAGACGACCTTCTGATCCACAATGGTACATTCAGCGCCGCTCTAACATCTTTGGGCCAGGTACTCCACCGCATTACAGAGGCTGGGTTGAAGCTTCATCCAGACAAGTGTCAGTTTATCGGCAAGAGGTCAGCTTCCTGGGGCACTGCATGGGCGCTGACGTATCAAGACAGAGCCAGGCAAGATTGATGCTGTGAGGTACTGGCCAGTGCCCACCAACCCCTGACAGCTTCGAGGATCCCTGCGTCTGGTGTCCTATTACAGACAATTCGTTCCCGGGTTCACCACGATGGCGGCCCCGCTCCACAGTCTGCTAAAGAAAGAGGAACCGTTCGTCTGGGTCGAGGACCAACAGCGCACCTTCGATGACCTAAAATCAGCCCTGACCCAATCCCTCACCGAGCAGGGGAGAAACATGCGAATGCCGACATCTTGTCCAGAAGCCCCTGCGAGGCCGATGACTGTGGTCATTGTGCAAGGCAAGAGCAGAGAGAACAGGCACTTGGCACCGGGTTGGAACTGGATGGGGGATGAAGGGAACCAAGAGCCGGCACGCTGCAGTGAGCTGACCCCGGTCGCCGATGGGGACTCCAATGGCATAAGCGACGTTACGCCATTCCAGACCAGGGGCAGAGACCGTCGCGGGAGCACTGCTGGAGGGTTTCTTCAGCAGGTTCGGGATACCTCAGGAACTACACTCAGACCAGGGTTGGAACTTTGAGGACAGAGTGTTTGCAGAGATGTGCCGCCGGCTGGGCATCCGGAAGACCATAATGATGGCTGTACACCCTCAGAGCGATGGCCTTGTGGATAGGTTCAACCGGACGCTGGCAACCCAACTCGCGCTGACTACCTCTGCCCACCAACGGGACTGGGACCAACACCTGTCCTTGGTGCTCATGGCTTACATATCCGCGGTCCAGGAGTCCACCGCCTGCACCCCGGCCTGAGTTGATGTGTGGAAGGCCGCCAGATGCCCCTGATGCACCTCCAGGCCCAGAGTATGGCCGCCGACTGCAAGACCGGATGGAGACAGCTCATGACTGTCGTGGAAATTCTAATAAAGGAAGAGAGACTGCGAGTTCCAAACACACAGGCCTTTATTTCTTAAGTTTGCAAACTGAGAACACTCTCAGCACACAGGGTGCTAGATAATCATCGAGCAGTGTTCCAACATACAGAGTTAGATCAGTTTCTTATATACCTTAAAATTGTCAGCAAGGCAGAGGGTTAGCCAATGATGATTCAGGTATTAGCATATAAGAGAAAACTTATAACGATGCATACGTGGCATAAAACTAAGCAAGCAGATAAAAAGGATGGGTGGTTTGGGTATACGTGCAAAAAGACACGTCTGGCTCATCCTTTTATCTCACAGCCGCAGCTGCAGTGTAGGCATCTTGCGGTTCCTTATCTTTAGCAAAGCATACAAGGTTATGTGAGCAAGGTTATGGGAGAACAAAATGCCAGTACATTATGTCGAGTCAGTTCTATTTTCTGTAACATTTCTATAACATGACTTCGCCAGGCACCACCTCCAGACGGTGTACGACAGAAGAGGTACTATGACCAGAGGACAGGGGCACCACTTCACTGCAGGGGAGGTCGCCTGGGTGTTCAGCCCCAAGAGACAGCCCAGGAGGTGCCCGAAGCTGGACAGCAAATGGGTGGGGCTGTGTGAAGTGCTGGAATGGGTTGGGGAGGTAGTCTACAGGGTACAATTGCCACCGAGGGGCCGGAAGGTAACCATCCACAGGGACCACATGGCACCATACTTGGTGACAGGAACTGGGGATGGACCACCTGCCACACTGGACCCACCACCATTGTCATCTCCAGGTCTCAACCTGCTGCAAGAGACCCCCACAGCCCACAACCCGGATAAAGACGTAGCTGACCTGAGGAGCCCGACCCCCACAACCAGTGACACTTTGTGATTTCCACGGGGACAAGGGACTAAGGAGGGGGCTGTGCAGTGACTCGGACAACTGGGGGCTCAGAAGACCCGCTGCTGTGGGTGTTATGTGTTGTACGTGTTGTGTGTATTGTTATGTTAAGCTGGTATGCATACAAGTGTGTTTAGCCAGGATTGAATGGGGATAGTTAGATTGCACGACTGCGTGTGTGCGCATGTGTGAGTGGTGGAGGAGGAGCATAAAATGCATTTATGACAATTTGGATAGGGAGAGTCAGGACCTGCATGCAGTGTACGAGAGGACACCAGCTACAGTTCTGTTGGTAGTTTTATTAATAAAAGGATTCAACTCTGCAAAGGGATGGCACTACAATACTGTAATCATTCCACTGTGTTATGTTAGTGCACCATAGCTAAGTTTTAAAACTGAGTTAGCAAATGCCTATCGTTAAAGTGTACTGCAGTTAGTAATCCTTTCCAATTACTGATATCTTAACATTGAAGGGCCATATAAGAACTATTACTGTCATTATTGTAACTCATTTTTAGTAGGCCTGTCTTGTTCTCCTAGTTGCTGCAGCAACATTTAGATGCTATAACTAGTTACTGTAAATGAGATACTGTTTTAGCAGACACGTTTCATTAAGTAAACATGTATTTGAATGTTTTTTAAATTAAAAGTAGAAATACAAAACTGTGTGGCATTTTTTCTTTGTGAACGTGCTAGTGATACATGCCAATTCAAAAATCGTCAGAACCTACCAAGGTAGCAAATCCGTGAATTTAATACCAGCCAAAATTTCCCGTTATACGGTTGTGAAGAGGTTCCTTCCCGTTGTGGATATTATTTATTTAAATATGTATTCATTTCTGTTGTTGTTGTTGTTGCTGTTATTATTATTATTATTATTATTATTATTATTATTATTATTATTATTATTGTATTTGTGTGCGGACTGACGAAAGCCGTCCGACATTATTGTTTATTACTTGAGACCGGTGAAAAGACGGTCTTATAAAGTGTAGCTGGAGGGAATGGGGTTAAATCCCCATCCCAATAAAGCCTGTGGGAATGTGGCTGGAGCCTAAATAAGGTAATTGTTTAAATAGGTAATTATGGTTCCTGCCACAGTATAAAAGACCCACTCCGGGCTCAAAGTTTAGAAGAGTTGTGAGGAGAGTGAATGATAGTAGAGTGAAGGTGCTCGTTTTTGTAAAACGTATCATTATTGTTTGTGTTCATTTTGTTTTGGCACTTGTGCCCTTTTGTTTCATGTAAAGTCTTTTGTTGTGTTTAAATATTTATTTTGTTTATTAAAGACAAGCACAGCAGCACCGTTTTAGCCCTGTACCATCCTGTGTTTATGTTTAATTTCCTGGTCTGACGTCACCACCCACATGCACCACTCAAGCCATCAATGAGTTGTTTTTTTTTTTAAAGAAAAAGAAAAATGGGAAAGAGCTGCCGCAGAAGGCAGCAGCTGCACAGCAGCCGGAGGAACAGCAGCCCGGGTGTCTGCTGCGCTGAGCCGGGGCATTCACACGTGAACTGTCCCTGGTACGCCCTCAGACAGCCACCACAGCTATGCCAGATCTGCGGAGGTGGGCACTATGTGGCCCACTGCCCTGTCCATCAGGAGAGGGAGAAACAGGGGCTGCCTTGGTCTCCACCACCAGCAGAGGGAGGTAGACTGCTGCTCCCACCGCCCAAGCGGCTGCGGCAATGGCGGCCAGAGGAGCTGGAGAACCTATTCCCCTGATGCACCTGGTGCAGAAAGGAGGATCACCGCTGGAGGGAATGCTCCGAGGTTCCACCGGGCTGGTGCGGGCGATGTGAGGAAGGGGGACACGACTGGTTGGGGTGCCTCTATGCCAAGCCTGCAATGCTTAAGGCTGCCGAGCCCGCATCGCCTAGGGCTGCCGAGCCCGCAATGCCTAGGGCTGCCGAGCCCGCAATGCCTAGGGCTGCCGAGCCCGCAATGCCTAGGGCTGCCATGCCCACACCGCCTAGGGCTGCCGAGCCCACACCACCTAGGGCTGCCGAACTTGCACCGCCTATGGCTGCCGAGTCACCATCGCCATTGCCCAGGGATGCCATCACGACACGGCCTGGGGATGCCTGCATGTCACCGCCCGGGGGTGCCTGCACTTCACCGCCCAGGTATGCCTGCATGACACAACCCAGGGATGCCTGCACGTCGCCGCCCGGGGATGCCTGCACGACGCCACCCGGGGATGCCTGCACGACGCCGCCCGGGGATGCCTGCAAGACGCCGCCCGAGGTGGTGTTACTTCCAGCAGTAGCCTTCACACCACTGGAAAGTCTGGGGCCAGAGCCCCAGAAAAGGAAGACGTGCTCTCCTCAGCATGGACTGCTGAGGAGAGCACAGCATAAACCAGCCCAGACGCAGCTGCTGCAAAGAGGGCCAGCCCAGCCGCAGCCACGGCCAGAGTGGCCAACTCCAACCCTTGCACCATGCCTGTTCCTTATTCTTTCATCAACCAGTCCCTGACCACATTCCGGCGCCTCCTTAAGACTCACCTCTTCAAACAGCACCTGTAGAACTCCTCTGTTTGGATCCTGGGACACTATCACCCTTCATGTAAATGTGCTTTATTTTGCTCTTATCTGCCCCCTATTTTACTGCATTTAATCCTGTACTTCAGAATACTGTAATCTGCCAAGTGTTTAACCTGTAGTACTTTGTATTTAATCATATCCTGATGTAACTATCACTATTTAATCATATCCTGATGTAACTATCACTTTTATCTGCTGTATTATTGAATTGTGGTTTGTCACACTTGTACTTTGCTTGAACAAAAGTTATTGTATTTCTTGCTCTTATTGTATTACTTGTATTGTAACACTTGAAATGTATTTGCTTACGATTGTAAGTCGCCCTGGATAAGGGCGTCTGCTAAGAAATAAATAATAATAATAATAATAATAATAATAATAATAATAATAATAATAATAATAATAAAAGTGGCGTTCCTGCTGCCGCCTTACTGGCCAGGGGCTCCCCTCCTACCGTCGCCTCCTGAGGGTCCGCACCTGTCGTCACTTTAAGAGGGTCTGATGCTGCCGTCGCCTACGGAGGAACTGCTCCTGTCCTGTTCTGCTTCGCCTGGGGTCGCCAGTTCTTCGCCTGGGGTTGTCAGCTCTGCCTCGCCTGGGGTTGTCTGCTCACCGTCGCCTTGAGACCGCTGCACGCCATTGCCGGGGAAGGCCGCCTGCGTGCCATTGTCCAGGTTGCCATTTGTGGGCATTTGGAAGCCTCTGTTCCCAACCCAAAATGTGGACTTGGACTTTTGGGATTTTAAGGGGGGAGGTGGCCGTTGGGCCATGTGTGCTGTGCACAAGGGGGGCGAGTGTGATGGGGTGCCCTCCCATTGTGGATATTATTTATTTATGTATGTATTCATTTGTCTTGTTGTTGTTGTTGCTGTCGTTATTATTATTATTATTATTATTATTATTATTATTATTATTATTATTATTATTATTATTATTATTGTTGTATGTGTGTGCGGATGACATTATTGTTTATTGTTTGAGACCGGAAAGTGTAGCTGGCAGGGATGGAGTTAAATCTCCTCCCAATAAAGCCCGTGGGAATGTGGCTGGAGCCTTAATAAGGTAATTAAGGCTCCAGCCACAGTATAAAGATCCACTCCAGGCTCAAAGTCTGGAAGAGTTGTGAGGAGAGTGAATGATAGTAAGAGCGAAGGTGCTCGTTTTTGTAAAACGTATCTTTATTTTTTGTGTTTGTTTTGTTTTGGCACTTGTGCCCTTTTGTTTCATGTAAAGTCTTTTGTTGTGTTTAAATATTTATTTCGTTTATTAAAGACGAGCGCAGCAGCGCCGTTTTAGCCCTGTACCATCCTGTGTTTATGTTTCATTTCCTGGTCTAACGTCACCACCCACACGCACCACTCAAGCCATCCATGACGATACATTAATTGCTTAAAGGATTTCCATGATCCTATTAGAAATGTACTGTTTAGTACTGATCTGTACATTCTACTGTGCCCCCAGCATTTGATTAATGCTACATTACATTGATCTGTGCGTGATTAAATATATAACCTTTACAGTAAAATATGGTTTACTTACGATATACAGTTGTACTCAAAAGTTTACATACCCCAATGGAAATTTCAGTGTTTGCTCCAGGACTTACAGACTGAGGGTCAATGTGGCCCCCTCTCAAACTTTTAGGGGGACATTTTCTTCAGTGAGGGGGTCAATATGTTTGATTCAGAACCAACCACCATTTCTTATTTTTGTTTGTTTTTAAATATGCCAGCAGAGTTTACTGACCTTTTGTTTCTGAATAAAAAATAAAACTGTAAAGCTGTAGATACAACCAAAGTGTCTACAATACTCACTGTCACTTTTGGGGACAATATTGGGAAATGTGTCACAGTGATGTTGGTGTATCACTGAGTAGAGGATATTAATTGTACCAAATCACATTAGAACAGCTGGGATTGGGGGGGAGTATGCTAATTAGGGAAAACTTTAGTTGGCCAATGATCAAGCCTGGTTGGGCTATATTAGGGGGCTCAGCGCCGATGTTGTTGTTCTGTTCTGTTTTGTTGGACTTGGGGATTGAATTGATAAAGAGCAATAAACGGTACCTTTGGGTGCGTTTCAACCTCAATAAACAGTGTCTGCCTGCTTATTTTGCCGCCGTCGCTGCTGAATTAACCTCCCGCTTGGAACCCACAGCACGCTCGACGTTACTATATATATATATATATATATATATATATATATATATATATATATATATATATATATATATATATATATATATATACTTTTGGCTAAAAAAAGTCACTCAGACAGGTTTCTAGTTGTTGGAAACATCATCATTTTATTGTAAATATTAATTAATTAAAATCAACGAAGCCTCCATGCTAGCCTCAAATCACTCTGAAATAACAGAACTATTCCATGATAGCAAATGGCAATCATGTATTTTTATTGATAATAAAATTACAGAAAAGAAGGTAAAGAAAAGTTCACTGTCCACGCATCTCTACAGCTGACCTCATTACGAAAACATGGTGATTAAAATGTACAGTACTGGTGCAAATTAAAAAACAATAATAAAACGCTTACCTAGTATGTGATGGATGTCCCTGCTTGTTACCACACAAATCATGGCAGGGAAATTGGAGAGCTTCAGTCGCAAGACATTTTTGGCGTTTTTAATCTCTAACGGTATTTTGTCTTGATCGCCCTTTGCTAGTAATGTTCTAGTATTGAGCTATCAATCCATATTTTTTCACTGGACTGAAAGCTAAAACTCTTAACTCTCTCACACCAGACGTAACGCATGGCAATACTAGACCGCATGACAATACTTTGGTTTCTGATTGGCCATACATTCTGTATTTTGAAATGTAGTACTTAAGTTACAATAAACTTTAATAGGGTCATTGAAAATAATAAATATCGATTTGCAGGCACGAACGCACAGGAAATAAAATGAGTTAAAGACTAGGCTTTTAGTTTTTTAAAATATGTAATTTTTTTTTTTTATCCCAGACAGACCAACTGTTGATATGATATTTAAACAACAGGGCTTATTTAAAACGTACATATTTAATATGTAAATTAGTCGTGTGTGCACTGAACGCTCTGTCACAGCTCGTCAGTCTGGTGTTAGCGACTAAACGTTTATTACATGATAAAAGTTTGCAATAGATTGGCAAGTGGTACTAAATAAAATGCGTTGTCTGCCATTTCAGAATTTTTCTCACATACCCCCAGTTTGAAAACTGCTAGAAGAAACCACATTACTATACATTTTAATCGTAGTAGTATTTAAATGCCATTGTCCTGACTGGTATTCTTACCTTCCAGCTTCTCCTTTATTTTAATAATTTCCATATAAAAAATTGCATTTTTTTTCTTGACATTTTTCATTCTTAGCCCCCAAGTAAATATTTTGGACAGTTTTCAAAACAATTGTTGCTTTATTTTTACAACACACGTTGGTGTTGTTAATATGATAAACGTGTATATCTGCTTCAGGTACGGTACTGTATTTAATTTTTTTCAAGGTTAAACGATGGCCCATGTTACACAGAACACTAAAAATAAAATGTCAAATATACAATATATTTCGTTGGTTTTGTGGATTTGCTATATTGATATGGTTTTGAAAATGCTGCTTACCAAAACCGTGACTGCACTGTATTACATAATACTGTAATTTCCTTTATTCCGATTCCAGTGGTGTTTTCTCAGTGCAAGATGTATATGTGCTCTATAAAATCACATACACTATATATATATATATATATATATATATATATATATATATATATATATATATATATATATATAATTTCACATATTTTATAACGTTACCGTAGGCTACTTTTTTTTTTTTTGTCAATGATGCGGTTTTCGTTTCGCAAATCTACTGCACACAGTATTTTTAAGCACAAATATAATAGCCTGCATTTCAAAAGTCACTGCCGAAGCTGTTTACTTATTCTTCCAGAAGTAATGGTGGGGTTTAACAGGGATACTATTTGCGCCGGGCCACGTTGTTAAAAAGCCTGATGTCGTCCGGGCTTTACTGTGAAACTGCCTGTAACCAGGGAGGGTGTGAGCGCATTCTACTGGACTGGAGAATACAAACACGGGAGTTTAATTATGAAACGCAAGTGTAAACAAACAAGTAAAAAAGATTAGCCTGTCGTCAGACATGTCATGGTAATACAAAATGCATTCATTTACTGCGTATTGGTATTGCGTCTGGTCTGGGATGGGGGACACACGGTCGCGTTAAGAGAATTTCAGTGGGACATTTTTTATTTCAGGGGGGCATTGGCGCAATGGCGCGGCCTAGCGCGAACACTGAAATTTATAATTTCTAGAAATTTCTCGAAAACAAATAATTATAGGAAAAATCTTTTGCAGCAAAAGTTTTGCTTTTGTGGATGAGAAAAAAAGAAATAGATGTCTACAATTATTTATTTCAGCAATTTTTTTGCAAAACTCCAAAAATGCTATTTCAAAAGTATTCATACCCTGACAAGGAAAATGAAATTAATAGCTAGTTGAGGCACCTTTAGCAATAATAACCTATTTTAAAACTTTTGGCATGATTCTTTAGTGATTTTTGACCATTCTTCAATGCGAAATTGTTCCAGTTTATTCAAATTCCGAGGACTTCTCTTGTGCACAGCCGTCTTCAACTCGTACCAAAGATTCTCAATCAGATTTAGATCAGGACTTTGACAAGGCCATTCCAGAACCTTGATCTTCTTTAAACATTCTGAAGTAAATTTTGATGTGTGCTTTGGATCATTGTTCTGTTGGAACGTCCAGTTGCGCTTTAAACCAAGTTTTGTAGCAGAGGGTTTCAGATGATTGTCAATGTCTTTTGGTATGCTATGGAATCCATCTTACCGTCCAATTTACTAAATTTCCTGTGCCATTAGAGGAAAAAAAAGCCCCATAGATGGATATTACCATCTCCATGCTTGACAATAGGTATGGTGTTCTTTTCTTTGTATGCCTCACCAGACTTTCTCCAAATGTAACAACTATCAGCGTGACCAAATAGCTCATTTTTTGTTTCATCACTCCACAAAACCTTTGACCAGAACTCATATCCATCATTCAAATACTGTTTTACAAACTTTTTTGTTTTACACAGCGATTGTCCTTGTGACGTTTTCCTAGGAGTGGCTTTTTCCTTGGCTTGGACCATTGAGACCTTCACCGTGCAATACTCAACCTCTGGTTGAAATGGAAAGCCCAGTCCCACTTGCAGCCAACTATTAACTTTCCTCACAATTCTTCTACTTTTTCTTGGTGAAAGAGCTTTCTTTCTTCCAGATAGAGGGAGCGTTGTGACAGTACCATGAGTCTAGTACTTCTTCTTAATAGAAACAATAGTTGAAATTGGGATACTCAAATGCTTGGAAATCTTCTTGTATCCTTCATTGTTTATTGACTTAGAGGAGTGCTAACCAAGGTTTGAAAATTCATTTTCATATTCCTGCTGAAAAACTGTTCTTCTGTTAAAGATATTTTGGTTCTTTGCTTGTAACACCACAGAGAGACAATTATCTGAACTAATTGGGACCATGTGGCAAAGTGGTTTGCAGTGCGCAGGTGTAGTGGTGATGCGGTGCTCAGGAATAATATACACAAGACAGTTCATGTTAAAAATGCTCTTTATTTGGCTGGGTTGCGTGCTGGCAAAACTTAAATAATAAGCACAGGCTCTACACAGCAATGTGTATCGCTCCATGCAAAACAATCGGTTAAATCTCGAAATAATACAACACGATATAAATCACACACACAAACACAACACAGTCACGTCCACAGTGAGTGCTCTTAGTGCAGGTGGTGAAATACAAGTAATATGCACAGTAGTGATTTGAAGTCCGGGTTTGGAAACTGGCCCCTTAGCAACAGCTCCCAGATTGTTTAGCCGTCTAACAATGACAAATACAACAATTACTAGACAGGACAAAACAAACAAAACACTCACGGTCAGTACACAGGGTTTTCCTTGTAGGTCTTTGCATAACCTTAACACAAGGAACAGATTGCTTGGCCACATCCCCTAATATACCTTCAGTCCCGCCCCCTTCGGTATCGAGTGCAATCACGTATCCTCCAATCCATGACTGACACATCGCTTACCGTATTAAGGGGATGACTTCTGTTATTGTGACTCCGC
Source organism: Acipenser ruthenus (assembly GCF_902713425.1). NCBI lineage: Eukaryota > Metazoa > Chordata > Actinopteri > Acipenseriformes > Acipenseridae > Acipenser > Acipenser ruthenus. Next base: position 55,364,150 of record NC_081191.1, on the reverse strand, counting down.
CCCCTTCTTGGATGTCTGGCTTCCGACTGACCCTGGAATGAACTGCCAAACCATCCAGTCCAGGGCACACTGTTTGTTACACAGCCGCCCTCACAGGTCGGTAGGGAGTTTGTTGACTTGAATTCATTCTCTCTCTGTCACAGACTGATACTAGTTCTCATAATCAATTTGTATGGATAATCAAATAGGTATTAATAACAATTACTGTACCTTTAATAATGTATAGAATAAAGTTAACATACACAAGTACTTAGTACACAAGTACCTACTGATGATACAGTATATAGCTAGGGCTTCTGTTTTTCGGATTTTATTTTTCGGTGCTTATTTTTAGCTATTTTTGAGTTTTATGTAAATCGATTTTTTTCAGGGCTTTCATTTTTGATATGCTGTTTAAAATTAGTGTTTTTGGTTACTTTCCAAAATGCTTGAGCGTTTTTTTTCTGTCAAAATATGTATAGTAGTAACTCAACAGTGCTTGCACACTTAAGTTGTACCTTCTTTCCATTGCTGTCTTCCACAACGAAATCCTTATGGTCACGGGCACATTCTTCTGGGTTTTTTGTGTGTAGGCATTTTTGTACATTTTGCCACAATCCTGTTTTAAATCCTCCGTATCTTAACTGTAATACAGCTTGAAATCCCACTAACAAGCCTCCATCCTGATTGTAATCTCGTTTTAAATCTTGCAAGCGGAGTCTCCAATAGAAATGTAGGAATGTGCTGTCATTCATTAACTGGGGCGGGTTTAAAGTATTGAGAATGAATCAATGATAGATGCAAGTCAGGGAGGCGGGACATTGCCCAGCAGCACTGGGAAATGTATTTATTATTATTTTTGTAGTAGGTTTTATTTTTTAATGGGAATAGGATAAAGTCACTGTGAATTGATTAACCATTTCCACAGTTTTTCCGGAGTTTATTAGCTAATCACCGATTTCATTTTTTTTTGTATTGGGGTGTTTTATCAGGTTTTATCCGTTAAAACTGAAAAATCAGAAGCCCTATATATAGCCTAGCTAGTAACCTATTCTATCACATTAAGCATACAAAATGACAAAGCTTTACAAATCATTGAATTAATGCAATTCTGTAAAACTTTAACACCTACAGTTAAGGTAATGAAATACTGTAATTAAACATACCATATACCAAACGTTCAGAATCAAAGAATACAATTCAGTACAACTTTGATACATTACATAACTTTAGGAATTATTAAACTTCAAAAATTCAGTAAAATGTTTCTATACATTGATACTTGCTATTAAGGCATTGTAATAATGTGCAATTGAAATGAATACAATAAAAATTCTAGCTGCTCAATAACATAACAGGATCTCTAGCCCTTACTGACAAAATACAAGAAAAATCAAGAACGAGGTGACTGTTTTAATTGGCTTAACTGCAACAATTTAAAACACACAATGCGCCATATAAGGTTTTGGTGGTCTGAATAATTCTGTAATTTTCATTTGCCTCAGTCTACTGGTCCTTTTTTTGGCAGCTAAATCTCATAGCCGTTTTAGCAGCAGAAGCTGTGTGCGTAACACACCACACAAAATTCATCACGTGATTACAGGTGTGTTCGGGTGATTAGACAATATGGTTGATCAAAGATGGGATAATTGAGACTACTCTAGATGGAAAGTTTCTGCAGCTCCTTACCTTATCACATCAGTTGTTGTACTGTAGTTCAAGCTCTCTCCCGTAGTCTAGCTGGAATCAGACCATGTGACATACAGCAAGGATACTGCACTTTTTTTAGCATTGTATTTGAAATATTTCCATATCCACAATTATAAATAAATAAATAAATAAATAAATAACATTAAAAGGAGGACTAGTAATATTGTTAAACAAAGCTAAAAAGAGGTGGGGGGAAAAAATGAATGAAGCACTCCTTTGAAGATGCCCACAGATCTTCAGTTTGTTTAATGAATTTACCCAGTGTTACAAACTGTAAAACAAAAAATATATACATAAAAATGGTCAAACCCATGATTTCTTTTTGTTCAAAAAATGAATAAATTATATAATAAAAGTAAATAATGTTTTTAAACAGAGAAGATGGTTAGCATGACAAGATTTCAAGCACATCTTACTGCTTAACATTTATTCTGAAATAAAACTGTAGGCTTATTTATCAACATTCTACAACTTTCAAAACAGACCTTTTAAGCATTTTTTTTAAGTTCATCATAAAAACAAAGTGTGAAAATAGTTTAAAAAAATACAAAATTAGAGCTATCAGTAACATAGAAATGTAGATGTTGAAAACAAGCATAGACAGGATACCTCCATGAAGCCCCAGATCTGGATAATCTTAATAAATTGTACCAAAGAATGTCCTTATCACAATGTTTTATCACAATTGGACCACCGGTTCTCTATATGACATACAGAATGTGGTCAATCAGACAGACAGCCTCCTTTGCCTTCAGACTATGATAGTACCAGAAATAAATATGTTTTTTTGCAGCATAATAAAAAGTACTGATATCTTGTGCTTTGGTTGCTGACTATTTTCAATTTTTAGCTTAATTTATTTGACCACTTATGGTGCACAGTATCATGGTAGTTTTTGTCAATGTGTACCTGAAAGCCCTATCATACTCAAACACAGCAAATTCAGATATCTTGTGGGGTTGTTGCTATGCTAATAATGAAATAATGGTTCCACATCACAAGTATCACAATGAAATAGATCCAGAGCACGAAACAATGACATGACCAGGTGGAAGAGACTTTAGAAACGTGTTGTAGACAGTAAACATGGTCACATGTTGTACTAATGGGTACTGTGGTTGTTTCATGACAGAGTAAAAAAGAAAAAAAAGTTTCATACTGTGATACAGTATCACCAGCTTTGAGTATCAAACTACCTACTGTAGTTCAAGATCTGCCATGTCCAAAGGACATTTCACACAATCAGAATTGCAATGCAGATTGTAATATGCAAGATTTAAGGTCAAGCTGGCAAGTGCAAATGAAATGCTATAATTAGTATTGGATTCAGGGACTTTCCCTTATTTATTAAATATATCTATTAATATAATGTGATATCTTGTAACAATTAAGTCGCCCTGGATAAGGGCGTCTGCTAAGAAATAAATAACAATTAATGTCTGTCACTATGTATCACGCCTAAAAGCATTCAGCAACTGCTGGGGTGGAGGTTTCCAGCTAGAGTTGGGTGTTGGAATACATATTTTTGTAATAGGTTTCCTTACGTACAAACCAACTGGTTATCCTTATACCTTGTTAGCATGACAACATTCATCCTTATCATTTTGCTGTAGATCTAGTTTTTCATTAATTTTAATTAATGTATCCTACCACCACAAATCTACATTCCCTTCCTTTGTAGCAGTTATTATTTGGGCTCTAATATCTAAGTTAGTCTCAATATGGTTAAATTTAAACAAATTGAAGGAGACGGAGCTTGTCTGGAACATCCATATATGCTTTAAAGCAAATTAGAAAAAAAAACAACTTGTTCTAAAACAAAAAACAACTCAAGACTACTGAAAAGTTCCTAAGTTAAAAGTCACTGTTGTTCACAGTATATCTGGTTTGGTGACTATTGTGTGTTTCTCCTTTCTAAAAAAAAAAAAAAAAGTGCAAATGATGATTTGGAGTAAATAGCTTTTAGAATTTAACCCCCTGTCTTAAATACCTCCTTTTCTGTCACTAACCAACCGTTTCCTAGCAACGCATCTTAACTGTTTTCGTGTTGTTTGGATTAACTTTGTCTCATTTTCTGTTTGTCATACATCCTGGTGACCTATTAATACACCTCTGTGGACTCAACAGAGCTCTCAGAATCATATCTAACCTCAACTGATACATCTGGTACAACAAAGTGTAACCATGAACCTCCTGCAACACTGGTCCAAATGAATGCAAGTAATATATCTGTAAAATACCAAATGTAATAATTCTTACATCCACTAGAGGCAGAGTGTAACAATGGGACAGGTTCATGGTTATTGTATTTGTAGGATAGGACATGTTTCTGAGAGCATTAATGAGGACATTCTTTTAACTTCTTTTAAAGCGTCACCATGATGTGATGACTGAAACAGAAATTGATACAGAGTGAATCTAAACAAAAAGAAGACTCTGATCCTGATTAAGCCATTTTAGACTGTAGCCAAGAGTAGTGTAATCAGGGTCTGTGAAACCAGCTATACATTATTTAAGATAACATTGATATGTCATATCCAATACCCATACCATGTTAGTCTTTAAAAAGCATCCTGGTATGTGTGTGAAATATCAGTTATGTTAGGATAACACATAGGTTTTTCATACCCATACCAAATTACACAGCAAAATTTAGTTTAAAACCAGTGCAGTGCTGGCCAAGCTGGAACTCCCATCAGAGATTAAATACTATAGTACACAAGGATAATAAATGAGTGCTAACTAACTAAGACGGATGATGCCACAATCTGTCTTCAGCAAAGAATCATTTTCATTTGTTCTCTTTCCTCTTGGGTAAGAGTGATTTCAGACTGGCCAAGAGGTAGAGGTAATAAATGATGGGCATATATTTAATTCAAAGGAAAAGCCTTGCAGTGCATTTTTTTAGTATTTATTTGTTTCTCTGAGCTTCAGTTGGGGGCTCAGTTGGCAGGTGCTTCTGCATCCAAGACCACACAAATTGATGGAACCACATTATACTGGCAGTGTTATGGTCCAAATTCTGAAAATATTAAAATGAAACAGAAGTGATTTTAAAGGCTTAATTTTCAAACTACACTACCATTACTTAGAGAAAGTAATGGTAGTGTAACAAATGGCATTAATATGTTATAGCATCATAAAGGACGGTGTGGTACTATGACAGGGTAAATATTCAGCAGCTGTTCAACAGTGCAGAACTCTATTTAATCAGTGTAAAGTAGATAAAAAAGAAATTTAGCTTGCTTTAGAACAGTACTAATTCCCTCAACATGACTGTACATGGAAATAGAACATTTTGGGCATACATGTACATATTTAGCTCATATTGCTACTGTTACTTATAAACTATACGGGATGGACATTCACCTGTCTTGCAAATAGTGCCTCAAAGCCAAATCATTAATAAAAAAAAATAAAAAAAACATGTTAGCAGTAAATGAAGTATTAGCAAAACATTTCAAACTCTTCCTTTCCATTTAGCCCCCCCCCACCCCCCCAAAAAAAATAAAAAAAAATAAAAATGAAATATCTACATAGAGTATCTACATAAAGGATTCTTGTTGGAAGCACTCAAAAATATGAATAATGTATCTTTAACTAATAATAAATAAATGAAGGATACCTATAAACATATCAATACAGCAATACATTTCCAGCAGGGATAATAAATAGAATGTTTCTGAAACCATTCTTGAGGTTTAGTCTCTGGCCTGTATAAGTGTATTCTCTCTGACTGGTGTCCTCATATGTGATTATATTGTTATACTGTGTTCATACAGCTAAAGCAATTTGGCAGGGCTTTCCATGGAAATGTTTATGTTTTGCAGCCCTAAGGCTTTGACATCTTCCATTAGAGACACTTAGGGAGAATCTGGTGGTGAAGTCACATTTTCAATCGTGTGACACTTGCTTCTTTTGTAGAGTTTGCAAATCAGTCATGGTCAGGCTTTTGTAAGGAATCGCTGTAAATTTGGTTGCAAGAATTCTGTATTAATAAATAATACACTATTAAATAAAACAAATCACCACTTGGGTAGACTGTGTAAAATAATGTATATTATGCATACTGAAGATATATTTAAGCGCCTATATTGTGGGTTTTGTAGGGACATAAATTAGTGTACAGAAATAAAGTTAAAAAACACTGTTAAAAAATCCCTATTAAAACAGTGGCTGAATCCAAAGAGTTCTGTAGAATGGACAGCAATGGATTCCTTATGAGGAAACAATTACCCTTATGTACCGACCTGTGAGGACGCCAAGTACAGGGAACAGAGTACCCTGGACCAGATAGCCTGACAATTCATTCCCAGGGTTAAAAGGAAGTTGGTTATCTAGAAAGCGGGCGGCGCTCCGGTGCATTAACTCATCGACCCGGAAGGGAAACGATGTGGCAACTGTGGATTGGAGGAGCGGCTGCAATCGTTTACCTAAGGGTCATGAGTGACGGTACAAATAGGGGACGGAGCGACGTGATCTGTTTCTTCTTTTATGGTTAAGGAAACGACCCGGAAGGACCTGTGTTAAAAATACCGTACGTGAGTGTTTTGTTTGTTTTGTCTCGTCTCTAAATGTTACTTGTTGTTATAAGTAGAAGGCTAACATGTTCCGGAGCTGTCGCCAGAGGCCAGCACGAACCCAGACATCACTACACCTGTGTCACGATAATAACTGTATTAGCACCACGAGCACTGCAGCCCTCACCCAGGACTGGTGATAGTGTTTGTATATTGTGTGTGTAACTGGACTGTGTTTATTATTTGGGACTTCAGACCCTTTATTTTGAACAGTGCAATACACATTGCTGTGTATTGCCTGGGATTATTGTTTTAGGTCACCAGATCTGGATTACAACATTAAAGCCTTTCTAATTGGATTATCACTGTCTTGTCTCCTGATTAAGCACTGCATCGCTTCTGCACCTGTACACTTAACCACTTTGCCACACCTAGCCACTGCAAATAATACTGTCTGACAGATGACAAAGCACGTGGGACCCCATGTCACCCTGCTGTTCAGGCCGATAGAATACCAAATACTGGATAGTTCACGGGGTAGGACTTGCATAGTGATGCCAGGATTCCTCCTTTAACAGAACATTACATTTCCTTGATGACGACAGTCTTAAGAACTCTGTTTAACCGAATATTATCCCAAACAATGCCTTTTGACTTTCACTCATGCACACTGTGCTGTAAAAGTCTGTTCATTTATAAAAGTAGTTTTAACATTTGTAGTCTGATGACTTGACTTATCAGGCACTTTAAAGAGATACTTTCTACATGTCCGAAATATATATTTTTATATCTGATTAATATCCTATTGTGTGTTCTGTATGATTTGCTGTTTATCTTTAATCTAAACTAAACAAATGTATTTATAAACTAAAATAAGCTATTCCAAATGCAAAGCTCCAAGTATTCAAGGCAAGTAAAATGTCTTGACAACACAATAGAACTATGTACTGGAGGTCTGTGAATGTTGGATTTAAAAAATAAAATAAAATAAAATAAATTCCCGGTGAATTCTTAACATCCTATATACTGCAGCATTAAAACACTCAAAATGCCTTTATAGCTCTCCCCCTTTCTCACATAACCTTGTACTGGTTGCAAGTCTGACAATGTAGGAGATGATGTTAATAAGTAACAATTAACAGAGAAGAATGCAGTTGAATTTTTATGAAATGAACAATAAAATACACCAAAGAACATTGCACTGTATTGTAAGAAAATCAAGCTAATATAATCTTAGTATATAGGTTATTCAGTTGAATTTAAAAGTGCATGAATTCAGCGCAGAGGCAATAGTGGCATAAATAGGAATGTGATGGCAAATTACTATAGATATGTATCACAAATCCAGAGTGATCTCTTTTAAAGCTATTTAATTATAATTAGCAGGCAGGAAGGACCCTCACATCCAGAGACGATAAAATCCAAGTGTTATCGTCAGACCAGTAAAAACCGAACCTGAAATTACAAGATAAACAATTTAATTTATTAAATTTTGCACCTAAGATACAATTTTTTTATTTTTTTTTGTCAATAGTTTGTAAGGTTACAGAAAATTATGCCCTATTTGTGTTCAATGTACAGTGTAATTTAACTAATTATCTTTCAACCCTATACAGATCTTGTAGGACATCTTCCCTATATTATATCTCAAGTGGGTGGTATGAACTTTATGCTATTTCTAACAGGATGGTGACACAGAGCTTAATTTCCTTTGTGACTTTGATTCCCATGTTAGCAAAGAGATTTACAAATAGTGTGTGAATGAATCACACTTTTTATACAAATAATTTGGGTGGCATCTGATATAAATACAAACGGGTAGTTTAGGTGTTAGACACAAATACTATTCAGAAAACGTAAACATTAAATATATTACTTCATGTTTGAAAATCTCTAAGGAACATGTGGTAGCAAATCAAAAGTTTGAATGACATTGACTCCCCTCTATGAAATGCTTGTATAATTTTGGTATCTCTAATCAGCTTAAAGTTGCTGAAGTAATCTGTCTGCCTTCTTGTACCACACTGTTCTAATGCTTGATGTACTGTTTCATGCATCTTATTAAAATCACTACAGTAAAAGTACACAGTAATGGCAAAAAGCCTACGATATTGCTGGTGAATGTGTTTTAAATAATAGTAACCAGTTTGATCTATTTTCTCCAAGAGTTTCTCTGGTGGCATCTCTGTGTGGTAATCTAACTTACACTTTGTTAAAGACCTTGTGTAATGTGTAGGCTTATGATTGGCTGGAAAGAACAATGGTCTCTATCTAAGCTTTTCACTGGGTGCAATTTGCACAATACGAGTAACGTGTTTTTATGAAAATAAAAATAAAACTGTTAAGGTTACAAAATGAGTAACTCGTTAATTTAAGCAAATCATTAAATGTCTTGTGATAGTGGGTCAATTTGTTTATTAAGATTAGGAAAGCTTTTTAGCAGGCAGTACAGATACAGCCCTGCACCCAGGCCTGGGTTTCTAAACTACACTCAATAAGTATATTATTTAAATTGAACAGGAGCCTGAAGTTAGAGAAACCAAACCCCTAACTTATACACATTTCCTCCCTTACCCATCCTATTTGTAAACCTACAGAATCATTTTGATTCATGTTGATACGAAGCAAGTTTGTGTTCATGCACATGCATTGTACTAACTATGAGTACCTATGTTTCTTTCTGCAAATAGATGGCTTATCCTTATTTTATAAAAATAAATGATGTGGCATGTAGTTGAGCAGACTTCTTACCTGCAAGGTATTTGATGGTGTCAAGTTTATGAGATTCCAACATTGTTTTCAGACCTGCTACTTCTGTGTCTATTTTCCTGTTTGTCTGGGTCACTGCACGGTCCTGGTGGGCATTCTGAAATGACAAAATGAGACCATAAGTCAAACAACAATACGTGGGATTTTAAAACTTCATTCAAGACCCTACATAGATCATTCGATTTTATCTATCTGTGCCTCTTACTTCTAAAGCAGCCAAATATAACTGGTGGAAAATCTCGAAGGAATTAGTACACTTCCTCTGCACTTAAAAATGTATGCCTGCAAGATCATAGTGCAATGATCCATTGTGGTGTGAGATGTCATGGCAATTGTGTCCAAAAAAACCTGTATCGTATGTAACCAAACATGCCGAGTGTTCTTCCTTTGAGTTAACACCTTTTCTCAAAGGACGGAGCAGAGATCCTTTATAGGGTCCCCCGTGTCCTTGTCTGGAATTTAAAAACTACTTTACCTTGCACTGTTCCATAGTTTCCAAAGAGTTTGGAAACTACGAAACTTCAACAGTACTAAAAAGCTATTACTGGAATGGCTGAAATAAAATTCAAGGCAACCAACAGTCTCTGCTGATGCAGCGACCTGGGAGCTAGGCCCAGTGACCAGAGGTCAGGACACACGGATCGTGGGCTCTGACCCATAGTTACCGGGTTGGGACACAGAGGTGGCGGTCCCCTAGACTCCTCCTTTGGCTGTTGTCCTGGGTCTTCTGTTATTATTATTATTATTATTATTATTTATTTCTTAGCAGATGCCCTTATCCAGGGAGACTTACAATTGTTACAAGATATCACATTATTTTTACATACAATTACATTATTTTTTACACATTATTTATACATACAATTACCCATTTATACAGTTGGGTTTTTACTGGAGCAATCTAGGTAAAGCACCTTGCTCAAGGGTACAGCAGCAGTGACCCCCACCTGGGACTGAACCCACAACCCTCCAGTCAAGAGTCCAGAACCCTAACCACTACTCCACACTGCTGCCGGTTAGGGGCGGCTGTTTAAACCCCTTTCTACCCTCTGAGCCTGAGTGACTTTTCTCCGCTCTGGGATCCTCTACAGAGGGTGGCCCCAGCGCTGGCAGCAAAGCTGGGCCCACCTGTGGCGGCGGCAGTGCTGGGGCCACAGTCAAATTTATTTAGCCTTGTTTAAAACGTTTCCCCAATGTCATTATCATTTTGTTGGGGAAAACACTTATTTATGTTTGTTAATATTAATCATGTACTTAGTGTACAAAATGCACAGAATTGCTTCATAAATATATAAAATGTGTATTTTTGTTCAGGTGTATCTGTTGACAGTCACTGTCAACACTGTTATGAAAGTACTTAACTGCTGCAGCAACATTTGTGAATCATGCTACTTTCATGTTGTGTACTGTATATATTTAAGCTATTTCAGTTTGCTGCTATTTACATGGGCTGAAAAACAAAAGGCTTAGCATCAGTGAAGGTCTGCTGCTTAAAGACATAACAATAACAAATTTCAGATAGTTATAATGCTTGCAGACCAGCATAGTAGGCAATCCAATGTTATTCATTTCTGTCTAAATGGGTCTGCTGAAGTACTTAAATATAAGTGAAAGTAATTTTAGTAAGTGTAAGTGATTTAAACTGTTGTATCTAATACAACTAATATATATATTGTTTTTGATTTCACCGTGTAACAATTATTATTTTTTTGGTTCCTGGGTAGTAAGTGTTATTTCCTAATTGCTTATGCCTCAAAAGTATAGAAAATGGCTATTATTCCCCACAAACTTTGCTTTTGTGACCAGGACAGTGATATTTTGAAATTTACCTATTTTCCAGAACATTCCAGATAGATTCAGTGCTGAGTAAACTTGGAGTAACTTCTAGAACTTTCCAGTAATATAAATAGTAGTATAAATACAGGGGCCTTAAGCCCACCAGTTCAGTTTAGTTCCAGCTGCCTAAGTGGATACATATCTGCATTTTTCTGAGATGGCATCAAGAGGCTGCAAGCATCCGGCAGACGCATTTTGCTATGTCTGCTGCCAATTTATCAAGACAAGAGCGAAAAAGTACTCCGTGGAAGCATCTGCCAAGATGTGTGAGGCCTACAAGGCATATTTCGGCCTGCCTGTCGGGGATCAAGACAAACCCTGGGCACCTCATTTCACCTGCGAGCACTGCAAAAAAACTCTGGAAGGTAAGATGGACAATTGTTGCTTGGAATTTTATGTTATAAAATTTGTTAATTTTTAAAATTGTAAAAGTTTTTAATTTTAAAATGTTTTACAATTTTCAATGTTATTGAAAAAATATATCATATATGAAAAATGTTGCGAGAATCTCTTACACATTAGTCATGGGTGAAATAAATGTATTTTTGTAGGATGGTACAGAGGGGAAAAGAGAGCCATGAAGTTCGCTATCCCAAGAATTTGGCGGGAACCCACTGACCACTCAAGCAACTGCTACTTCTGCATGGTGGACCCTTCCAAGCGGACCGAGTTCTCTGTGGGGAGGAACAACGTCAAGTGGGAGCCACTGGTGGACCCCCGGAAGGTGCTGATGCCACCACTGCACATCAAATTGGGCCTTATGAAACAATTTGTCAGAGCTCTAGATAAGGAGTCGGCAGCCTTCAAGTACCTTCAAGACTTCTTCCCTAAGCTGTCTGAGGCAAAGGTCAAAGCCGGTGTCTTCGTCAGACCACAGATAAAGAAGATCCTGGAGTGCAATGAATTCCCCAAGAAGCTCACTAGTAAGGAGAAAGTGGCTTGGAACAGCTTTGTCGCAGTGGTTCGGGGCTTCCTGGGCAATCACAAGGCCGAAAACTATGTGGAGCTGGTTGAGACTCTGGTGAAGAACTACGGCACAATGGACTGTAGGATGTCCCTCAAAGTCCATATCCTTGATGCTCATCTTGATAAATTCAAGGAGAACATGGGAGCGTACTCGGAGGAGCAAGGCGAGCGCTTCCACCAGGATATACTGGACTTTGAACGCCGCTACCAAGGACAGTATAACGAGAACATGATGGGAGACTACATTTGGGGGCTGATCCGTGAAAGTGATTTACAGTATAATCGTAAATCTCGAAAAACTACTTACTTCTAAATCTTTTGTAGTCATTTTTGTATTACTTTAGTATAAATACATGTTAATTTGGATTCATATGTTGTTTTTTTCTGACTTTATGTGAACGAAAAGTCACAAATTCGCCTGTTTTCTCATTGGAAATAGGTCAATTTCAAAATATCACTGTCCTGGTCAGAAAAGCAAAGTTTGTGGGGAATAATAGCCATTTTCTATACTTTTGAGGCATAAGCAATTTGGAAATAACACTTACTACCCAGGAAAAAAATTGTGTTACATAGTGTTTTTAGTGTATGCCATCAACAAGCTGAGAATTAAGGATTCAGACTTCAATAAAGCCATTAATTCAAAAGCCTACACTTTCAAAAGGGCAGTTCTGATGAATTGTGTTAAGTAAATGACTAATGCTTGTTATTTCAAATTGCATTAAGGATAAGTCCAAATGTAACAAATCTATTTTTTTTCTATTTATTTTAGGTATTCCATATTTAGGTTCATATACAGTGCACTCTGTTTATAAGAATTACTGATATAAGAATCAACCGCATATAGTGATCAAAACCACTGGAACAAAATCATTCCTATACTAACCATACTAAAATACTCCGCTTGTAAGAATCAAGAGATCTGCTTCTAAGAATAATTTCGGGGCAAACTGACTGCATGTAATACAATACTATATCACATGCAATGACGTGCCCAGGCAATAAAGCTGTTTTTGAATTTGAATTTGATCACATCTTGCGTGATTAGGCAGGTACGCAGCGTGTATAAAGTATAATCCCTGATCTGCAGCAACACCCAGTAGAAAATAAAGCAAGTTGTGCAGTTTACGTGCGAGTCGACATGGCAGGTGTTTTTTTTTTTTTTGTTCTCTTTGTGAAAATGTGTTTTAATAAAGTGAATACACATTCATTGAGTGGGTGATATGCATGTAGAGGGAGGGGGACTGCGTAGCGGCACGGTGAGGAGGGGGGTGAGGAATTGCAGAGGTTTGCATCTCCGCTTAGGTGAAAAACTGTGTTTGTTTTGCATCAAAACTGAAAAAAGTAAGTCACAGGTGCTTAAATGCAGTGGTAGTCATGACAGTAAAATACTGTACTGTAATGTCATTTTAATTCAAAGGCTATTACACGTAACACCGCACAGCAGTTAAACTAGGCATCCTCAAGAGACGATCGCTTCTCAAGTATACTGAAGTAAAATAGGATTCTATACGTTGAGTAAATATAATTGTGATCATATAACAAGTTGCTTACCCACAAGGAGTTGTTTTGATGTATTGTCCTCAGTGATTGAGCACCATTGACATTTGTATACTGTATTTAAACTGCTGATGCGCGGAGGCACTTTTGTTAATTCAGGGCATGAAGTTCAGGTCATGAAGGGCAAGGCAATGTTGCCTTTGTTGGGCGTGAAAATTCAGGGGCACCAAGGCAGTTCTAGGGGGCAAAAAGGCAAAACATAAATCCAACCCAAGGGCACCAAGGCGATTTCATACTCGTAAAACAACAAAAAAGAAATACAGAGCCTACTATGTTGATGAAATAGTAATTCAAACAAACACAAATCAATGTTTTCTGAGTGATTCACACACTACTTGTTACCAAAAAAAATGTAGGTCACTTTTCCATCAAATGGTATAAAAAATCAAATTTTAAAAACATAAACTTAATGAAAAAAATACAACGGGTAATTTTTACTAAACTCAGTCACACACCACTAACTAATACATAGATTAGACTAGAGGCTTAGATACAGCCTTAGTGATACAACAGCACTATAGCGATGTCAGTGAAGGGAAAGTTAAAAAAAAAAGATTCAGGCAAACTGGCTGAAGATTTACCCATGGCTGGAGTTTAATAATGATAGTGGTCAAATGAGTTGTTCGGTCTGCAGTGTAGTTTGCTAACTGCTGTTACAAAACCTGTACAAACAACGCAGCTTTGAAAAAATAAATCTAAATAGAAACTTCGTCAGGCAATGGAGATGATCAATGACGATCGAATAGCTGGATGTACATAATGTTAGATGCTGGACACTCGATTCAGGAAAAAAAAACAAAAAACAAAACAAAAAAAAAACACGGTATGCTGTTTTTAAGCATACACATTCTAACCCCTTTCATGAAAGCACACGTTTCACTAGTTAAAAAGCAGAACTACGTAAGGTAGTGAGAATGTATTGCACCAAAAAAAAAAAATGAAAACAGAAATCGATGCACTTCTGAAGATTGTTTTTTGTTCACTATTATGTTATCTCTCCTACTCGTTTCATAACGCAGGGAGCTGCTACTTGAACCATGTCATAGCTACTTGCTCAGTTTTTTTAATTTTTTTTTTTATGTGAGATTTGAGCAAAACTAATAATGATCGACCTATTGTGTGTTCATTTTTAGCACTGGTGTTTTGGGGGGAATAACACCTAATTATAAAACAGCAATGGTCATTGAAATGAGATATAAATTAGCAATTTATACACTGAAGAAATGAAAGGGGTTACAATGTGTATTGCACAGTTTCATTTTAAAGTATTGGAATTTTAAGCCTGTTATGTCAATTCAATTTCATTCCTTTCTGCAGTTCATTCCTTTCAGCAGTACTTAACAACTGTAAATTGACATTAATATTATTATTATTATTGTCGGGGACGAATTGTTGTGCACCCATTATTTCCCTGAACATCAGGTAAATCCTAGAACACTTTGCTGCCGATTTAGACAGTTCTTCCTCCTTCTTTCTTTTTAAACGTTTTTGAGTTGACACGGGGTTCACAGACCAAAAATCACAGTGACACTGCCAGTGAATACGTGTGATTGAAAAATCCTGGGAGTGTGGTCAAATTGAGTTCAGTCTAACATAACAGCGCCCTCCTTCTGTTTGCCCGTCATTAACCAATGATACAGTACTTCTTTCTCATGGAGGGGAACAGTAAAAACAATGGCAACTATAATACATTATGATAATGACTCATTTTCTCGCAGGATGAGATTAGACAGAATTAAATTAAATTGGGACAGAACGGGCCAGCTAACGCGGAGCAAGTTTGAGAATGGGATGTAGATCATGAATACATGTTAGGTTTTTTAATGCTTCATATATTTCCACTGCATCTCTACAAAAAAAGCAAATCACAATATTCACAATGGCCGTTCTCACAATATTCACAATAGTTCACCAGAAGTTTGATATTACTACACCATAAATGTTTGCCAGAACATCACCACAACTGTTTGCCAGAACATCTAATTAACATGTGAAAAGTGACCTTGTGACAAGTTTGCTGCAAATATTCACCACATGTTTGCAGCAAACTTGCAGAAAACTTGCCACTACAGATTGCCAGAAGGTCTATATTTTGGTAAGGGTGGTGCCGGCTTGTGCTTCTCCCTCTGGCATTGGAGACAGCGGGGCTTCTCCCTTTGGCACTGGAGGTGGCAGCGATTCCTCTCCTTCCAACTCTGGAGACGGCAGTGGCTTTGGCACTCAGGCAGGTAGCCCCTCCCTCTCTGGTACTCGGGCAGACAGCACCTCCTTCTCTGGCATTCGGATAGACAACTCCTTGTCTTCATCTTGGAGGGAGCACCAAATGTGGTCCTCCAGGCAGCCGAGGAGGGCTTCCAATCCGCCATCCCAGAGAACTTGGGATGCAGAGGGGCCCATCTCTGGCCTTTGGGCAGGCAGCGGCTGCTGGGCCATCAGACGAAGCCATTCATTCTGCTGACACCACTTGGTCCCTATGGTACACCTCCATGAAGCAGGGGTCTTTATATGGGCACACTTCTCCTCAGTGCCCAAACGTCACAGATCGGAGTCCCTTCTCCCTCTAACCGGCATTGCTGGTTGGGCCATTTTTACATTTTTTTTTACTGCAGTTCTGCTCTGTCTCCAGGGGGTGCTATCCCTCTTCTGACACCAGTGTAAAAGGGTAGCGTCGCTGGAAAGGCTGGTTACCGACAAGAAGCAGACTCAGAAACAGAGCTGCAGTTAAAGCGCGGAGACGCACGTTTATTAAACACACAAAATAGACAAAAACACGGGAACAAAGAAACAGGCTACAAGGACCAAAATAAAGCAGTTAAACAAAACAAAACCTTACTACCAAATACAAACCGCCAAATCCATTTTTTGTATTCCTCCAGAAAAGGGATAGTAAGTTAGTCATTGTTGCCCAAATCAGCAATCTTCAAAATAGGGGTGTGTTTTAAAATCCAGTGCAATTAAAAAAAAAAAAAAAAAAAAGTTGAGGCTCACACGTAGGTGTTATCACTTATTTCTATCAAAATTAAATATTGAGTGAGTGACTAATACTTATTATTCATGTGGGTCAAACAAGAAAACAAAAAACACCAAAACAAAATAAATATTTATTAAGCATAAATTCATATTCAATGTATGCTCCCTGTACTGAATATCCCAGGACTTCTCTGCTGAATGTGGATGTTTAGTCGTTCACAAGGCATTTTCATAACCCTGACGTGAAATAAAAATTACTGGTCAAAACCGACTTATAACCGAAAATTCTAATCTGTATTATGTTAAATATAATTAGGGCTTATGTTTTTCTGGTTTTATTAATTGTATTTTTCGGTGCTTGTTTTTAGCAATTTTCAAGTTTTATGTAAAAAAAAAATTCGGGGTTTTCATTTTTGATATACTGTATCAAATTAGTGTTTTCGGTTACTTTTCAAAATGCGTGAGCGTTTTTTTTTTTTTTTGTCAAAATATGTATAGTAGTAACTCGACAGTACTTGCACACTTAAGTTGTACCTTCTTTCCTTTGCTGTCTTCCACAGTGAAATCCCTATGGTCACGGGCACATTCTTCTGGGGTTTTTGTGTGTAGGCATTTTTGAACATTTCGCCACAATTCTGTTTTAAATCCTCCGTATCTTAACTGTAATGCAGCTTCAAATCCTGCTAACAAGCCTCCACCCTGATTGTAATCTCGTTTTAAATCTCGCAAGCGGAGTCTCCAATAGAAATGTAGGGAAATGTATTTATTATTATTTTTGTAGTAGGTTTTATTTTTTAATGGGAATAAGGTAAAGTCAACGTGAATTGATTAACCATTTCCACAGTTTTTCCGGTGCTTTCCAGTGTTTATTGGCTAGCCACCGATTTCATTTTTTTTTTGTATCGGGGGTGTTTTATCAGGTTTGATCGGTTAAAACCGAAAATCAGAAGCCCTAAATATAATGCAGGAATACACATACAACAAAATAGGCAACACTTAAGTACTGGTTTTGTTGTGAACCCCATCTGTTCAGTAATTTAACAAATTATTTACTTACCAGTTCTACTATTTCACTTCTAGTCTCTAAAAGCTTCCTTTCATGTTCAGCATACTGTGAAAAAACAGGGACAATTAAAATCATCATATTATTCTCAGTTAATTCATTGGATACTTTCCATCACAGCTTTAGGAATTACATGAACAGTTTTTGTGTTTGCCCACCACAGACTGCGGTACACTTGCTCTACAGATCTACACTGATTACTAGGACAGGAAGAAAGTGCTCTATATAAAGTGTTGTTGTTGACAGTCCTTCGAAAGCATAAATTCCATAAACTAAAAAGAGAAATGAGAAATACGACTTCACGTTAAGATAATCACTTGATGGCACAGTTTTAGGCCATATATGAATGGACTTGAGTACCATCCATTTTCTTTTATGATTCTGAGATAAAATGCCTTAAGCATCTTCAATACTGATGGCACTACATTATCCTTGCCTGAAGAGGCCATTTCACCTCCTCTAGCCCTTTGCAGTCCATTTATTAAGTGCGTGTCAGGCACGTCAGGTCCAATTTATTTTCACACGCGCAGGTCCAATCAATTTTAGACGCGCTGTTTAAAAGTATTTTTTTCCACAGTCAAACGGGTTTAAAAGGCACTGCATGTCAACAAAGCACTCACTAGGCATCTCCAGCCCCGCTCCACCCTTTTGTTCGCTATAGCTTTCACCTATGTAAGAAATAAATAATAATAATAATAATAATAATAGTCGTACATACCGATTAATCATCTCCTGATCACTCGTTTTATCACCAAACTCCTCAATAATGCGATCCAAGTCATTATTTTATTACTATAAAATCTCAAAAAAGCTCTGCAAATGTCCATGTTCTCTGTTCGCTGACGCACTATCAGCCAGCTTGTTTACTTATGACCGCCCCATTATCTGATACCAGGGCCTTGTATGACTAATCATGAGCTACGCCTTTTTTTTTTTTTTTTTTCTCGACTTGTCTCGGTTCCTGTCGCTCCCACTCGGCCATTGAATGGTTTTCTCGACTTTCTCCGGAGAAAAAACGACTAGAAACCCGTTTTTTGCGTTTCTATAATGATGTTGGACAGGGTCCGACAATGGACCTGATAGGAATAATTGCAATGTCGGACCAGGTCCGACAATGAACCGCAAAGGGCTAGACTTTAATCTGGTGTTCTTTTTTTAACTCTATAAAATGCCTGAAAAACACAGTATTGCACATAGTTCCAGGTAACACTACGGTTCAACCACCGGGCTTCAGGAGAGAAAAAATGTCTGTGTTCACATAAAGGGTCCTTGCCATTGAGCTTGATTTATTAAGGTCAAAATGTAATGTAAACTTAGCTTAGAGAAATGTAACTATTAATGCTAAATTAATGTTACCTTGTGTCCTTAAATGAACCTTCTGGGTTGATCATTACTGGTTCTGTAACCTTACAGTTTGATTTTACTTTCACCAAAAAAATGTGCAAACTGCATGATCACACAAATACCTTGATAAATCAGGCCCATTATGCTATTGTACTGTACCACAAAACTGGCATTAAGTACTGTAGTATGTTTTGTTTCGGGATTCAAATTGCTCAATGAAAACTTAAAAGCCTAAATAGCACAACTGAAAATCTACATTTGTGCCAAGTACAGTATGGCATCATCAGCTACCTTTATTCCACTTTTATATGACTCTGAGTATGTGTCCATTACTACTCCACCACTGTATACATAGTTTATTATGAAAAACTTACCATTTCTTTGATTCTGCTCTTTTCTAAATTCATATCCAGTTTGATGTCTGAACGTATTTTGTTCATCTCATCCTGCAACAAAAACAATGGTAGTATCCGTCACTACCTTCTAACATGAATATCACAGTTTAATATTCACCTGCAAAGCTACAAGTAATCTCAGGTACATTTCTCAGCCAAAAACACTTAAAATGGAAACAGAATTAAAGGGGAAGTCTAATTTACATCATATTTATCTTACCTGAATTGTGCTATGCCTGGTTAGCTATGCACTTGTATCTATCCTGGTACCCTCCTTGCATTTTCAGTTTGTGTAAACATATGTACAGCATCTTTTTAGAGATCGGCTCATGCATCACTGCAATGACCAATAGCCGCTTACTACTTTACCAAAAATTGAAATGGTAAAAAAATGTTGTAAGTATTGACCTCTTTATATGAATAATGCATTCAGTACAGCAAACAGGAACTGATCGAATTTGATAGAGCGATGCCAAGTTGCTAATCTGGGCTGGGGATCCCAAAGGGAAAGCTGAACTGGTTGTGGGTGATTGCTGAGGTTTAATAAACATGGTCTTCACTTAGAGTCACTTTACCTGCCCCTACTGGCCAAGCACCCGGTGAGCTTGAACGGACTTGCCATGTTCTCCAGGGGCAGGTAGCTCATTGATAGAGCCCCATGTTTTTCGCAACTACAAAATAGCACAAAATAAAACTAAATGCAACCTATAAAACGAAAAATCTTTTTAAAGAAAACATAGTGTAGCGTTTCAGCAGGAGGCAGAAAACGAGAGACGCTTTCTTCAGAAGGCCATTCTCTCACACACAGAGACCACAGCTCTACCAGCTACTCCGGTTACAAGACCAACAACAACACCACAAAATGGCGTCGCAGTGCCTTCTTTTCACCTTAGCCTCGCCACCTTATAAGCCGCACATCCCATTGGCCCTAAGCCACACACTAGGACCAATGGGCAAAGACAAAAACAACCAATGAGGACAGACAGACAAGAGCCAATCACAGGGGAGACACAGAACATGCCCACAGGCAGGATAGGATTACACCAGGGCTGGGCTATTCCGGTGTCCCTCCTAGTTTTTTTTCCAACAGTGCCCTAAATTACTTAATTGCACCAATTAAGTGCTTATTATAAGCTTAATTGATCCATTGGAACAAACACCAGGAGGGACACGGGCCCTCCAGGACCGGAATTGCCCACCCCTGGATTACACAGACAGAGGTAAACAAACAAGCGGCAGGAAATACAGAGATGGAGGTGGGAATTACAGTACACACAACTGTTCAATCCCAGGTGGGGGACACTGCTGCTGTACCCTTGAGCAAGGTACTTTACCTAGATGCTCCAGTAAAAATCCAACTGTATAAATGGGTAATTGTATGTAAAAATAATGTGTAAAAAATAATGTAATTGTATGTAAAAATAATGTGATATCTTGTAACAATTGTAAGACGTCCTGGATAAGGGTGTTTGCTAAGAAATAAATAATAATAATAATTTGGTGTTTACATCACGTGAATAGCCCTGTGGTTGTACTGAAACATGATTGGCTGTGAAATTATGGCCAATGCAAGAAATGGCCAATTACTGCATCGAAATATGATTTGGTGAGAAATGATACACAACGCAAGAAGCGGATTATCATTTACATAACTATTTTTTCTCACCAACACAGCTAAAAACAATACATACACAGCTAGCACAAGTAGCCTAAGTTAGTTTGATTCCAGATCAAGCAATTACATTACAAAATATAATTTGTTGCTTATTATTAATGCTTGTCTTGCTTTCATACCCTTCGCATTCAGGGCCGGTTACATTTAACTAGTATAATATATATATAGTGCACATGGCTTCCATTTCATGAATCCAGGAAAATGGGCCAGTGTGCCAAAAAGCTGAAAATTAATTTACAAACCATTTTTTAAAAACATAACAATGAACTAATACTAACTTTCCCGCCGCACGTCATATTTGTTGTACAGTCAGAATCTGAGACTAGGTAACGAAGTGCTGTGTTGGTACTCGTTCCCGCGACATGGCAAATCTTTTACAAATCGGGTTTTCTACAACTAAGTTGTAGAATTTCGAATAGTTTCCTATTGAATACACAGGATGCAACATTTTTGTGTATTCGATTACCTGAACTCTGGTCCCTTACACTCCCAAGAATAAAAGGCACATGCGTGTGTACAGCAGGCAGCATAACAGTGTAAGCCGTTAAAGTTTAGCCGGGCTCACGAAATGAACAAACAATGTCCAAGACGAGATTTCTTCGTTCAATACCCTATTTCCTTAGGCACAAGTTTTTCCTTTTGTTTACTGAATTAAAATACAGAACTCAATGAGCAGCAATGTCACAGCGCGTATCTCTTCCAATTAAAGCAACAGTAGCATAATATTGCGCAAACCACCAAATAATTTTTGCTATAATGTATTCAGAATAAAATAACACCTATCGTAACAACCTAAATATTCTACATCTGTTTAATTCTAACAAATAATATTTATAAAATAATCTTAATAGTGTAAATATTGTAACCTAGCCCAAACAATAGAAAATACATTCCAACATTACAATAGTTTAACATTACTAATTACAACTAGCCATCAAGTACTGACATCAGATGAAGCTAAGTCAAGTTACTTGTTTATTCAATAACCTGTAAATAATTCAAAACGAGGATACCTGGTTGTACTTTTAATGGTCAGTGCAAATGTTGACGTTACTCCATCCATTCACAGAAAGTCAACAGTAGATGTTTTACATTGAACTGCAGTCCAGAGTTAAAAAATAACTCCTTTCCAACTCCAAGTTTCTTGCCTTTTCTTATTAGTCACTGCGTTGTTCTGCTTGGATTACTTCTTTTAGCACTTGCTATATACATTATTTTATTTCAGTTCACACAGTCAAAGTTTGCCAGTGCCATGCTCACAGAAGCTGTTTTACGACTGGCTAGCAACAGCTGCAGAAGCTGCTGTGTACAGTCATTACAGCGGAACTCAAGCAGGGATCTGTTAACATTAGCTAAAGCAATAAAATTGGCAACATTTTCAAACAGAATACAATTACTGCAGAATGTTGCTATTACAAGCACTGCATAATTAATTAGGGTCCTTACATTTAATATGCAAATAACAACAGGTTTAAGACTGACATAACACGTGTTAAGCGTCAGCATTAAAAAAATAAAAGAAAGATGTGTTTGCTTCTACTAGTAGCTAATGTATAAGGTTTATGTGTACTCGAATATGTAATATGCTATTCGAATAGTTTTTTATTTTTTCGTGTAATCGTGTATTTGACTACACTGACCCATCCCTAATTAGGATTACTATAATTCAGTTTTAACGTTGCTATGACAATATGGTAACAGCTTGCTTGCGGGTTTGCTTGTGAAAAAATGAGTATCATTTCTACACATACATTTTCAAATCTTGAATACAGTATTATCATTTTCTGACAAGCACACAAATGCGTGCATGTTAAATGGCTGAAGTAACATATATTGAAAGGCTTCGTTTAGCCACTTTCTTTTGAGACGTGGGCTCTCTTTGTTTACCATACACAGTTAAAAACATACTAAAAATAAAAACCGCCAAGAAAAAAATATATAAATATATTGGGCCAGATAAAATTGCATCCAGGCCAGCAAAAACAGTAGCTCAGTGGCCCAAGGGGCCAGTAGATAAAAATCTAAACGTAGAACCTGGAATGGGTAAAGGACCCCAGAGGACACTGACCATGGTATGTCTACAACTTTTAAAAAATAAATAAATCGGTTGATTGATTTGTAACTCTAAAGGAAATGCTTTGTGTAACTAACGATTATACAATGTGAATAGCGTAAATTACCAATGAAGATGTATAATGCTGGTAATAATCCATATGGGAGAGTATTTTCACTTATTTTGACACTTCCTCCAATGATCAATTTTCAGTTCGCTTGCATGAATTAAGATTTGTGTGTTGAAGTTTCAATGTAAGGCAAATCAAACTTATTTTATTATTTGTTTATTTAGCAGACGCCTTTATCCAAGGCGACTTACAGAGACTAGAGTGTGTGAACTATGCATCAGCTGCAGTCACTTACAATTACGTCTCACCCGAAAGACGGAGCACAAGGAGGTGAAGTGACTTTGCTCAGGGTCACACAATGAGTCAGTGGCTGAGGTGGGATGTTAAATATCAAAGACGTGAGTGTTTGTTTGAAACACAGCCTGGAATATGATTATCAGAAGGTCATGGCTGTTTTTTTTCTCCAAGCCACAAAAAATAAGCTTCACAGACACCTGCACTTTGTGCAAAAAATAACAGCAAACTTAACCCCCCCCCCCCGGGCCTATGTGATTTTCTAGGGAAAACACTGAATGTGTATTTTTTAATTGATCTTATTGTATTTTTATAGAGGGCATGGGCAGTATTTACTGTAAATAGGCAGTTAATTAAAAAGAGTGGAGGACTGTACGTTACAGTTACTGCCGTTAATGAGAAATTATGGTAACTAAATAATTTTTCTGTGCGAGGTCTGTTTAGGTAAAAAAAAAAAACAATAAAAAAAAAAACACAAAATGTTTAATAAAAATGGTGTATGTAGTTAAAACATGATGTATACTGTACTATTACTGATATACATCTATTCAAAATTTATTTGTATACATTTCAACATTTTTATGGCTACTACAATTGAGACAGAACAAACAAAAGCAGCAGTACACAATCACCAAAACATTAAACCACAGACTTCAAATGTCACTGCAGCCCCAGAAACCTCAAAGCAAGATGTGCATTATTTAGTTCAGCTCAGGGCTTTATAAAGCTTTGCATTCCTCGCCCAGTTGAACTGGAACAGGACATGTTTAAATCTCATAGTGCCAAGTGATGATGTGACAAAACCATCTAAATTGAACATGGTGTAACTATAATATTCAACTAAAATAAACCAATGCCAATTATTTTATTAGGAAAACCTTTCTATTAATAATAAGCACACATCATAAACATCATCATCATCATTTAATTCTACATAGCACAATTTATGTTGAGACATTCCAAAGCACTAAACAGAGTCATTCCTTTTAAATTGCTCTGCTGCTTAGTCGGAGACTGCTGTACCGCTGTTTTCAACCACCTCTGGTTGATCAACCAATGAGCACTGACACAAAGCGAAATGGGCGGAGATTTGTGATGCATGCCAAAATGAAACTGCCCGATTGGTTTATAATGATTGGCACTAAAGCAGCCAAATAACTTCTCATGATCTTGCTACCAAGAGCTCAGGTCAACAGGTCATCAATTGGTTAATTTCCGAATATTTAAATGAGTTTAGTTGCTGTGACGAGACTGCTTTTCAACGGAATGCTAGTGAACTATGAAAGAGTGGATGGAATGCATGCATTGAATGAAAACGGAATGCTAGTGAACTGTGAAAGAGTGGATGGAATGCATGCATTGAATGAAAACGGAATGCTAGTGAACTATGAAAGAGTGGATGGAATGCAAGCATTGAATGAAAACGGAATGCTAGTGAACTGTGAAAGAGTGGATGGAATGCATGCATTGAATGAAAACGGAATGCTAGTGAACTGTGTAAGAGTGGATGGAATGCATGCATTGAATGAAAAGCAGATAAAATAATTCCTGCTACCCAGTACTGGCATCAAAATAAGTCCCGGTACCGAGCACCGGTGAGTACCAGCAGAATTCCATACCATACTACTGACTGAAGTGGAAAAGCAGCAAAATCCTCAAACCAAAAAGGACTGAACACATAGAATACTCACAGTTAAATGTATCTTCAGCTGTTGTAACTCAATCTTCACTTTCTAAAGAACAAAAGGTGACAAAAACAACATATGACAAAGCAAAATGAAATGTTCTGCAAAAACCCAGCAAAAGTAGGTGCAGAGATTCTACTGTCCGACACCCAGTCTTGGGTTTTAGATTTACCATATGGAGGTGTTTTACAAAATGTATCATTAGAGCAATCAGACTTTCAGTTGACTAGAGTTATTACAGGAGTATGTAGGTCTCTCTCTGTCTCTGTCTCTGTCTCTCTCTCTATAGAACAAGTAGAACCACTCCCCAACTTTGGCTGGGTTTCCTTAGAACAGATCACAAACAACATGTCAGTGAAATTCATCCTGTGCAATGGCTCTAAATACAAAACGAGTCATGAGTAAAATGAACAAACTACTCTATACACATTTGAAAATGTTTAACTGTACGGACAGACAAATGCCTCCACATAACCCCACATTCTGATATACATACAGTACTCCTTCAAAGATGTATGTAAAACCAGAAGTGTGACATACAAACAGACAGACAGGGCTTATTCTGATACAGTAGTCCCCCCGTATAAGAACACCTCCTAAGAGAACACTTCGGCTAAGAGAACACCCTTGTAGTGAAATGGATTTTTCCCATTGTAAAGTTACAGGAACTTTGTTTAAAAAAAAAAAAACTTTTTGGCATCGTTAGCAATTCGTTCACAACTGATACAGTACTGTTTTGTAACCTGATAACTAACTCATCATAATCAAACTTAAATTCAAATGGTTTATTCAATCTTTTCAAATATGACTTGTCAGAGAGTGTCTTGGTTTATTCAATCTTTCCAGAACCACCGTCATGTATTATTGCCTAGTTTAACAGTTAGTTTATTGACATTAGTTTGTCTGTTACTTTATTATAGTTTATTAACATACACTTGCCTATTGCTTTTCTCTTACTTATTCTGTTCATTTCATATGTTGATTGATGCATGTGCATCATGACAAGTAATAAATATTTATTTACTCATTCATTCATTCATATTGTGTCTGGTGGTCAACTCCATCTTTGAGAACACTTCGGCTAAGAGAACTCTTTGCTTGCTTACTTACGAGTGTTCTCTTAGCCGGAGACTGCTATTAATAACCTGGGCTAACGAACGCCCTTAGCAAGAATGGATAAGCGGTTGTCATTTAATGGGTGTGATTAGTGACCTTTCTCTGTAGCCATTGCCAAGCTTACCTCATTTTCAGTCCGCAATGCCGTGAACTCGCTTTTTTCCAGGATAATCATCTCCTTTTTAACAGACGCTATTTGGGACATTACCTGCTGAAGCATGATCTCCTGCCAAGCCGAAAAATAAACAAGACACGATTTATTTAAATAATATTAATAATAGCTATAAATGGTGAAGAAAAACAAAGCATCTCCAGGGGCATAACTTAAATAGAATGTCAGACAAAATGGTTTAGAAACATGAAGTCAAATTGATCTGTGGAAAAAGATCTGTACTGTACCATTGATATGTACATAGATTAATTTAACAATGTGACAATGAAATAGTTAATGCTTATTATAAATCTGCTTGAAAAAATCATGCTCTCCAATTGGTTAGTTGCATTCTATCAGCCATACCTTAATCCCACACAACCTTTCAACAGACACATCCTTCATCCTCCTCCTAATTCTATAATATTTAATATCTGTAAGTAACCTCTAAAAAGTCAGACCAAAGTGAATTTAGCGAAAGACGCAGCATTTAACAATGTAACAACATATTCATAGCAGTAATTAAAAAACTATGAAGAAGTGGAAAAGACAAGACAACAACTACCCCCCAATAACACCAGCAGAGCTAAACAAAAAAGTTTTATCATATGTATTTATGTAAATTTACTAAGTTTAAATATGTCCATTAATTAAATAGTAAAGTGGCATGTAATAGATTCATATAATTGATATACAGACATGATTTACTTAATACATATTGTAATCAATATGTACTATATATATGAATAAACTTATGTTAACTTATTAAAATAAAACACTTTAAACAAATGTTTACACTGGAACTACTTATGTGTAGCAATATTTACTGTTATTGGAAATACATTATTTAATTTGCTGTGTTCATTTAAAAAGTAAATAAATCTAATAATTTCATACTCGTTTTATAATAACATTAAGGCACTCCAGGGGATGGGTTGACATGATATAACCGCACACTTAAGGGTTAAAGACACTACGCTTCGCAGTTATATCATGTCAACCCATCATTTATCACTTATTGCTTTACTGACAGAACACTACCCCTTTTACACAGACGAGTTATGACAGCTCAGAACCGGCACTGATGCAGCATTCTAGTCTGTGTGAATTGCCTATACCGTCACAGAGCCGTCATATTTTATGCTGTCTCTTAACCACCTCTCGAGATGGTTCAGAGACGGCATTGAACCGTCTTAACTCCTGTGTGAAAGGCTATGCCG
The DNA here is from genome assembly GCF_902713425.1 of Acipenser ruthenus. NCBI lineage: Eukaryota > Metazoa > Chordata > Actinopteri > Acipenseriformes > Acipenseridae > Acipenser > Acipenser ruthenus. The sequence continues at coordinate 55,336,777 of NC_081191.1, read as the reverse complement.
GCACTGAAACGCTATAGTGGGCATGGATTGAAAGTCAACATCCCAAGTGACTGTATGCCGAACGTGTTGGGTATTTTCGTCCTTGGTGTTACACACTTTAATTTTTTTCAAATACAATGGCTGATCAATAACAAGGTAGTAAATGGTGTCTGGAATAAGTCAATGAATTGTTAACTTTACGGGCTGATGAGGAGGTGAATTTACAAATAGAAGGGACGGTGTGTGATGCTGAAATTTATGGGTGAATCGCCGTTGCCATGAAAACGATCTGTTGACTGACAGGTTTGAAAGTTGTACTCACATGACCCCTTTGGCCATGTGAAAGGGTTATGACGGCATTATACCGGCACAGATTGCACAATTTCGTGGTGTGTGAATGGGTATTTTAAATAATTTTTTAAACGTCTCCGAGACGGCTCAGAAGTGGCATTTGTGTGTGAAAGGGGCTTAGGATAAATCTGTACCAACTATAAATACCCTCTGTCAAAGAGTGTGGTCTGTGTCATTGTTACCGTTTTAAGTTTCCCACAGTAAAGACATAGCAAAGTGTAATAAAGCATAGTGAAAGCCTGGTAAACCATGGGTAAGCATTGTAAATAAAAACCCAAAGAGATAAAGTAAAAAAAAATATTTAAAAAAATGTCAAACCATGGTAAACTATGGTAAATGCAAAGCATAGCTAAGGGAAAAGCATGTGAAAACATGCAAAATTACTAGGGGTGCACTGATAATCGGTAGCCTATCGGCATGGCACCGATATAAGGGAAAAAAACACAATTGGCTATCTGCAGTTTTTGTTATTTTAGCTGATAATGTACACCGATATTCATGCTTGAATTTCTTCCAACACAGAATTGAATGTTTGGTCAGGCGCACTTACGAATGACATAAGGACACTGACACTCATTTCCCCAGTGCTGTGTAACGTGCAATCAAAATGCAGTAAATACATATCAAAAGAGTGGTGTTTGGATTTTTTTTTTTTAAATATCTGAAGACAACAATAGGGTAGCGAGTTGTGTGCAGCAGGAAAGACTTGATGCTACATTAAATCCAACGATGAACTAACTGTGAGTAGAATATTATTCTGATGCTTTAAAAAAAATAAAAAAAATGGGTCGAATCCTAAATAACATTGAGGTCTGTCTCTGTCTCTCTCTCTCTCTTTGGCAGCTTGGCATCACCTCAGGTCCTCCTCTGTAGCTTACTTCATCAAATCCTTGAACGTAAACAGTTTTGCTGAAAAGCACTTTTTTAAAACCAAGACTACAGCAGCAACGACAACAATCTCCCTAACTTCCAAGGAGTTGTAGGCTCTCTAAACGTTAAGTGGGAATTACCTTTTGTAATTTTTGTTTTATCTTGCTTAATCTGCATTGGTTGTGGGTGTATTAGATGGCATTTTGAAGCTGGAATAGATTACTGTGCCGTCTTGTAACCGGATATTTTCATGACATCTTTTTGTTTTTGATAAAGTGAACAATTTAAGTTGGGCTGCATTTTTAAGCAGTGTATGCTTAAAATAAGAATTTAATGAATGTTGTTGTAGTTGACATTGCATAGGCTAATTTTTTTTCTACTGTACATTATAGGTCGAAAGTTATAACACACAATGTTTGACAGTGAGTGGATATAAAAGTTAATGTCACATTAGATTTTTTTTTCTATAGAAGTGTTTTTACTAGTGCAAATGCAAAGTGTTATTTTTGTGTGGATATGTTGGAAAGCAAATGCGTACATTGCTGTCAAACACACAATATAATACTACGTTATTCTTTGTATTCATTTTCTGAAGTAAATGCAACAGGTAAACAATACCTGTTAGTTTTTGTCAAATACAACAAGTAAACAATTTATATTAATTATTTAACACTTATAATTATAAAACAGTGTAAATATAGGCCCTATGCCTTGTTCTAGTAATTTACAATAGCTTACCTACACTATCTATTATTATCAGTATCGTCCGATATGGGTAGATAACCGTTGGCTATCGGTATCGGCCAAGAAAATCTTTATCAGTGCACCCCTAAAAATTACCAATGTGGCAGTGAAAATGTCATTTTTTTACTGGACAACACCACAATGGAACTTAAGTAAGAAAATCAAAGAATATAGCTGTGAACCAAACATTAAGACAGTAAATCAAAGTGTAATATCTTTATGAAGCAGAAACTTGAGTCTTTGACACCGCAGTTGTGCCTGTATATAATTACTTTTTTTTGTACAATAACCATGACCTACCTTAACAGGGAGAATCACAGAATACAGCTGTGTACACAGAATATAAACCAGCATCAAAGCAGAGTCATCTTAGGTCAAATTGAACTTTGCACCTGGAATTTCCATAAATATGAACTTGAAAGTTGCAAATGCATATTAAAATCATCTAGCCATTTGTCAGTCTTCCATTATGATTCAAGTTTAATGGTTTATTGCAGTTTACCTGTTGGACTTTGGTGACCATGTCTTTGTAAACCAGTTCCATACTGGAGTTCATGATTTTTACTAAAGCAGCCACAATGACTTCCGCCTGTGGAGTGGTGAACCCTGCAGAGACACGTTGTTGGTAAGTTAACATTGTGTGAATCACAGGCAGAGCGTACTAAACAAAGACACAGCTATTGCAGTCGAAATGCCATGCCATAACATAGCTTAGCTTGACAATGTTAACCCTTTAGCCATGGAATGCCATGTTGAATTGTACTGCAGGAGGCCTCAATGATTACTGTTCTCACAAACATTGATAAAACAGACTTACCATTCTCTTCCAGAAGGCAAACCACTGCATGAGTATCAAAATAAAACTTCCTGCTCCCTGATGGGGATCTTTCCACTTTTCTCAAGTCATACTGCAAGGATACTGTTGATGTGCTGAGTTCTACATAGATTTGAAAAAAAAAAAAGGAAATTGCTTTTATTTATTGGCTACTAGATTACAAAAACGGCTTACTTTATTTGAACATTGCTGAGGATATTATAGCCAACAAAGAGACAGTTTCGACTTCTGCATGCCTCGACACATCATATATATAAGACATCAAACATGCCATACCGAGTTTCAATATTGGTATGATACCAGACATCACCTGCTTGGAAACTCTGAGGCACCTCTCAAGAATCCCCTTCAGCAAAGTCAATTCAAAGCAGTGACCACAATCTGCCATGAATGACATTCTCTTCATCTGGTTAAGCAGGTCTTCAGATAGGACATGCTTACTATCAGCACTAAAGATAAGGTTTTGGGTCATTGAGTAATTTACTCTTCAAATTAAACACTATACGTGTAAATTGTATTTTGTGTAAAATGCAACATTATCTTAGTCACAAGTACTGTATTATCAAAAAATACAGTGCATACTTTAATGCTAACTTATGAGTAGAGCCCCATGTTTTTCGTAAATACGAAATAACACAAAATGTAACATATAAAACGAATTAAAGGGAAATGCAAATATAAGAAAGAACACGAAAAATGGGCTCCTGAGTGGCGCATCCAGTAAAGGCACTCCACGTGGAGTGCAGGATGTGCCCTATATTCTGGACGTCGTGAGTTCGAGTCCAGGCTATTCCTTTGCCGACCGAGGACGGGAGCTTCCAGGGGGCGGCGCTCAATTGGCCGAGCGCCACCCGGGGGGAGGGAGGGTTAGGTCGGCCAGGGTGTCCTCGGCTCACCGCGCACCAGCGAAACCTGTAGTCTGGCCGGGCCCCTGCGGGCTTGCCTGTAAGCTGCCCGAGAGCTGCATTGTCCTCCGACGCTGTAGCTCTTGGGTGGCTGCATGGCGAGTCCGCAGTGTGAAAAAAAGCGGTCGGCTGACGGCACATGCTTCGGAGGACAGCGTGTGTTCGTCTTCGCCCTCCCGAGTCAGCGCAGCGGTGGTAGCGGTGAGCTGAGCCTAAAAATAATTGGCCATTCCAAATTGGGGAGAAAATAATAAAAAAATAATTGGCAACGACTAAATTACAAAAAAAAAAAAAAAAAGAATAAGTCCCCTGGGTCGACATTGTCAATACCTTTTAGAATTTTGAATGCTTTAAATCAGATCACTGCATAGTCTTCTTTGTTCAAGACTGAATAGATTTCTTTTAGCCTGTCTGCATATGACATGCCTTTTAAACCCAGGATAATTCTGGTCGCTCTTCTTTGCACTCTTTCTAGAGCAGCAATATCCTTTTTGTAACGAGGTGACCAGAACTGAACACAATATTCTAGATGAGGTCTTACTAATGCATTGTAAAGTTTTAACATTACTTCCCTTGATTTAAATTCAACACTTTTCACAATATATCTGAGCATCTTGTTGACCTTTTTTATAGCTTCCCCACATTGTCTAGATGAAGACATTTCTGAGTCAACATAAACTCCTAGGTCTTTTTCATAGATTCCTTCTTCAATTTCAGTATCTCCCATATGATATTTATAATGCACATTTTTATTGCCTGCGTGTAGTACTTTACACTTTTCTCTACTAAATGTCCTTTGCCATGTGTCTGCCCAGTTCTGAATGCTGTCTAGATCATTTTGAATGACCTTTGCTGCTGCAACAGTGTTTGCCACGCCTCCTATTTTTGTGTCGTCTGCAAATTTAACAAGTTTTCTTACTATACAGAATCTTAATCATTAATGTAGATTAGGAATAGCAGAAGACCTAATACTGATCCCTGTGGTACACCACTGGTTACCTCGCTCCATTTTGAGGTTTCTCCTCTAATCAGTACTTTCTGTTTTCTACATGTTAACAACTCCCTAATCCATGTGCATGCATTTCCTTGAATCCCTACTGCATTCAGTTTGAGAATTAATCTTTTATGCAGGACTTTGTCAAAAGTTTTCTGGAAATCTAAATAAACCATGTTGTGTGCTTTGCAATTATCCATTGTCGATGTTCCATCCTCAAAAAAATCAAGCAGGTTAGTCAGACACGATCTAACTAGGCCGCATATTTAATGACCACTAAAGTCCCACTTTACTCCAGCTAAACACATTTTTTGACAGCAATTAGTGTTTTGCAGCCGCAAATCACTTTGCACGTATTCTTACATCAACAAAATGCTAAAAAGAATGCATGTCCTTGGAGTTTGAGGACATTTCTGACAAGGCTACTCATCCTTCACAAAAATAAATGAGATTTTACAACTAAGGGGCAACACATTCTTTGCAGATTATGCTGCATAATTGTGTTCTTCGGGGCCAGAATATTTAAACTAATATGTGCTGGAGAATGCCAGACAGTACACACAAAATATTTGTCCTTGGAGCTGCTGACATGAATCCTAGTCTTTGGCAGACATTATCTATATGTCTTGAAAGGTTGTAAGCAAGGCAACAATTTTTATTTTTATATATATATATATATATATATATATATATATATATATATATATATATATATATATATATATACACACACAGTGCCGTGAAAAAGTATTTGCCCCCTGTTCTGCATTTTTGCACATTTTTCACATTGTATTTGGTCAGATTTTTTTGTGGGTTGTAGTAGTATATAGAGGGAGTCAGAGAAGTGACATTTGTTTGGTGTGCAAGGTAATCAAACATGCAATCTTCAGGTGTGAAAAAGTTATTGCCCCCCCCCCCCCCCCCCCCTACTTAACTCAACCCAATTAAAGGGATAATTGGGGTCAGCTGTTTGATTACTTTGCTTAACAACCAGGCCTGATTTGGGCCAGCCCTGCACAATATAAATCTGACTAACTTTGGCCCTTACCATCAGAGTGAAGTTGTCAGAACACAGGTTCTAGAAGCACATCATGCCACGAACCTCCGGAAAAAAAATGTTGATGCCGATCAGTCTGGAAAGTCTGGAAAATTTCTAAGGCTCTGGGGCTCCACCAAACCATAGTCAGAGCCATATTGTCCAAATGGAGAAAGTTTGGGACAGTAGTGAATCTTCCCAGGAGTGGCCGTCCTGCCAAAATCTCTCCAAGAGCAAGGCGTAAAATCGTCCAGGAAGTCACAAAGAACCCTAGAAAAACATCCAGCGATCTGCAGGCCTCTCTCGCCTCGGCTAAGGTGAGTGTTCATGACTCCACCATCAGAAAGACACTGGGCAAAAATGGGATTCATGGCAGAGTAGCAAGGCGGAAACCATTGCTCACTAAGAAGAACATGAATGCTCGTCTCAAGTTTGCCAAAAAGCGCCTGGATGATCCTCAAGAGTTCTGGAACAATGTTCTGTGGACAGATGAGTCAAAAGTGGAACTTTTTGGCCGACATGGGCCAAGTTATGTCTGGCTAAAACCAAACACTGCATTCCTGTCACAAAGACGGCCGGAGTGGGTGGCGTCAGACCAGAATCAGGAATTCAAACAAAGACAGTGGTTGTGATGAGCTGAGTGCAATGGCTGCACTCAGCGTTTATTAACAAAATAAAAAGGTTTAACAGTACAAAAACAGGACACGGCACTGGTAGCCAAAATAAACAGACATACAAAACGGACTAAACACTTAACAAACGGTGCACGGAGACAAACAAACACGGTGAGTACAAACAACTATTATATTTACGATCTTTCTATTTCAATTACTCCTCTCTCTCTCACCCGTTCTCCACTCCCGAACACCTAACCCTGAGTGCATGAAATTGTGCCTATTTATACTGTTGTGCTGGGATTCAATTACTAATTAATTATTCACTTGAATCCCAGCACGTGAATTAATTCTGTGCAACCCCGTGCTCACATATTACATTTAACCAGCACGTGAAGTGATTTGTGCTCTCCTCGTGCCTAAATACAAATCTACACTTTAAATACACGTGAAACACAGACCCGTTTATATCCCGTGTACCAATCTATACACCAACATTTACACACGCACGCATACACACAAATGCACACAGGGACGGGGCACATTGCCACATATACCCCCCCTTGTGCGCAGCACACATGGCCTCAACGGCCACCTCCCCCCTTAAAAATCCAGCAGTCCAGGACAAAGTCTCGGGCTGGGAAGGGAGGCTTCAGTGGGCCCATGGCTGGCCATGCTGTCAGCACCCCTGCCGGTAGTGGCACGGCTGACAGCCTGTTGGTTTGCTCCTGCAGCGAAACTGCTGCTGGGGAAAGTGGTCTCCTGACCTCTCCCCCTGTCTTTGTAGCCGGTAGCTCCCTTTGGTGGGGCTCCGACCACAGTACTGCCGGCAGCGAAGAAGCTGCAGTGGGAGCAGGTCTCCGGACCTCCCCCACGATCTCCGGCAGCGAAACTGCTGCAGTGGGAGCAGGTCTCCAGACCTCCCCCACGATCTCCGGCAGCGAAACTGCTGCAGTGGGAGCAGGTCTCCAGACCTCCCCCACGATCTCCGGCAGCGAAACTGCTGCAGTGGGAGCAGGTCTCCTGACCTCCCCCACGATCTCCGGCAGCGAAACTGCTGCTGGGGTTGGTGGTCTCCAGACCTCCTCCCCCTTCTTCGTGGCCGACAGCTCCCCTTTCTGGGGCTCCGGCCACCGTACTCCCTGTGGTGGAAGTACGGGAAGCAGAGACAGCTCCTGCTGTTCTGCTTCTGGCGGTGGTGGAGGCAGAGGCAGCTCCTGCTCCTCTGCTCCTGGAAGTGGCAGAGGCAGCTCCTGCTCCTCTGCTCCTTCCGGTGGTGGTGGCGGAGGCAGAGGCAGCTCCTGCTCCTCTGCTCCTTGCGGTGGTGGTGGCGGAGGCAGAGGCAGCTCCTGCTCCTCTGCTCCTGGAGGTGGTGGAGGAAGAGGCAGCTCCAGCTCCTCTGCTCCTGGCGGTGGTGGAGGCAGAGGCAGCTCCTGCTCCTCTGCTCCTGGAAGTGGTGGAGGCAGAGGCAGCTCCTGCTCCTCTGCTTCTGGAAGTGGTGGAGGCAGAGGCAGCTCCTGCTCCTGGCGGTGCTGGCTCCCTCTGCTGTGGCGGCTGGGCATGTGCGCGCCATGCTGCCTTCAGCAGCATAGCGAGAGGCTGCTGGGGGACACCAGCATCCTGCCCTTCTCCCCCCCAAAAATTTTCAGGGGGTTGAGCCTGTAACCCCTCCCCTTCCGGCTCTTGGGGCTGAGCCAGCAGGCATTTTCCCTCTGCTGGTGGCTTGGGTCCCAGGGCTGTGGAAGCCCCGACTTGCCTCCCTTTGGGCTGTGGACGCACCGACTCCTCCCTTTTGGGCTGTGGACGCACTGACTCCTCCCTTTTGGGCTGTGGACGCACCGACTCCTCCCTTTTGGGCTGTGGACGCACCGACTCCTCCCTTTTGGGCTGTGGACGCACCGACTCCCCCCTCTTGGGCTGTGGACGTTCGGGCTCCCCCCACTCAGGCGTAGGACGTTCGGGCTCCTCCCACTCAGGCGTAGGACGTTCGGGCTCCTCCCACTCAGGCGTAGGACGTTCGGGCTCCTCCCACTCAGGCGTAGGACGTTCGGGCTCCTCCCACTCAGGCGTAGGACGTTCAGGCTCCTCCCATTTGGGCTGTGGACGCTCAGGCTCCTCCCGCTTGGGCTGTGGACGCTCAGGCTCCTCCCCATAGCTGCGGAAGGGACAGTGGGCGAACAGGTGATCCTGGTCGCAGAGGAGGCACCCCGGCGATGGCTTGTTACATCGCCGTGGATGCCTGGCCCTTAGGCGGCACTCCTCCTCCCTGTCCTTCACCTCTTTATCCGTCTCCGCCTCCCGCTTGGGCTGTGAAGGCAAAACCAGCAGGCATTCACCCTCTGCTGGTGGAGATGGGGACAGCAGGTACTCACCCTCTGCTGGTGGAGATGGGGACAGCAGGTACTCACCCTCTGCTGGTGGTCCTGCTACCTGGGCTGCTGTTCCATTTATGGTTGCCTCCAGGTAGCCGAGGACAAACTCCACACCTTCCTACAAGGTGTTTGGGGTGTGTTCCTGCTGATAGGCCTCCCATCTCTCACTGTCCATCATCCACAGGGCCTGGACGACTATGGGCAGAGACTGGGCCTCCAGCCCAGCATTCTCCAGGAACCAGTCCCGCCATTTTGTGGCGTCTTCTGCCATTATATTTTTTTCTTTTTTTTTTTTTTTTTTTTTTAAACAAAACCCCTCCTGGTCTGACGCTTGGAGGCGCGGCTATCCCACGATGACACCACGTGTCACAAAGACGGCCGGAGTGGGTGGCGTCAGACCAGAATCAGGAATTCAAACAAAGACAGTGGTTGTGATGAGCTGAGTGCAATGGCTGCACTCAGCGTTTATTAACAAAATAAAAAGGTTTAACAGTACAAAAACAGGACACGGCACTGGTAGCCAAAATAAACAGACATACAAAACGGACTAAACACTTAACAAACGGTGCACGGAGACAAACAAACACGGTGAGTACAAACAACTATTATATTTACGATCTTTCTATTTCAATTACTCCTCTCTCTCTCACCCGTTCTCCACTCCCGAACACCTAACCCTGAGTGCATGAAAATGTGCCTATTTATACTGTTGTGCTGGGATTCAATTACTAATTAATTATTCACTTGAATCCCAGCACGTGAATTAATTCTGTGCAACCCCGTGCTCACATATTACATTTAACCAGCACGTGAAGTGATTTGTGCTCTCCTCGTGCCTAAATACAAATCTACACTTTAAATACACGTGAAACACAGACCCGTTTATATCCCGTGTACCAATCTATACACCAACATTTACACACGCACGCATACACACAAATGCACACAGGGACGGGGCACATTGCCACAATTCCCCAGTAAGAACCTCATAGCAACTGTCAAGCATGGTGGTGGTAGTGTCATGGTTTGGGGATGCTTTGCTGCATCAGGACCTGGACGCCTTGTCATCATTGAAGGAACCATGAATTCTGCTCTGTATCAGAGAATTCTACAGGAGAATGTCAGGCCATGAGTCCGTGAGCTGAAGCTGAAGCGCAGCTGGGTCATGCAGCAAGACAATGATCCGAAACACACAAGCAAGTGTACATCAGAATGGCTGAAGAACAAGAAATTTAAAGATTTGGAATGGCCTAGTCAAAGGAATGGCCTAGTCAAAGTCCAGACCTAAACCCCACTGAGATGTTGTGGCAGGGTGTCAGCTTCCCCAGTAATGTTGTTGAAGCTGACACCCTGGGATCCTTCAAGAAGCTGCTTGATGAGATTCTGGGATCAATAAGCTACTAACAACCAAACGAGCAAGATGGGCTGAATGGCCTCCTCTCATTTGTAAACTTTCTTATGTTCTTATGTTCTTATGAAACGAGTAGTTCATGCTCGAAAACCCACAAATGCATGGAGGAGTGGCCAAAATTCCTCCACGGCGCTGTCTGTGAGAGACTAATCAATAACTACAGGAAGCGTTTGGATACAGAAAATCAGACAGGGGCAAATACTTTTTCATGGCACTGTATATATATTGCGTTGCTGGTCAATCTACACATTTACCGGTTAATCTATAGATTTACCGATTTTTACACGTGAACTGTAACAAATAATAATAATAATAATAATAATAATATCTATTTTTTATATAGCGCCTTTCATAGTGGACCACCATGGAGATAGAGCACAAGGAGGTTAAGTGACTTGCTCAGGGTCACACAGCGAGTCAGTCAGTGGCAGAGGTGGGATTTGAACTGGTGACCTTCTGGTTACAAGCCCTGGGGCTATATTTATCAATCGTGCGTACACACAAATGTCATTCTAAAGTGTGCGTACACACAGTCTAACAGAAAGTATGAGATTTATCAACATACAACTTTGCACGGAAATGTTCGGAGACTCACGCACACTCTGGACCATGCGTATGATCGTTTCCTTGTGTTAGAATGATGGTACTGCAAGAAAAAAATCTAAACCCTATTATTCAGGATAATAAACCATCACTGCATAGTGAAAAACAATTACGTTCATAGCTAAAATCTAAGGGTCTTACAGCAATACTTACATTTAAGGACCCACACCCCCTACGAGTAGAACAAGGTGCTACACATGGTAGCATCTAAATTGCACCCAGGGTGATTTTTCTGGTCAAGGTCCCTTTCTCACTTTAGGTTGGCCTTTGTCACAGGTCGAAGGGGACATTTAAAAAAATGCTAACGCCGCTTTTCGTCAAGAGAGAGTGTTTAGGAGATTGTTATGACTTCTTTGCACAAAGTACAGAAACACTTTTTGCAAGATATCGCTTTCCCAATGAAGTCCTATTGGAATTGTGTGATATGTTGGGACTTAGGCTATACAGACCAACCCAGAGCACTCATCCCATTCCTGCACAAGTTCTGTCTACTCTTGGCTATTTGGCGACTGGTACCGTTCAAAGACAGATCGGAGACATAAGTGGCATTTCACAAGCCTCTTTTAGTGCACTAATGCCAGTGGTTTTAGACTCCATCATTGCCCTTTGTCCTCAGTACATTCAGTTTCCTTATACCGATGGACAGCAGATTGAAATATGAAGGGATTTTCATTTAATTGCTGGGTTCCCCAATACCGTTGGTGCTATAGACTGCACCCAAATAGCAATTAAGCACTGACATTGAATGAATTTCATTTTGTGAACATGACACAGTGCCACTCAATTAATGTGCTGGTTATATGTGATGCCCGACTCCGTCTACTAAATGCTGTGGCTAAATGGCCAGGCAAAACCCACGATTCATTTTTTCTTCAGAAGAGCAGAGTGGGCACTCACGGAGAAAAAAGAGCCGTTGCAAATTTCCATGTGCGAACAATTTTAGTGACATTGAGATTTACTAACACGTTTTACTTAGAAACGTGCATACGAGTGCCTTACGCAAGATTCATAAATCAGAATTGAATTGTGCGTGCGAACATTCTAAACTCTGTGAGTACAAACAATTTAAGTAATGTTTTTACGCACGACTGATAAATATAGCCCCTGGACTTCAACCACTGGACCACACTGCCTCCTGAATGAGGTGTGACAGTGCCTGAATTCTGGTAGCCAGTACCAGCATTAAAATAAATCATTATATGTATATATATATATATATATATATATATATATATATATATATATATATATATATATATATATATATATTATATATTAAATTGAGACCAATACATTATATCAAAGAGGTAAAACACCTTACCTCCTTTCTGTCCAAGCATTCAAACAAGTCCCTTTTTGTTTCTCTTTTGGTTTTCCAAGTTTAATTTTATACAAATCCTTATACAAGAGCATTTATCTTTCCACAATGCTATTAGTTTAAAGTTTGTGTTTCCTTTTCTCACTACATTCACTTCCTGCATTACAGACTATAGTATCCTTGCCCAATGCACAGTAGTTCCAAATGTATAGATATTATCCTAGTGTATGCCTCAGTGGGTTTTAATATCTTCAACAAAGGAGGATGTGAAGTTATATAATTGAGGCAGGTGAAATGGGCTTATCACAAAATAACGCAGTATCAAAATGTATTATATCATCAAAACAGACAAAAATGATTTTTAACATTGACCACCCACCCCTCCCCTCTCCCCCCTCCTTTTTTAAACAGTTGTAGCAACACATGGGGTTGTATACCAGTATTTTTTCAGAACCCCGCTACTTATTTTATAATACTTAGATAACAAATAAAACACCTGACTATTTTGTAATTTTCCAAAATGAACAACTACATCTAGGGGTCATAGGGGGTACGTAGGACGACTCAGAAATGGAAATAAAAATGAAAGTAAAACAATGATCTTGAATTTTTTTTTTACTGTATTATCTAAATATTTCACTTTTGTTTAGCAGCAGTGAACCGCAAAAAAAAAAAATCTATCACGTCCACACGTTCCACCTGTACGAATGCGTGATTTTGATTGAATGGATTAACGTTTTTGATGTTGTAAACATTTTAAACGGCACATAATTGTGCTAAAATGGGTAGTAAATGGTAGCGTGATAAACATTTACAGTGCAGACTATTTTGTATTATTTATATTAACTTTGTTGAATAGAAAGCGAATACAAGTGTACCCAAATATTACCTTTTAATTATGTGCATCCAAAGACATGTAATTAAAAGTTAAGAATTATGCCTACGGTTTGGTATTTTGTCATAAATCAGCAGTTTGTCAGTCCCAAACTGTTGTGACAAATTATATATTAAATAAACAGGAAACAAAAGAAATGTGTACATCAGATTATTCTGCCTTTTTATTGCAACTGTGGTACCATTCAAGTGAGTGAAAACTCCTCCCTTAACCCATGATTTGCACTATTTGTAAAAAATGCATAACAAAAACATCAGATTTAAAATGAGCAGAAATCTACTTACATAAATGTGTTAAAAGGATTTAATTGGATTAATATCTGAATGACAGACAGATTGTTCTGTCTTTCTGTACCTTGATACTTAAGCATAATACTGTGCACATGATTACTGCAAAGACTAAACTGCAGATCAGCAGTAGCAGCTGTATACTGTCTGTAGGGAATTTACAATGGTTGGCTACAGTATCCATTCCCAGCAACTCCCTACTCTGAGGGGACTAAAAACTGCAACTTTAAAAATACTTTTCTGAACATTCTGGGACATTTTTAGATTATCATTTTTTTATACAGTTGATGTATATGACATATGTCCATAATTCATATACATAAATAATAGTTTCTCACTAGACCTACATGTGTACATTAGTTTTTTATTCAATACACCTTATAATTAACAACTGCAAAATATTTAGTAATTTCTTTGGTCAGGTCAGGTCAGCTCAGCTCAGAAACTAACATCTCTGTGCCATGCCGGCTCAGAAAAAAAAAAAAAAAAACATCTCTGATGCCATGAAAGCTCATCTTGGTTCAGAAGTAAATAACATCTACACTGACGCCAGCTCAGAACACCATCAACTGAGACTTGTATGTGAGATCACTGATGTATCACCTTTGTTTTGCTTTGTTCCTGTTTGCATTTTGATTCCTGAATAAACTATTTTGAAAACTTTACCTGAAGATTAATTATCTTTAAGAAGAACTCACACCTCTTACATATGTTTAAGAAGACACACCTGAGCTTGTTACCTATGCACTGAGGCTAATCAAGGTTGTAGTAAAACCTGGAATGGGTGAAACAGCTATGAAGTTCCTATTTTCATTCCTGCAGTCTAAAATATCTTAAATTCAACACTGCTAGGTTAATTAACATTATTTAATACAATATTTACACTCAACATGTATTACCCCAGTCATTATTAACACAATTTACAATACTGAGACCAAGGACATACAAACACAACAGGTTTTGAGACCCAGTGGATACCTTCCTGGTTGGATGTCGTCTAGGAAGTGGCTCAAATACACTTTGAATTTAAGATTTGGTTTGTAGTCGGCTCATCGGCTGACCCAAAATTTCATGTGACATCAAGATCAATAGAGTTCAGAAGCTATACGTACCTCTAACTAAACAGCCGTGGTTAAATACTGAAAGTGCAGTAAATCCAGGAATGCTTGTTTTGCACCACAACCTACTGTTGCTGTGATCACCACTGCACTTGTTGAATGTGAATCCCCGTTTGGTTCTCAAACTGAACGTGGCAGAACAGTCTCGCGGTTCCTCGGCTGTACAGTTCCAGTAATTGCAAGCAACTTGGTCTTTTTTTTTGCGAGGTCCAACGTGTCCAGACTGCGCACAGCATTTACAGTTTCGAAATGCCGGTGGAAGGTCACGAATAACAGCAACAACTTCCAGGCCTTGTCCACTAACAACTCTGCAGCATGATCTACTATTAATTCTCAGCTGCGCTGTGTACACAAAGTTGCTGTCGTAACTAGTGTATAACGTTTTACAGGGAATCACTCTTCCCGCACTTATTAATATTCCACTGACCGCTAGTTTCATCGACATTTTTGCATTGGTTGTTTTTGACTAAAAAACCTCCCTCATGTTCTACTCCAGCCTGCCGAGACCATTGACATTCTATCGAACTTGTCCGCGTTCACAAAAGAACGTCACCACGCAAGGGCTCGGGAACGCGCAGCACTAGGACAGTATTTCATACATGATGTATACATTTAAGTTTTCTTCCATGGTGTAGTTTCATGTCAACCAAACGTATCCATCAGTAACAAAACAAAACAAACAAAGACTGAATTTACTTTCATTTTAGAATTGTTATTTATCACATTTCAAATGAAAAAATATACCATTTGTATTCCATAATTTCCAAAAATAAAATATGGTTTGACTTATTTACCTTTTCACTGCTCTTCTGAAGTTCCTGTGAATAAGGTTTTTTTTTTAGTTTTTTTTTTTAGTAGAAGTGAACAAGGTTACTTTCGCCCCAAAAGATTTTTCCACAGAACACAGGTGCATTTATAAATATGAACATATTTACCAATGAAGTGAAGAATTGATGTATTAGTTATATATTGTAGTAATCCTTATAAATAAATGGCATGGACATCTGTTTCATTCAGGCTAACGATAAGAAAAAAAAAGTCCTAAATCTTACTATGAAAAACATGTAAACCTGTATCCTTTAGTCATTACACATCTGTATTTCACTTCTCAAACAACATTACTATAAATTGTTGTATTACTACTATAATACTGTATCTTACATTATCTCATAATAAAAGAACAGTCATAGTATTTGTGCATTGTGACATTTCATCAGTGTGTTTAGGGTCCAAAACAATTCTAGAAAACATTGCTTCTTACACCTGCATTATTAAAGTGACAAGGGGTGATTGTTGAGGTTACTTGACTGATGGTTTCTTTGTATTCTAGTAAATAAAAACATTATGCCGAGGCAAATTATGTAAGGGTGTGGGTTGTTTAGACAGGGTTAAATTGCTGATGATAGGTATCAGTGGTTTGACATGCTAAAAGAACTAATTGCCAACAGAACTTGGGTGTAGCTCACCTTTTTATAATGGATGTATATGCATATATTTAGAATGTTTCTATGTGTACTGATAAAGGAATCATTTTAATGTTCAGGCCCTCATTGAAAATATAGGTGCTTCTCGTTGGAAGGAAAATTCTAGATGGTTCTATATAGAGAAATGGTGACCTATTCCTCTGTGATGTATTTTATTTTTTTGCATGACTTACTAACTGGACCAGAGACCAGAATGAATCCTGTTCACTGGAACAGCATGCTCAGCAAGAGAATGGGTTTCAGTGCCTCTATGTGTAATGTTTTTTTTGTTATTTGTAAATTCCTTTACCTACTTCCAATATTAATTGACAACCTTTGGTTCTATATGTGTTTTTTTCCCCCCTGCATTTAGGGTTTTAATTTAATACCCACTTACAGCAGAATTAGATCAGTTTCTCTGCCAAGTGTTTCAATCCTAACTGGACCTGCTACCAAAGGAAATAAACTGGATTAATTTCAAATCACTTTCAGTTCAAACAAATTAGAAAAATGAATTCTGCAGTTAAAACAGAGTTCAAACCTTTGCTTAAGTGATGTTAACACAAGAAAGAAAGAATACAAACATAATAGCAAAATAAGTATATTTAAATCCAACAAAATGCAATGGGTCTTATTTTCACAATTAGGTCTCAACACATTCAAATGTTCTACTCTTTATTAAATATTCAATTATTCAATTCCTCAGATTCAGGGGTGAGCACATACTTTCTTTGGAAAGCCTACACAAGACACATTCAAATACTGTTAATGTGACCCATGACCTGAGGTCAACTTATTTAACATGAGGTTATGGTACATTTAAATCCTATTAAGCACTTAAAAAATGACTGCAGAATATTCTAAATAGAGTTCTAATGACACTTGGTAGATATACATGTAGATGATTTTAGCCTGATAAAAATGAACAGTAATTACAGAGTAATTAAAGTTATAATAATGGTTAAGGTCAGGATATTGTAATAAAAAGCAATACCAAATTACTGAGTATTGTACACCATCATAACCTTTACAACCAATCTGACCACTGTTGCTGTAGGATATGTCACCATACACTACAACTTTTGATTTCTGTAGTGTATGAAAATGGAACTAGTTAAAGCTAACAATAAATTAAGAAAACATTCACTACAGTAACCATGCAGACTACCACAGAAGAGAGAAAAGTAAAAAGCAAAAATGTCTAGATTTATTCAGGCATCTGAGGAAAAAAAAGAAGCAAAAGACAGTAAACAGAAGACGTTTTAAATAATACAATGGAGTACAATAGCGATGATTTGTTTTTAAGTGCAGACCTCGTTGTTTATTAGAATTCTGAATTTTCACCTCCTCACACGCTACACTTATACATTCTGTGTATTGTTGCCCAGTAAAGCATTACCTATTATTAGAGGTCGGCACGGGTAGAAAATCCGGAACCGGGTACCCCGGTATATAAAAACATATATTAATGTGCATGATACATATTTAAATACTATATAGTTCACATACATTTAGTCCCTTCAGATCTGTAGACTTGTGTACCCTTTTTCAGTACTGGAAACATCGAAATAATAATAATAATAATAATAATAATAATAATAATAATAATAATAATAATAATAATAATATCTCTTTTTAAATACAGTTATTCATGTTAAATGGTCTTCATGCTGCGGGATTCTTTGCGACGTATATTGGCCATATTCTGCTGTTGTTGTTGTTCTTCTTTTTGTTGTTCTTGTTAACATGGCTGTTATGTTCAGTTTTAAAACTAATGCAGTAGTACAGCACCGCTATTACGTTATGGACTGTCGCAATAGCTACCGTAAATTGAGCCAGCTGGGTTTTGACGCAGTCGCAAAAGAGTTAGTTGGAAAGGTGCATCTGTTTGGTTGTAACAATAAAATGCTGTTTCCTGGTCATTAAATTCTGTCTTGTGAATACATAACAATGGCAACCAAGCAATGCATTTCTTAGTGAGAGAAAACTGAATTTGCAAACACTGCCAAGGACATATTGTATTCAAAGGAGGAAGCACACTTACTTAATGTGCTCCACATTATTTTATTTTAATTTTATTTATTTGCTTATTTACTTTTAAATAAAAGCTACTTATTTTATCTTTTTGGTAAGAAACGATATCTGCGCAATAACTAGATAAAGCATTCCATATTGGAAGCCACATAGTTATTATTAATGGATCACAGAGTTATCACTGACATAAACCAACAGGATGTTGTTTTCTTTCCAATTTTGTTCCTGAGAAGAATAGTCACCGCAGTTATTATGTACTTGCCGCTCATTGTGTGTTATTGTTTTCTGTAAAACATTGATATCCTGTCAGTTAAGAAAAGGCTTAATGAAAAAGCTTGTTTTAACGTTGTCTTTATTACGCCAGCCAGAGACCCGCACTTAAACTGTATTGTCACATTTTCTTTAAATTCTCAAATTAACTAATCGATACCCGGGTAGTAAAAAGAGACCCGGGTAACCAGGCCGACCTCTACCTATTATACTGTATATATATATATATATATATATATATATATATATATATATATATATATATATATATATATATAATAAAACATAGTAAATACTAAATAGTATAGGGCTTTGAAACAAACCCAACTGCTACTGGATTCAAAGATGGCAGATTATCTAAGTGTTGGTGCCTCATGGTTTTTAAGAAATTACATCTTGTAGAGATAAGTCATTTATTTTCTGTAAGCTTTTAGAGAATTATTCACTTTTAATTAAAAAAATATATAAAAATGTTCAGAGGCTTTTTTTGTACAAATACAAATCAACCTAGCATAACTTCAGCAATTAAACTCTCTTGAGGTGAGTTTCTTAAATTTCTACTTGAGCTCAATAGTTTGACAACACACTCCCAACACCATAGGGAGAACACACAAATCATGAAATGAATACCAAACCAGTACTGAGACTCTTTGACAAGCTGAATCATCAGGTGCACACTACTTGAAAGAACAGATGCTGTAGTTATCTGAAAACTGCTATTCTGCTGTGTTATTTTTTTCCCCAGCATAAGAATATTGACAGGAATTGTTTAAAGTGCATATGATAAACATAAAAAATGAATAGGGAACATTTCATTGCAAAGAACGGCATAACAGAAAATAGTAAATAGTGCATATAAATGTTCAGACATGTTCCAAGAGCTCTTAGATCAAAATGCTAACTATCAATCTTTCTACTTATTTTCTTGCAATAAATAGACTTTCTTTTTAATGACCGTGATGTTCAAAATAATACAAAAGTTGCCTAACTCCCCTACTTAGTAACAGCTGCACCAAAAGGACCACTAACTTTCCCATTTCATCTAACAGTTAGTTTAGGTAAGAGTTCAATTGTAGTCTAAAGTTGCCAGAATCCTTCTTTTGAGCCTTGCTTTCTTAAGTCATCCAAGCAAGTTCACACATTGTTGACCCTGGGTTACCATCTAATTGGTGGAAAGTTTCCTGGGACTAAGGTTGCTCATGCAAGGTACACCACGCAAACAGACAGCACCACTGCAACCATGGCAACGCCACCGAGAATCACTGACACAATAACCTGGCCTCGGTCACAACACTGGTCGTTGTCGTCATCCTCCAAGGAAAGCATAGCCACAGAGGAGGTGTCATTGCTCACAGGGTCAGCGTACTTCGGTTCTTTGGCCTCCACGGTCCAGCGGAGGACATTCACTTTCATCTCTATGTCATAGATCATCTTATCCACTTTGTCAATCTGTTCCTCCAGGTCTTTCTGCTCCAATCTGTCCACGCTTGACACCGTTTCATCATAGTTGATCTTCTGAACACTCAGTGCCCTGGCTGCTATGTCTGATGTGGCGCCTGTAACACAGGAAAAACATACAGTATTTACTACCTGTACATATTGATCCGACAAACAATCTACAATAGATATAGGAAACCAATAATTTTTATCACAGTGTTGTTACTGGATAAATTGGATATACATTGGTCAAAGGGAAAATACATTTTGAAAACAAATAGCTCAACAGCAAAACAGTAATGGACACATGAGAATGCTGTCTGAAGTGTGGGAAATATTTATTGGTTATTACATGTTTGCTAGGGGAACTGTAAAGTCACTATTCTGCATCAAGACAATATTTTAAACTACAAAGTGACTGATGTTCCATATATACTGGGGAGTTATTTACCAGGCCCAATCTGTTGTCCATTTTTGAGGATGTTACTAGTTACTGTACATGATTTTCAATTTGTTGTAATTGGGAGACAGATTAGTCTTGATTGTGTTATCCAAGTTAACATAGTTAACCTGCTTCTTTGCTTCTGAATTGATTTTAAAACTGAAACAAATACTGCAAGATGTAATTGTCAAATTAAAGCTGTTTAAACTTGTCACCTAGTGCCGTGGTTGGTATTAAAACTTTCTTTGTAGGTGTGATAGGGTAAGGTAATCCCTGCTGGTGAAGTCCAGCCTCCCGACCGGTGATGGCCCTGTGGTCACTAACTCTGCGACCTTACCAGATGGAACAGACTGTAAGCCTATGGTCAGCTTGTGGTGGCCATCTTGGTGGTCAAGCTGCACATGTGTGGAGTTTGACGCATATAAGGGGAATGTGCAGGTAACAAAGTTAAGGAAGGAAGGAGAGAGGAGCCAGCTGGAGTACACAGCACCCTGGTTTTGAATCGTGTTACCACGGACTATAACCTGTCTTGTTATTGTTGCAGTACAAGGATTAAAACCTGTCTCAACGAACCCTTGGATGCTGTGCTCAGCTGGACTCCTTGTTAGCTGCTTGGAAGACCACCATTTCCTTTCTTTTGTGTTATAAACACGTTTTCCTTTGCCTATTACTTTTGTGTGTTTCACAAATTGAACATATTGCTGGTGCTAACATCCTACAAATAAACTACTTTTCAAACTCATCCTTGGACTGTGTGTCTGTTTGTACTTCCACACCACTCCTTCAGAGCCTCCCACAGTAGGAAAGAGGATCTTTTGTTGTTTTAACCTAATGTTTTATTATTTGCCATTAATGGTTGTGTGTTTAATATTACAACCAGGGCAGCAGTGTGGAGTAGTGGTTAGGGCTCTGGACTCTTGACCGGAGGGTCGTGGGTTCAATCCCTGGTAGGGGACACTGCTGCTGTACCCTTGAGCAAGGTACTTTACCTAGATTGCTCCAGTAAAAACCCAACTGTATAAATGGGTAATTGTATGTAAAAAAAATAATGTGATATCTTGTAACAATTGTAAGTCGCCCTGGATAAGGGCGTCTGCTAAGAAATAAATAATAACAATAATAACCAAATATTGTTTATAGGATAACAAGGGATACTACAATAATTTTACTATAAGATTTTTTTAAATCCCATTTTGGAAGGATCTTTACAAATCCTAGCCTTGTTCAGCATGCATACCTGACATTCCAGTCTGGACTAAAAGATTGTTCTGGGAAGAGAGACTAAAGCTTTGTCCCATTTCAAAGACCTTGCACATGTCAGCATGGAAGAGCTCCAAACTGGAGGAGAAAGCCACCCAAAGGCGCTCCATCTCAGCCTGGTCATCTTTGGGCAAGTTCTTGTCCCGGAGGCAAAGTGTCAGCCTATTCCTGTTGGCCACTGCCAAATCCTGGGCTTTTTCACGTGTCCTCTTGAGCTCATCTCTCAGGTTGGAGCAATCTGAGGATCCCCCAACACTGGTCGCCAGGTGCCTATAGCAGGCTACAACCTAGCCCCGTAAAACAAAAATCATGAAAAACAGCATCAAAATGTGATTACACTTGTCAGAGTTATGAATGCATTCATTTAAATTTAAACCAATTAAATAAATGTGGAAGAGTTCTGTTTTGTGTTTGCTGACTAAAGTACATTGCAGCTTTCCAGGAATTCATTACTGTATTCATTGGTGTTAATATTGTAAACTTAAACTTTACAGTATGCAATATGTATTCAGTGATATTTTAATATTCAGACAAACACTGCTTGAAATGTGTATTCAGAAGCAAACATCTTCAAAAAGGAAACCAATGCATATGAAATCAATAACTCGGTTTATAAAGTAATTTGATGGGGTCAGGTTAATTTTATAGATTTAATATGGTGAGTTATAAATTTGTATTTTTAGTTATTTCAAAACGAAAAAATATACAGTATATATATATATATATATATATATATAGCCTTTAGGCGTAATTCAGGGGAAGCCACAGAGAGCGTTCTCACTGCATTTTTCCCTGTTTACCTCATTTCTCTATGCTGTCCACTCTAGCTTTCCTCTCTAGCTTTCCTCAGCCACGCTCCACCTAGGGGGAGTGATCAGCTGGCTCAATCACATCCGGGTGGAGGGGGGCAGCTCACTTCTAGTCATCTCTAAATAGCCTCATGCAGTGCTCGCCACGTCAGTCAAGGGGCGTGGCCAGGGCAGCGCCGGGAGTTCCGTTTGGCAGCTCCAACCATCAGTCTCCCCCTTTTTCCTATATTAACCTAGCACTACTTCCTCTCTTTGTCTTGTGTTTGTTTTTTGTCCTCCTCCCCCCTCATCCGCTCCATTTCTAATACTGCACCGGGGGGTTCTCTTCCTTCGTCTCTCCTATACGGACCTGTGGCAATGTGCCCTGCCCTTGTGTACGTTTCTGTGTTGTATGTTGCGTGTGGTGTGTTAAATGTTGGTGTATTGTAGTTGGTACACGGGATATAAATGGGTGTGTGCAGCACGAGTATTTAAAATTGTATAATTATATTTAGGCACGGGATTGCACTTCACGTGCATTTAAAGTATGTAATAATATGTGGGCACGGGGTTGCACGTAATGAATTCACATGCTGGGATTCAAGTGAATAATTAATTAGTAATTGAATCCCAGCACAACATTATATATAGAGACACGTAGCACTCACTCGGGGTTGGGTGTTCGTGGGTAGAGAATGGGTGAGAGAGAGGAGTAAAAACCAAAGTAAAAGCGTAAATATAAGTGTTTGTACTCACCGTGTTTGTTTGTCTGTCCATTCACTGTTTGTTAAATGTTAGTGCGTTTTGTTTGTCTATTTATTTTGGCGCAGGTGCCGTGTCCTGTTTTTGTGTTTTGTCTGTACAACCTTTTTATTTTCTGTTCTGTTTATTAAATGCTGAGCGAAACCATTCGCTCAGCTCCACCAAACCACACCTCTCTGTCGTTTTATTTCCTGCTTCTGGTCTGACGCCACCCACTCCGGCCGTCTTTGTGACAGGACCCGAGACACTTCTTTCCCTAACTCTCCGCGCCACCCAGCTGCCAGCCAATGCTGCCTGAAGATGCTGCCTGAGTAGTGATCGGGATCTGACCTTTTGTCCTCTATGTCTCATTCTCCTTGTCGCCCAGCAGCCAGAGGATGCTGCCTGACCCGGCCAGGACTTGAGATCTTCGTCTTTCATATGTTCTGTCTCTCATCCTCCTCGGGGAGAGTTCAGAGTGTCTTGTTTGTATGTCTTGTCCTGGCCCTTACTCGTCTCAAGCCGCTCAGCAGCCAGAGGATGCTGCCTGACCCGGTCCTTTGAGTACAGGGATCTGTCCAGCCTGTCCTATGTCTAACACCATCGTCACTCAAGCACTCGCGTGCTTCAAGCTCACTGCCCCTCAATGCCTTTCTTTACTCTCACGCTCTCATAGGCGTCCAGTGAAATATATATATTGTAGCAAGGCAGGGAGGGGGTTAAAATCCTCCCTGCCAAACATACATTATTTCATTTTATTGTTAATTGTTAAATCATCATCTGCATCTGGCAGTTATTGTAAATTAAAGCCAGGTGTAGAGTTTAAAAGAGATACAGCCAGTCTGTTCTGCACTGCTGAGTAGAAAGAAGCAGGAAGGTGTACCCTGCTGCCGTGCAGTCAAACGAGAGGTACTGTGTGTTGCCGTGCTACAGTGTGTAAAACAGCGTGTTTGTTTGTTAACAGGTAAACAGCTTAGCTGTCCTGTTTATAGTTAGTGTGTTCCTGTATGTTTACTAAGCACTCTGAAGGAGCTAGGTTTTGTTTTCGTTTTGTTTATTTTTGCATTATTAAAAGTGTGCATAAGTGCCAAAACCTCAAGTTTGTGTCAGTCTGCATTTTTACAGGGGCAAACGAACCAGAGTGCAAGCGGCAGTGTTACAATATAATTTTCTTGTGCTTGAAAATACTGAGGGCCTAATCCATATTTTTATCAACTGCAGGTGGTCCACAATATAACTAGCACACCTGTGAACTTGTTGCTGTTTATATATATGTTTGAAAGGAGGTGCAGTGTACAAAAATGAAAAGCTTACCTGTTCACAAAAGGTTTAAGTTATTAAAAAATAATTTATTTCAGGACATTTCGAACAAAAGCCCCTTGTAATACGGGTGTGGGTGTCCACTGACAGATATAGGAGAGACACAGAGGTTGTGGTCGACACGCCATGCAGGTGTGCAGAATTTATTTAAAGTATTTACAGTAAAAACACAACTAATAAAACAAAATGTGGCCTACAGTAGTTCGGCTGTGTGCTCCTCCCCCTACGTAGGGATATCCTGCACCAGGAACCCAGCCTATCTAACTTTAAATATACTAGGGTGGGATAGAATCCCCTAAATGAATCTCTATCATTATACCTGTGGTTATCCCGGCCTACACACATTGATAACTCATTGGTTACCTGCTGGAAATTCCAGCACTGACCAGCTTGGAACTCAAGCTGTTTGTTGCTGGTCAAGCTGGTTTGGAGACGGTCAAGCTGGTTAATGAGCTGGTCTACTGCTGTTGAATCTGCGTTTAGATGGTCATGCTGGTGAAACAAGTTGTTGGCTGCTGGTGTAAAGCTGGTGAAGCTGGTCTGGAAATGGTCAAGCTTTTGAGTGATATAGCCTGCTGGTCATACTTGAGAATGTTTTGTTGTGTGTATAGTAAATGGTAATTACTTTTTTTTTTTAATCTTTAAACTATTATTTTTAATGACTCATTTCAACCATGAAGGTGGGCATTACATTATCATTTATCACACACTACCCCATGTAGTATTTTATAATCTTTGGTGAGCTTTTTTTTCCCTGGCTGAGAAGCCAGCAACTATGTGAGGTATGGTTGTAATTCCTTTCAGTTTTGATTTGACAGCTCGCGCTGGGGTCGTGCTTGGTTGCTGGTGTTAATGAGCACGTGTTTCTCATATCAATCAGTAAAGGAAATATTAACTGGATGAGCCCATTGAAAAAACAAAGGTCACCAGTTATTTATATATATATATATATATATATATATATATATATATATATATATATATATATATACAGTGCCTTGCGAAAGTATTCGGCCCCCTTGAACTTTGCGACCTTTTGCCACATTTCAGGCTTCAAACATAAATATATGAAACTGTAATTTTTTGTGAAGAATCAACAACAAGTGGGACACAATCATGAAGTGGAACGAAATTTATTGGATATTTCAAACTTTTTTAACAAATAAAAAACTGAAAAATTGGGCGTGCAAAATTATTCAGCCCCCTTAAGTTAATACTTTGTAGCGCCACCTTTTGCTGCGATTACAGCTGTAAGTTGCTTGGGGTATGTCTCTATCAGTTTTGCACATCGAGAGACTGAAATTTTTGCCCATTCCTCCTTGCAAAACAGCTCGAGCTCAGTGAGGTTGGATGGAGAGCATTTGTGAACAGCAGTTTTCAGTTCTTTCCACAGATTCTCGATTGGATTCAGGTCTGGACTTTGACTTGGCCATTCTAACACCTGGATATGTTTATTTGTGAACCATTCCATTGTAGATTTTGCTTTATGTTTTGGATCATTGTCTTGTTGGAAGACAAATCTCCGTCCCAGTCTCAGGTCTTTTGCAGACTCCATCAGGTTTTCTTCCAGAATGGTCCTGTATTTGGCTCCATCCATCTTCCCATCAATTTTAACCATCTTCCCTGTCCCTGCTGAAGAAAAGCAGGCCCAAACCATGATGCTGCCACCACCATGTTTGACAGTGGGGATGGTGTGTTCAGGGTGATGAGCTGTGTTGCTTTTACGCCAAACATAACGTTTTGCATTGTTGCCAAAAAGTTCGATTTTGGTTTCATCTGACCAGAGCACCTTCTTCCACATGTTTGGTGTGTCTCCCAGGTGGCTTGTGGCAAACTGTAAACGACACTTTTTATGGATATCTTTAAGAAATGGCTTTCTTCTTGCCACTCTTCCATAAAGGCCAGATTTGTGCAGTATACGACTGATTGTTGTCCTATGGACAGAGTCTCCCACCTCAGCTGTAGATCTCTGCAGTTCATCCAGAGTGATCATGGGCCTCTTGGCTGCATCTCTGATCAGTCTTCTCCTTGTATGAGCTGAAAGTTTAGAGGGACGGCCAGGTCTTGGTAGATTTGCAGTGGTCTGATACTCCTTCCATTTCAATATTATCGCTTGCACAGTGCTCCTTTGGGATGTTTAAAGCTTGGGAAATCTTTTTGTATCCAAATCCGGCTTTAAACTTCTCCACAACAGTATCTCGGACCTGCCTGGTGTGTTCCTTGTTCTTCATGATGCTCTCTGCGCTTTAAACGGACCTCTGAGACTATCACAGTGCAGGTGCATTTATACGGAGACTTGATTACACACAGGTGGATTCTATTTATCATCATTAGTCATTTAGGTCAACATTGGATCATTCAGAGATCCTCACTGAACTTCTGGAGAGAGTTTGCTGCACTGAAAGTAAAGGGGCTGAATAATTTTGCACGCCCAATTTTTCAGTTTTTTATTTGTTAAAAAAGTTTGAAATATCCAATAAATTTCGTTCCACTTCATGATTGTGTCCCACTTGTTGTTGATTCTTCACAAAAAATTACAGTTTCATATCTTTATGTTTGAAGCCTGAAATGTGGCAAAAGGTCGCAAAGTTCAAGGGGGCCGAATACTTTCGCAAGGCACTGTATATATATATTGTGATAGAACGAGGGGATTGGTGCGAAATGGGAGATACATTAGGGCAGTCTTGATGGCAAATTCTTGCTTCAGTCATACCGGAAGCAAGATGGCTGCCAAACAGGAAGTGACGATTGGCTTCAGTCATACCGGAAACAAGATGGCCGCCAAACCGGAAGTGACCGGTTTTAATGCCACATCATCAAAAAGGGCGTTCCCAGGGGGATAAAAAGGGAGGTCCAGGCAAGTACCAGTGGTAAGAGTGGGGAAGGCAGTATGCTACAGGAAGTGAGTACTGGGATTGTTGGATTACTTGTTATTGACCTTGGATTGTTTGACTACCTTCTTTGTGCTTGATACCTGGACTGTTTTGAAAACCGTGGATTGTGTATGAACCTTTGCCTGTTTCACCGACTATTCTATGCTGGATGGA
The DNA here is from genome assembly GCF_902713425.1 of Acipenser ruthenus. NCBI lineage: Eukaryota > Metazoa > Chordata > Actinopteri > Acipenseriformes > Acipenseridae > Acipenser > Acipenser ruthenus. The sequence continues at coordinate 55,309,643 of NC_081191.1, read as the reverse complement.
CATGTAAATAAAGCACTAACAGGTACCGCCCTGTTTGGAATTAACTTCACAGTATTTCGTCTCTGTTTAAATACTGTCCCGCTACAAAGTATTGTATGCATATTCTACACAGCCTATGAAGTTGCTATAATATATATATATATATATATATATATATATATATATATATATATATATATATGGAGAAGAAAAAAGAAGAATTCCAGCTCATCTCACTAGCTACCTATAGAAAAGCTGTCACAAGCAACGACAGTGGTTTTGTTTATATATGTGACCAGATTTTTAATTCGAGCCGTGACATTTGCCTCTTTTGCTGAAGGAAAAACATGTTTTTATCAATGTATTGTTTTTCTTCAACTAAACTAATAGATGTGATAAAGTAAAATACTTCTAAAATACCTTATATAGCTATCTCACTTGTGCAACAGGTAGCTTTCATCTTAAATATGAGTACTCCATTGTTATTTTTTCTTAAACTTTGCAGGATATACTTCTTCAATAATACATTCAGCACAGAAATAAAAATAAGGGGTCACCAAATTAAAAAGAGATGTATCCTGCCTCTAAAACGTTAGGTTACTTACCGTAACCCTGGTTCCCTGAAAGAGAAGACGACCACCAACATTTAATATGGGATATTCCCTACCCTAGAGGTAGGTAATACTGAGCTCTCTATATCAGAGCTGCCGAAGGCCCCTTCCTGTGATGACGCACTCGGTCCCGCCTACCGAGGGTATAAAACCGTCACTCACCAGAAGATCTCCCTCTTTTTCCGCCGAACCCATGAGGGCGACCGGAGCAACCTCATGGTTGGTGGTCGTCTTCTCTTTCAGGGAACCAGGGTTACGGTAAGTAACCTAAAGTTCCCTTTCAAGTCGAAGACGACCACCAACATTTAGTATGGGATAATGTATACCAGAGCCGTCGCGAGGGAGAAGGAACGACAGCGTATGAGGGACGCACAAGCGCTGTCTAACCTAGAGGTTAGCGGTGTGAACTTACACCCTCAAGGACCCTTGTGCCCACAGATGGCACAGCAGGATCTACCACATTAACGCAGTAGAATCTGGTGAAAGTATGCGGCGTAGCCCAGCTAGCCGCAGCACAAATCTCAGGCATCGAAGCACCCCTAAAAAGAGCCCACGATGTAGCCAACCCTCTAGTCGAATGTGCAGCTACTCTACCAGGTGGGGGTAACCCAGCACCATCATATGCAGTCGACACCGTGCCTGCAATCCAATGAGACAGACGCTGCTTAGAGAGGGGCTGTCCCAAGGTCCGTGTCCCAAGGTCCGTGTACCATAACAAACAAAAAGCTGATCCGATTTACGCAAAGCTAACAAGGTCATGGCTTCTAGCCAGACACCAAGCTTGAAAACACTTCCACTTGTAGGTATAAACTCACCTAGTGGAGTCTGCCCTAGCATTTTGCAAAGTGCTCACAACCGCATCCGACAGCCCCAGGGCTAGCCAGCAGTCCTTTTCAGGGGCCAGACCCACAATTGGAACCTGCCAGGATCTGGGTGCCAAAGGGAGCCCTGTGCCTGAGTGAGGAGATCCAGGTGAAGCGGGATCTCCCAAGGCTGGCCGTCCAGCAGCTGGCACAGGGTCGCAAACCATATCCTCCTGGGCCACCTGGGGGCCACTAGAAGAACTGACGCTTTCTCTGACCGGACTTTCTCCAGGAAAGCCGGGAGCAACGGTATAGGAGGAAAAGCGTACAAAAACACTTTGGGTCAAACGTGCGCTAGGGCATCTACGCCTAGTGGACCGTCTGAGCGATGGAGGGTGTACCATAGGGGGCAATGTGTCGTCTCCGCCGAAGCGAACAGATCGACCTGTGTCTTCCCGAACCGTTCCCAAATGCGCTCCACCGTCTGGGGGTGGAGACACCACTCTGACAGATGCGGACCTCTCCTGGAGAGGAGATCCGCTGCCAAGTTCACCACTCCTGGAATGTGCGTCGCCCATAGGGACAGCAGGTTGGCTTGGGCCCATACTAATAGCCTGAAGGCTATGCGATGTAACCCCGGAGACCGAAGGCCTCCCTGGTGGTTGATATATGCCACTATTATGCTGTCCGTTTGGATCAGCACATGTGCACCGCTCAGCACTGGAAGAAAGTGCTGGAGAGCCAGGAACACCGCCCTCAATTCTAGCATGTTCACGTGCAGGGGTGCCCAGCGGTCTGGCCAGGATCCGCTGACTCCCCTGCCCTGCCAGAATGCTCCCCAACCCTGGCTGGAGGCATCTGTTGTCACCACTTGGCGATTCAATATTACTCCCATTTGCACCCCTCTGTGCAGGTGAGAGGGAACCCTCCACCATCGTAGGGCCGCTGAGCATGTGCGAGACACAGTCAACCTGCGGTGTTTGTCGCGTTTGGCATTGAGATGAAATACATTGAGCCACGCTTGCAGCTGGCGCATGCAAAGCAGACCCAGCTGGATCGCTACTGTGGCTGTATACGCGCATTGCATTGGAGTCCAGCCGGAGCCCCTAATACCTGGTGCATTGCACTGGTGCGAGTCGACTCTTTGCATCGTTCAAGGCTAAGCCCAGCCTGACCAGATGCTCTGTCACAATTGCCGTGTGGGCTAGAGCTCCCTCTCGAGACTGGGAACAAATCAACCAGTCGTCAAGATAGTTCAAAACCCTGATCCCTTGCAACCGCAGGGGAGCCAGTACAGCGTCTACACACTTTGAAAGCGTACGCGGAGCTAGGGAGAGCCCGAACGGCAACACAGCAAACTTGTACGCGCTTCCTTAAAAGGAAAACCGCAGGTATCTCCTGTGCTCTGGACGAATGGGGATATGAAAGTATGCGTACCGCAAGTCCACAGTTGTGAACCAGTCGCCCGGCCGGACAGACTGGAGTATGTGACGGTGTGTCAGCATTCGGAACCTTCTTTCTTTCAGAAACCCATTCAAGAGCCTAAGATCTAAGATGGGGTGAACCCCTCCATCTCTTTTGGGTACCAGAAAGTATCTCGAGTAGTACCCCTACTCCTGGGAGACGAGGTCTACTCGACGAATGGCCTGCTTGCGCAGCAAGGCGACCACTTCTTCTTGAAGTACCGAGGCTTGCAATGGGTCTGTTACGGAGGTGTTTATAACACCCCGAAAGGGAGGAGGTCCCGAGTGAAACTGAAGCGCATAGCTGGTTTGCACGGCAGCGAGCACCCAGTTATCCATGGTGCAAGTGCGCCAGTATTGCAGCTTTTATGCCAAAAAGGGGGTCTGAGGCCGCCAGCCTTCAGGGGCCCTGCTGGGGCTGCTGTGGCTGGGGCTGAGCAGTTTGGGGTGAGCGTGTAGCGTGCTGGCCCTGAAAACGACCCCTGAGACGCTGGTACGTGGATCGACCACAGCCTGCGTTTCCTTTACCTGCTGGTTGGGCTCTGTTACCCTGAAGGCGATGCCTTAGGTCACCCCGTGGGGCTGTGGGGACTGGAACCGTTCTGATGACAGTTCGAGTCTTGGGAGCCCGCCAATGGCTCGACCTATTCCACACCGGAGCGCGGGGAGGGAGCAGCGCAGCCATCTGACGGGAAGCCTCTCGGTCTCAAAGAGATTTCTGCAGAATCTCTTCCACAGCTGGCCCAAACGTATGCCCCGGGGATATGGGCGCATCCAGCAGCGCAGCTTTATCTGCGTCAGGGACCCTGGCCTGTGACAGCCACAGCTGTCTACGCGCCACAACTAAGCTCGCCAGGTTTTGGCCCAGGGCTTGCCTCTGCAGGCCGGAGATCTGCAGCAGTGTATCCGACAGGAGACGCAGCTCCGAAGTCACCGGCTCCGGGAGCGGGGCCTTGCGCAACACTCCATCCAGATATGCAGTCAGCACACTCCAAGCGGGTTAGCAAAGCGGGTTGCCTGCACCCCTGCTGCGTACGCTCGCTTTAGATGCGTCTCTGCCACCCTGCACTGAGGGTTAGGACACATTGGGTCTCTAGTGAGCCCCCCCACCGGCAGGGCCCTCACCAGGGCTGCAATAGTGGAGTCTACTGGTGGAAACCCCGCCAGGCCAAGCTTATCCGCACCGTCCAAGGAGGAGAGCGGTGTAGCCTGCTTGGAGATACTAGGGGCCGAAGCTGGTCTATCCCAGGAGGAGCGCACTTCCTCCACAAAGTCTGGGAAGGCTGGGAAACACTACGGGCGGGGAGCCAGCACCTGCGTCCAGAACACGGAGCGGTGCGGCTGTGCCACTGGTGTCCAGGGAACATGCAGGAACGCTGCAGCACGTTCCATAAGAGCTGAGACCGAGCTAGGCAACGGGGTGGAATTGGCTTCCGACACACACTCAGAGCCGGGTTCCTCCTCTGTAAGGGTGTCCCCCACCTGCATATCAGAGGAGAATGAAGCTGCATCACCGGAGGCAGCTATGGACAGCGCGTCCTCCTGTGCCAGTTGGGGCGAGCCTTCCCATCCTCCTTGCGCACCCTGCGGGGAGGGGGGATATGGTGCTTGGGGCTGCAGCGGAGCCTGGGCAGGGGCCGATGCTGTGGCCTGTTTAGACAATAGCTCCAGGACCTGGGCCATCTGGGCCTTCAGGTCCATAATGTCCCTTGCCTGCTTGGAGCGTTTTACCCGCTTTGCGGCTGGAGACGGGGAGTGGTTACACTGCGCACTCGGGATGTCAGGCAGAGAGGCCAGGGGCGCGTCGTCGGGGGAACCAAAGGCCGCCGACGACCCTGCCGCGTAGGACGCGGGGCTCTCCTTTCTGGCTCCAGACGAGCCTCTTTCACCCTAGGCTGAAAAGCCACGCAGACGCTGCAAGCCACATCCCTCTCGAGGGCCATGGTGGCATGCGGGACACCCAAGCACCGCACACAGAGGGTATGGTTATCCTCTTGTGGGATACTGGCGTTACAAGCCGTTCAGGCATGGAACCCCGGCATGGGTCTGTTCTTATTTAGCATATTTCCCCTTTTATTTATTTATTTTTTTTTTTTTTTTAGGAACTGATGCGCAACAGACTAGGCCTGCACTGTACCGTGCGGCACTACAAGGTATGCGCCAGCAGCGCAGTGCCTATGCAATGAGAGCAACGTGCACAGCACTGCTCATCCTCGAATGTTCCAGAGGCCTTGCGCAGCGGGAGCGTAGCTGCATACTCTGCGCTCTGTGCGTAACATTTGGGCAGGAGCAACGAACGCCTGCGCGTTGTATGAGCTGTGAATATTGTTCTGCGTACACTGCGTACTGGGACCAAGTACCGTGTGCGTTAAGCTCCTACACTGGTGTCGGATAATACGCAGCCTGTGCCAAGAGAATCAGGCTATGCGTGCGCCATGGTACCGCAGCACCGGAGAGGACGCTACGCAAAGTGCGTACCCAGACCGCGTGGTCAACACACACACCTGGTCAGCGCGAAGCGTGTACCAGGGGGGAACAGAGGCCGAAGCAAAAATTGTCAAGCAAAAATTACAGTTTATAAGAAGGAAGAAAAGGAGAGAGAGCACACCGAACGCACATGAACCGACACACCGCAGCGGTCAGGTTCGACCGGCGACTCCACTCGGACGGGGATATGGTAGTACCTAGCCCCGAGGAAGGGAGTGCGGCTGGGTCACTCGACAGCAGGGATACCGCAGGCCTAGCCCCGAGGAGGATACTTGTGTAGCTCTCTATAGGAAAAGACAACTCACTCGCAGGTGGCTGCACAGACAGCCGCTCACATACAACAGACAGCAAAGAGAGAGGGGCCCACCAAGGGGGGCCGCTGAAAGACAGAAAGACAAAGAACTCAGTCTTTTTCAAGAGTCGTTGATTCCAGGAAAGCGGCAAGCCAGCTTTCAGCACGAATGCTAGGAACTAGAACAGACCCGAATCGACTCGAGGGCTCTTCCTATCAATACGCTCAGTTCTAGACACAGAGGTCCTACCTTACCGTCTTGAGAAGGAAAAAGAGGGAGATGTTCCGCTGAGTGACGGTTTTATATTTGTATAATTTAGGGCATGTTTTAAACCAAACTAATGGTATTAAAAACTAATGTTTAATGTAATACACAATTGTACAGCTCTAATAATGTTCAAAAAAAGATTATATTATTATTTATGTTTACAAATGATAATGAAGAACTACAAATCCAAGTAATGCGAGATTGTCTTTGTCTTTTAGTGCTGTTATTTTTACCGCAACTACAGGATAAGCACATACTGCTTTTAAGTTTATGAAAAAAGAGATTTGACTGTGCTAAACCAGTTGGATAAGTATTTCAGGCTAAGAGGGCAGCACATTTTAATGTATCTCCACAGATACAATATCATTCTGCTCATACAATTTGATGACTGTATGTACCAAAGGGAACGATTTTTTATTTCTGTTAACATAACAAGGGGATCCCTTCCACTCCTCATGCGATGCGATCGTATCGCACGGAAATCGCATAGTGTATCGTGGCCTTAAAACAACAGAATATGCTTTATGGAGTTAAAAAAAAGAGAATTCACAAACCTTTGATTAGGATCCTTCGCGTGTTTGTGAAGTAACTTTTTGCCGTTTGAACCGTAGTTCAATGGTTTGTCGCAGATCACGCACCAAGCCTGGCCACATTGGTCTGTTTTCTTCAACCATTTCTTGAATGGCCTGTCGAAATCATTTTTTTCTTTTAACCATTCCCACCTCCATCTGTTCTTTATTCCTTCATCAATCTTTATGATAGACATTCCCATAGAGACACATATTTTCATGATGACCAGATGAAGTGAAGCCACATGCATGCCGAACATCTGATTGTTTCATTCTAGCCGCACAGCAAAAAAAAAAAAAAATAATAAATCAAAATACCCTCCCCTCATTCACATGACTACACTGCCAGAGACCAGTGTAGATAGCGATGAAAAAATGATTGCCGATATTTTTCCCCACAGAAATCTCAACAGGATGGAAATCTGTATTTCCGTCTATGATTTGACACCCATGCATTCTTTATATTGTGGTGGAACGCAAACCCGGGACCTCCCGCTTTGAAGCATAGCACCAATACAGCTGTACAAAAGAGGCAGCTCCCTTGCAGGAGCTGGTATTGGGCTTATGTCTTCATATTTGATTGCGTCACTGTGACTGGGTACACCCCGCCACTGTGTGTTTTATATTATTTGTTGTAATATTATTAAAATGTATTGTTTGTGTTGAAAAACATGCCGTTTTGTTGTTACTGTTTACAGCCTGGATGGGGTTAAAATGCCCCATCCAGATAAAATTGTGAGAATGAGTGTTGACCACACATATGAGAAACCTTGTGCCGACTGTGGCAGAGGGATAAACTAGGTAATTAATAGCCAGTTAATCCCTTTGCCACAATATAAAAACCTGCAGCTTTGGCTGAACATGGTGGGTAGTCCAGAGGAGGATAGAGACAAATAAGAACAGATACTAAAAGTAAACAATTGCTACTTGTGCTGGCTTTAAACCAGCATGCGATACAGTGCCATGAAAAAGTATTTGCCCCCTGTCTGATTTTCTGCATTTTTGCACATTCTTCACATTGTATTTGGTCAGATTTTTTTGTGGGTTGTAGTAGTATATAGAGGGAGTCTGAGAGGAAAAATGACACCAAAGTTTGGTGCTTCTTTCATTTGTTTGGTGTGCAAGGTAATCAACATAAAACATGCAATCTTCAGGTGTGAAAAGTTATTGCCTCCCCTAGTTAACTCAACCCAATTAAAGGGATAATTAGCGTTAACAACCAGGCCTGATTTGGGCCAGCCCTGCCCAATATAAATCTGACTAACTTTGGCCCTTACCATCAGAGTGAAGTTATCAGCACACAGGTTCTAGAGGCACATCATGCCACGAACAATTCTTGAAGACCTCCAGAAAAAAGTTGTTGATGCCTATCAGTCTGGAAAGGGTTACAAAGCCATTTCTAAGGCTCTGGGGCTCCACCGAACCACAGTCAGAGCCATATTGTCCAAATGGAGAACGTTTGGGATAGTAGTGAATCTTCCCAGGAGTGGCCATCCTGCCAGAATCTCTCCAAGAGCAAGGCGTAAAATCGCCCAGGAAGTCACAAAGAACCCTAGAACAACATCCAGGGATCTGCAGGCCTCTCTCGCCTCGGCTAAGGTCAGTGTTCATGACTCCACCATCAGAAAGACACTGGGCAAAAATGGGATTCATGGCAGAGTAGCAAGGCGGAAACCATTGCTCACTAAGAAGAACATGAATGCTCGTCTCAAGTTTGCCAAAAAGCGCCTGGATGATCCTCAAGAGTTCTGGAACAATGTTCTATGGACAGATGAGTCAAAAGTGGAACTTTTTGGCCAAGATGGGCCCCATTATGTTTGGCGAAAACCAAACACTGCATTCCACAGTAAGAACCTCATACCAACGGTCAAGCATGGTGGTGGTAGTGTCATGGTTTGGGGATGCTTTGCTGCATCAGGACCTGGACACCTTGCCATCATTGAAGGAACCATGAATTCTGCTCTGTATCAGAGACTTCTACAGGAGACTGTCAGGCCATCTGTCTGTGAGCTGAAGCTGAAGTGCAGCTGGGTCATGCAGCAAGACAATGATCCGAAACACACAAGCAAGTCTACATTAGAATGGTTGAAGAACAAGAAATTTAAAGTTTTGGAATGGCCTAGTCAAAGTCCAGACCTAAACCCCACTGAGATGTTGTGGCAGGACCTGAAACGAGCAGTTCATGCTCGAAAACCCACAAATATCACTGAGTTGAAGCAGTTCTGCATGGAGGAGTGGGCCAAAATTCCTCCATGGCGCTGTCTGTGAGAGACTAATCAATAACTACAGGAAGTGTTTGGTTGCAGTTATTGCTGCTAAAGGTGGCGTAACCAGTTATTGAGTCTAAGGGGGTGATTACCTTTTCACACGGTGCATTGGGTGTTGCATAACTTTCTTTAATAAATAAATGAAATATGTATAAAATGTTTTGTGTTATTTGTTCACTCAGGGTCCCTTTTATCTAATATTAGGTTTTGGTTGAAGATCAGATAACATTCAGTGTCAAAAATATGCAAAAAATCAGAAAATCAGACAGGGGGCAAATACTTTTTCATGGCACTGTGTGTATATATTGTGAGACAACAGGGAGGGGGTTAAAACCTCTCTGCAGTAAAAACATGTGCGGAATGCACATTTGTCCTGGTTAATTGTTTTTCTGTTAATTGTTGTATTAGTTTAATTATCACCCGCACCTGGTTTATTGTAAATTAGAGCCAGGTGCAGGGTTTAAAAGAAAGACAGCCAGTCTGTTCGGGGAGTCCACCTGTGTGCAATTAAAGTGTCACATGATCTCAGATTAAATACACCTGTTTCTGGAAGGCCCCAGAGTTTGTTAAAGAGCATATCTAAACAAACAGCATCATGAAGACTAAGGAGCTATCAAAACAAGTCCGGGATAAAGTTCTGGAGAAGCACCAATCAGGGTTGGGTTATAAAAAAATATCCCAAACTGAACATCCCCGGAGCACCGTTAAATCCATTATTAAAAAATGGAAAGAATATGGCACAACCGCGACTTTGCCTAGAGAAGGCCGTCCACCAAAACTCAGTGACCAGGTAAGGAGGGCATTAGTCAGAGAAGCAACCAAGAGGCCAATGGTAACTCTGAAGGAGCTGGAGAGAGCCACAGCTGAGATGGGAGAAACCGTCCATGGGACAACTATAGCCCGGACGCTCCACAAAGCTGGGCTTTATGGAAGAGTGGCGAGAAGAAAGCCATTGCTGAAAAAAACCCATATCAAATCCCGTTTGGATTTTGCCAAAAGGCATGTGGGAGACACAGCAAACATGTGGAAAAAGGTTCTCTGGTCTGATGAGACCAAAATTGAACTTTTTTGGCCTTAGCGCAAAGCGTTATGTGTGGCGGAAAGCCAACACTGCTCATCACCCTGAGAACACCATCCCCACGGTGAAGCATGGCAGCATCATGTTATGGGGATGCTTTTCATCGGCAGGGACTGGGAAACTGGTCAGGATTGAGGGCAAGATGGATGGAGCCAAATACAGGGAAATTCTAGAGGAAAACCTGTTTCAGTCTGCAAGAGACCTGGGACTGGGGTGGAGGTTCACCTTCCAGCAGGACAATGACCCTAAACACACAGCCAAAGCTACACTGGAGTGGTTTAAAAACAAGAACCTGAATGTCTTAGAATGGCCCAGTCAAAGCCCAGACCTCAATCCGATTGAGAATCTGTGGCAAGACTTGAAAATTGCTGTTCACCAACGGTCCCCATCCAACTTGACAGAGTTTGAGCCATTTTGCCAAGAAGAATGGGCAAAAATTGCAGGATCCAGATGTGCAAAGCTGGTAGAGACTTACCCAAAAAGACTCACAGCTGTAATTGCTGCCAAAGGTGCAGTTACCAAGTATTGACTCAGGGGGGTGAATACTTATGCAACCAACAAATGTATTTTTTTTTTGTTTAATTAACTTTTGTGTCACAATAAAAGTATTTTGCACCTTCAAAGTGTTAAGTATGTTGTGTAAATCAAATGGTAAAAATCCCAGTTAAATCCATTTTAATTCCAGGTTGTAACACTACAAAATGTGGAAAAGTCCAAGGAGGGTGAATACTTATGCAAGCCACTGTATATATATATATATATATATATATATATATATATATATATATATATATATATAAATATGGGTCACTTAAGACCATTGACCAAATCCTACATCCAGCCACTGACAGATCCAACTCCCGTCCATCCTCCTCTCTTACCTGTCATGATTTCTCCTCTTTCTTTCGGAACAAAATCGACAACATCTATTCTACACTCTCCCACCACAAACCCAGTCTACTACTTGACCACCTTAATGCTCCTCCGGTTGCCCCTCCTACCCTCTCCTCCTTCTCTCCTCTCTCCATTGCTGATGTTTCCGGCTTACTGTTGAAATCAACTACTGCCATAAGCCCCCTGGACTCCTGGCCGACTAACCTTGTCCGTCTCTGTGCTTCTGATCTTGCTCCCTCCATTATGCACACTCTCAACCTGTCCCTGGACTCTGGGTCAGTTTCTGCTGCCCTTAAGCTTGTCCGAGTTACGCCGATACTCAAAAAACCCTCCCTTGACCCGGCTGACTTATCTAATTTCCATCCCATCTCCAATCTCCCTTTTCTCTAAAAAACTCTCAAAAGGACTGTAGCCAGTCAGCTGATTAAACATCTCACAGATAACAATCTCCTTGAATCTCTACAGTCTGGTTTCCGGCCGCATCACAGTACTGAAACTGCTCTGCTCCGGACTGTGAATTATCTCCTGCTCAATGCTGATGCTGGTGCTCCCTCTGTGCTTGTCCTCCTTGACCTAACAGCTGCTTTTGACACCATAGATCATGGCATTCTTCTTGACCGCCTTTAGAAGTATGATGGGATCTCTGGAACCTGTCTCTCCTGGATGACCTCTTACCTATCCAGATGCATGCAGTCTGTTTTAAATGCTGAACGCAGTGATGTTGCAAACCCAGTCACTTGTGGTGTCCCCCAAGGATCTGTTCTTGGGCCCCTTCTCTTCAATATCTACATGCTTCCCTTGGGTCACCTCATCCGCCAACACAACCTCATGTATCACTCCTATGTTGACGACACCCAGCTCTACTTAAAGCTCAACCCTGGTAGCTCTTTTGCCATGGTCCGGCTCTCGGCTTGCATTCAAGATATCGAGGCTTGGATGTGTGCCAATTTTCTTCAGCTGAATACTAGCAAATCTGAACTTCTTCTAGTAGGATCTAAAACTCAACTTAAGAATCTCAATATAGCTGCCCTGAACCTCGGAACCTGCCTGCTGCTGCCTTCCCCCACAGTACAAAGCCTGTGGTGTACTTCTTGACAGCAACCTCTCCTTTGATGCCCACATCTCCTCCGTGGTCAAATCTTCCTTCTACCATCTTCGAAACATCCGTCCGTCTCTACCTTTCCCTCCCAGATGCGGAGATACTTTGTCATGCATTTGTCTCCTCTCGACTCAACTACTGCAACTCTTTATATGGTGGTCTCCCAGCACGCACCATAAACTGACTGCAGCTAGTCCAGAATGCCGCTGCCAGGATCCTTATCAGATGCAAAAAATGTGATCACATCACCCCCCGTCTTGCCCAGCTGCACTGGCTACCTGTAAAGTTCAGGATTATTTTCAAAACTCTCTACAATGCCCTTCATCACACAGGTCCCGAGTACTTCCTCAACCTGCTGACCCGCTATGTCCCTGCCTGCAAGCTGAGGTCCTCCATCTCTGGCCTGCTTGTTATCCCCAAGTAAAAGTGCACCACACCTGAAGAACGCTCGTTTAGCTTCATGGCTCTGACTCTTTTGAACTCTCTCCCAGTTTTGGTGCGTGATGCTCCCACCGTCGCTCACTTTAAATCAACTCTCAAAACCCAACTGTTCTCTCTTGCTTTCCATGCTCTTTAAGCCTGATATCTGCTATTAGCTGCTGTGTTGCTGCTACTATTTCACGTATTATGTTACTATCATGTATTATGCATTTTCCACTGTATTTAAAGTAAACGCGGACAGTCCACAGTCCACAGCATCCTCCCATGGCACTGTTAACTCTACCAGATGAACAAGGCGTGCTGATCCAGACCATAAGACAATGTCTGGTCAAAGGTTAGTGGTGGCAATCTCAGGTGGAAAAATAAGACATTGACCAACATCTGCCAGCAGTCTCTATCAGCTTCCAGTTGCCCTGGGTGAGGCTTGGTTTTAACATCTTTTCTTGGTGGTTGCTCTCCTGGACAATGAATATTGTCTTTTTATATTGAATATTATATTCAATATTGAATATTGGACAGAAAGGTACATGAACGTGCAGCCCCATATGTGTTACACGACTGGAGAAAATTACATTTTAAAACCAAAAACCTCCAAAATGACTGCCGCAGGGCTTCTAGTGTTAATGTTGCAGGTGATTAACACAAAGGACATGAGGGATCCTTACCCACCCAAAGGTTTAGGTTCTGTGGTGATGGGAGAACATCATGAAAAAGACTATGAAAAAGACTATGAAAAATAATCTATGAAAAAGACCTAGGAGTTTATGTTGACTCAGACATATCTTCATCTAGACAATGTGGGGCAGCTATAAAAAAGGCCAACAAGATGCTCGGATATATTGTGGAAAGTGTTGAATTTAAATCAAGGGAAGTAATGTTAAAACTTTACAATGCATTAGTAAGACCTCATCTAGAATATTGTGTTCAGTTCTGGTCACCTCGTTACAAAAAGGATATTGATGCTCTAGAAAGAGTGAAAAGATGAGCTTCAAGAATTATCCCGGTTTTAAAAGGCATGTCGTATGCAGACAGTCTAAAAGAACTGAATCTATTTAGTCTTGAACAAAGAAGACTACACGGTGATCTGATTCAAGCATTCAAAATTCTAAAAGGTATTGACAATATCAAACCAGGGGACTTTTTTGACCTGAAAAAAGAAACAAGGACCAGAGATCACAAATGGAGATTAGATAAAGGGGCATTCAGAACAGAAAATAGGAGGCACTTTTTTACAGAGAATTGTGAGGGTCTGGAACCAACTCCCCAGTAATATTATTGATGAGATTCTGGGATCAATAAGCTACTAACAACCAAACGAGCAAGATGGACCGAATGGCCTCCTCTCGTTTGTAAACTTTCTTATGTTCTTATATGTTGATCTGATGAGGAAACTGATCCTGCTCTGTTCCATTGACCATAGGTCTTGCCAGCCGATCTTGCATTGTTCCACACTCTCCCATCTCATCCATTCTCCCTGCTTGGCCTGGGAAATGGCCTTTACACACCTCATCCTCTTGCTTTTTCACCTCCTTGACTACCAGCTTCCTCTGTTCAGCTGGGGTTGCCTTGTACCATGTAGGAGGAGCTGAACTGAGACCCCCTCTTCCATGCTGAACATGCCCCATAATATCACTGATTTGAAGGGCAGCCTTTGCATCTTCCATGGCTTTCTTTGCCCACTTCCAGTTTTTAACAAGGGTGCTGCCTCCCTTACGCATTTGTCACGTGACTCTACTAATGTCATTTCCAGTCGGACCTTGGTGCACTTAAACTCCTCGGTTAGAGCAGAGACTGGTAGCTGCAGTATTCCTTTACCAAAAAGTCCCACTCTGCTGAGGCAGAGTGGAACTCCCAACCATTTCCTGACGTACAAGATTTTTGCACATGGCTGATGGCTGACAGCTATACCACTGACCTAGACTTAAGGGCTATGCACACCGGGTGCGAAGCAAACGACACAAATACAGCACAAATACATAAAGAAACACAACTGTAGCTAGTCATGAAAAGAAAATACTGTTTGCTTTTTCTCCTTTTGTGGAGACGAAATAAAATAAATAAAACAAAGAAATAGTCTGGGTACACCACACACGAAAAAAAAATGACATTTAACAGTGAATGTTTATATGTGATCTGGTTTAACATGTAAATCATTCAAAAAGAATACATCTACACATATTTCTTTGTAAATACTGAGAAAATTAGTTTAATATACTTTTTTATTGATTTTCAGTTTTAATAAAATCTTCAGTTAGTGTGTGAATGTGATTATTAGTATTATTGATCAACATTATTAAAACAAAGAAGCATCATTTTACAGAAATATGAGACCAGTGAGTCACTTTGACCAAAATTAAGGTGAAATAAAGAGATAGACATACCATCAATTTTCAATTGTATTGTCTTTATAACCACTGACACTGGCATCATAAAGAATATGATATATTTCAACTTTACTTCGACTAATTTCAACTAATTACATTCCCATTGATGTCCATTTCTCTTTTATTTCTGTGGTAATTTATGCGTGAACGAGACAGTGACAGCCTCTCCTTCAACTCTGTCTGAGTAATGACATGCTGTGTACAGAAACATAGAAGACTCGCGCTGACAAACCATCAGTTTGAGACAACAAGGTAATTCTATCTTTGGAGTAAGGGGGGGGGTTTGCATAGCAGCTACAGGAATATAGATTGGTAATGTACACCTCTTCATGGTGACCCCCCCCCCCCCCCAAAAAAAAAAAGAAATAATACGTTTGGACATTTGTATTGTATAAAGGGTTTTGCCTGGCCGTGAGACTCTCAAAATTGTGAAAAACCATGCGTTTTACAGGTAAACCTTGAGACTTGACATCCATGTTTGATGTCATTGGTTAATTTGCCCAATAACCGATTAGTGCAGGCTACTGCTGTAGTCATGGTTGTCATGTCATCCATGTACGCTCGAATTGGTGGTAGTCGCATTCCAGAAGCCAAGCACTCTCCTCCCACTACCCATTTTGATGCCCTAATAATTACTTCCATTGCCATGGTAAAAGCCAGTGGAGAAGTGGTGCATCCTGCCATTATTCCAACTTCTAGGCATTGCCATGTAGTGCTGAATTCTGAAGTAGAAACACAAAATTGCAAATCTCCAAAGTAGGCTTTCACTAAATTTGTTATTGTCATCGTACACTGAAAAATCAAATGCTGCCCAAAGAAGTTCATGTGGCACTGAACCATATGCATTAGCCAAATCCAGGAACGTCACATGGAGCTCCTTCCTCTCCTTTTTAGCTGATTGAATTTGATGCCAGATTATGAAGATGGAAACATTGAAAATCTCCAATGTTTACAACAAATAAAACCTTGTTTTAAGGACTATTTATCTCCAAAGCGGAAGGTTATATAATACATATATTATTATTATTATTATTATTATTATTATTATTATTATTTTTATTATTATTATTATTATTATTATTTATTTATTTATTTTTATATATATATTTAAAAATAAAAACACTTTTTTATTGTATCCGTTTTATAAGTGGATTAGCTCCAGGGCTTGTTGCAATAACATACGGCTTGTTGGTTGAAACCAACCCAACTACAGCTGTATGTTAATGGAACACAATGCACGCCCTGACATTAAGATTTTTTTTGTGCTACTTTAAATATGTTATGTTGCTACGTGTGAATTTTTAAAAAAAACATTCTTCATTCAGTATTTTCTTGCTTGTTATGCACTTAGTCTCTGTTTTCTTAATGGCATTTGGGCAGATTTGTGCACAGTGCAGTGAACTGACAACCCTTTCTACAGTACATGAGAGGCTGAGAGGCAAAACTGATTCAAAGATTCAATATTGCATTAAAACCTAAAGTTGACATTGCATCAAATGTTCCTGGTTTATGTTGATCACAAAGCTCTCACCAAAATATAAAACAGTTGCTAATCAATCATATTCTCCTGGGTCTAGTGGAATTAAGCTGCATTAAAGTTAATTAACATACTGTACCACATTTCCCCTTTAAAAATAAAAATACAAATGTCTGGCGGTTTTTCAAACTCACATCATTAAGCTGTATGCAGCAGTGCAGTCAACACACTTGGATGAATTATATTAACTACCAACTTACTGCTAATTATTATTAAATCTGCTCAGTGCTTTTCTACACTGATACAAACTGGTGTTCTCTAAAAACCCCAGAAGAAAGACTCCTATACGTTTACTGTTAACAAAGAGACTGAAAATCGAGGGAATCTCTAAGTCAAGTCCAAAATAGAAACATAAAAGCTAATTATGTTCTGCCATGCATGTAATACTTATTAAAGCACAATACTACTTCTACTAAAAATAATAATACCACAAATAATAATGCTGGCATTGACTTTCAGAATATCCACTTCTAGCACAGCCAACTTGTCATAGAACATAAGTAAGTTGTATTTCTGATCTTGAAATGATATAATATCTCTCACCTTAATCAAAGCATCAACATAAGCCTTACACTCTTCCCTCATCTTCATAGAATTCACAGTCCCTTCATTGGCAACCTTGATATTTTGGATGTGCATGGGAGATCCTTTTGGAGGAGATCCTCACCTCAACCTCTCAGAAGATTAAAAACTTTATAAAAACCACAAGAATGTGTACAAGGACAAACACAACTCCCCCAAAACTCCAAGCTTATTCCAATTGTTTGACTTTGAATGGATGGAATACCATGACTGGATATAAGTGTCCAGATAAGCATCAGATTGAGTGCAAATCGAGTTTTCTATAAGATTTTAAATTATCTAAATCGTTGTACCACATTCAGTTGCTAAAATATCCTTTTTCCATTAATAAAATATACCAAGAGCTACAGCTCCCAATGTCCTTCAACAATGTAATCCCTCTGATCACAATACCACAACTGACGCAGGGCAAACAGGGCGGCTAATCTTATTATCTGCTGCTCAGAACCATGTGCTCTGTTGTGATTGATAAAGACACTCCCCTTCAAGGCACTGTTACAATGCAAGTACAGTACAGGGTCACTAGTATGGGTGCTTGAGGTTGTCTGTTAAAGTTTCACTGGTAGGTTTGAACAATTCCACATTGTACAATGTACACTGTCAGCCTAATATAACCATTGATTGAACATTCTTGACTGCACTTGCTACTTTCAGTGGAGTTATTTTTCTCATAACACTTGTTATTTGTTTACTAGCTGTCTATAGACTTTACTGTTGTCAGTGAAGCCATTCATTTCACTTCCTCATTCCATCATTCCAAAATGTCAGGTGATGCTTTAACCTTTCAAACTTTTATACTATACTGTGGGTGCCCTTGATTGGTTCTCCGCTAGAGATCTTGGAAGCTTTTTGGAATGATGAAATGAAAGAATGTCAGTAATTTAGCAATGAACAACCAACAATGAATTTAGCTGAGAAACCTGTCACTAACCATCCAATAATTTCACCTTTGGAGACCAGGGTTTGAATCTGGCTCAGGTCACAAGTGAAACAAGTTTAGAGGTATATTATAACACCTTTACTTTTGTTTTGAAATGTAGATGGAAAGCATGAAACACAAAGATTACCATCCACAAATATTTTCAACAGATGAATACAGTAAAGGCAGCAAAAATGGTTGCTGGGTATTTGTAACATGTTTTACCTCACTCAGATCACAAGCTAATTATATATCTTGGTCTCCCTCAATAGATTGCTGTCTGCTCTTGTGGCAATGTGCCCCGCCCCTGTGTGCAATTGTGTGTTATGTGTTGTATGTTGCGTGCGTGTGTTAATGTTGGTGTATAGTCATTGGTACATGGGATATAAACGGGTCTGTGTTTCACGTGTATTTAAAAATGTAGATTTGTATTTAGGCACGAGGAGGGCACAAATCACTTCACGTGCTGGTAAAATGTAATATGTGAGCACGGGGTTGCACAGAATTAATTCACGTGCTGGGATTCAAGTGAGTAATTAATTAGTAATTGAATCCCAGCACAACAGTATATATAGATGCACATTTCTGTCACTCGGGGTTGGGTGTTTGGTGAGTGGAGAACGGGAGAGAGGAGGAGGAGAAATAAAGTAAAATAACGTAACGTAAAAATACTGTTTTCACTCACCGTGTTTGTTTGTTTGTCTGTGCATCCACCGTTTGTGTGTTAGTACGTTTTGTTTGTCCTTTTATTTTGGCGCAAGTGCCGTGTCCCGTGTTTTTGTGTTTAAAACCTTTTATTTTCTGTTCTGTTATTAAATGCTGAGTGAAAGCATTCGCTCAGCTTCACCAAACCCCAAGTCTCTGTGTGTTACTTCCTGGCTCTGGTCTGACGCCACCCACTCCGGCCGTCTTTGTGACACGTGGTGTCCTGCGTGGGATCTACAGCGCCTCCAGGACTCAGGCCAGAGCAGGAACCGCATATTTGGATTAAAAAAAAAAACACAAAACAAACAAACAAAAAAAATGGCAGAAGACGCCATCAAACTGCGGGACTGGATTCTGGAGAATGCTGGGCTGGAGGCCCAGTCTATCCCAGTAGCCGTCCGGTTCCTGCGGTTTATGGACAGAGAGCGATGGGAGGCATATGCGAGGGAACAGACCCTAAGCACCTGGGAGGAAGGTGTGGGGTTGGTCCTCAGCTACCTGGAGGCAATTATAAGTGGAACAGTAGCCCAGGTAGCAGGTCCACCAGCAGAGGAAGAATGTCTGCTGTCCCCGTCTCCACCAGCAGAGGAAGAATGCCTGCTGGTTTTGCGTCCACAGCCCGAGCGGGAGGAGCCAGAGCGTCCACAGCCCAAGCGGGAGGAGCCTGAGCGTCCACAGCCCAAGCGGGAGGAGCCTGAGCGTCCACAGCCCAAGCGGGAGGAGCCTGAGTGTCCACAGCCCAAGCGGGAGGAGCCCGAACGTCCTACGCCTGAGCGGGAGGAGCCCGAACGTCCTACGTCTGAGTGGGAGGAGCCCAAACGTCCTACGCCTGAGTGGGAGGAGCCCGAACGTCCTACGCCTGAGTGGGGGGAGCCCGAACGTCCACAGCCCAAGAGGGGGGAGGCGGTGCGTCCACAGCCCAAAAGGGAGGAGTCGGTGCGTCCACAGCCCAAAAGGGAGGAGTCGGTGCGTCCACAGCCCGAAGAGAGGGAAGTCGGGGCTTCCACAGCCCCAGGACCCAAGCTGCCAGCAGAGGGAAAATGCCTGCTGGTTCCACCTCCACCAGCAGAGGGAGAATGCCTGCTGGTTTCCCCGTCAAAGGCGGAGCCGCACCAGTTCCCTGCAAGAGAGGCAGAGCAGCACCAGTCCCCTGGAAAAGGGGGAGACTACACGCTGCTCCCACCTCCATCGGCAGGAGACTACACGCTGCTCCCACCTTCACTGGCAGGAGCAGAGCAGCCGGAGCTGCCTCTGCCTCCGCCACCTACACCGGCAGGAGCAGAGCAGCCGGAGCTGCCTCTGCCTCCGCCACCTCCACCGGAAGGAGCAGAGGAGCAGGAGCTGCCTCCACCACAGGGAGTACGGTGGCCGGAGCCCCAGAAAGGGGAGCTGTCGGCCACGAAGAAGGGGGAGGAGGTCTGGAGACCACCAACCCCAGCAGCAGTTTCGCTGCCGGAGATCGTGGGGGAGGTCCGGAGACCTGCTCCCACTGCAGCAGTTTCGCTGCCGGAGATCGTGGGGGAGGTCCGGAGACCTGCTCCCACTGCAGCAGTTTCGCTGCCGGAGATCGTGGGGGAGGTCCGGAGACCTGCTCCCACTGCAGCACTTGTGCTGCAGAAGATACTGTGGCCGGAGCCCCGGAAGAGGGAGCTGCCGGCTACGAAGAAGAGGGGAGGTCAGGAGACCATTCCCCAAGCAGCTTTTCCGCTGCCAGGACTGCCCCGGCTGAAGGAGTCAGTCTGGGAGCTGTCAGCACGTCTGCTGACAGCATGGCCAGTAGCAGCCTGGCTACTGGCAACATTGCCACCTGTGGGCCCACTGAAGCCTCCCTTCCCAGCCCGAGACTTTGTCCTGGACTGCTGGATTTTTAAGGGGGGAGGTGGCCGTTGAGGCCACGTGTGCTGCGCACAAGGGGGGGTATATGTGGCAATGTGCCCTGTCCCTGTGTGCAATTGTGTGTTATGTGTTGTATGTTGCGTGCGTGTGTTAATGTTGGTGTATAGTCATTGGTACATGGGATATAAACGGGTCAGTGTTTCACGTGTATTTAAAAATGTAGATTTGTATTTAGGCACGAGGAGGGCACAAATCACTTCACGTGCTGGTAAAATGTAATATGTGAGCATGGGGTTGCACAGAATTCATTCACGTGCTGGGATTCAAGTGAATAATTAATTAGTAATTGAATCCCAGCACAACAGTATATATAGATGCACATTTCTGTCACTCGGGGTTGGGTGTTCGGTGAGTGGAGAACGGGAGAGAGGAGGAGGAGAAATAAAGTAAAATAACGTAACGTAAAAATACTGTTTTCACTCACCGTGTTTGTTTGTTTGTCTGTGCATCCACCGTTTGTGTGTTAGTACGTTTTGTTTGTCCTTTTATTTTGGCGCAAGTGCCGTGTCCCGTATTTTTGTGTTTAAAACCTTTTATTTTCTGTTCTGTTATTAAATGCTGAGCGA
Organism: Acipenser ruthenus; assembly: GCF_902713425.1. Taxonomy (NCBI): domain Eukaryota; kingdom Metazoa; phylum Chordata; class Actinopteri; order Acipenseriformes; family Acipenseridae; genus Acipenser; species Acipenser ruthenus. Next base: position 55,288,803 of record NC_081191.1, on the reverse strand, counting down.
AAGCATTCGCTCAGCTTCACCAAACCCCAAGTCTCTGTGTGTTACTTCCTGGCTCTGGTCTGACGCCACCCACTCCGGCCGTCTTTGTGACAGCTCTTCATATATATTATATCCTGATAATTTAAATAAGCAAGCCATCTCTCCAGATCAGTGGTACACACAGATGGTATCAATTCACTAGGAAGGACTAATGACTGGGGGGACAATGGTTTACACAACTAGCTGGCTGACAAAATATCTTTGTAGAGTGTTTCTGCAATGGTGACTTGTATAAGATCCAGTGTCATACCTGGATTGTCAGTCACCATCACAGTGTAAAATGAAGAACAAATGTTCCTCCTAGTCATTCTGTTATAGTAGGGAATGGATAGCATTTGGGGTGTTACAATAATTATGGGACATTTTGATTTTTAAAACAGGCAATACATTTCTCACTTCCAGTTCTGTGTGTGTTCATCTGTCCCAACATGCATGGGTAGTGTATTATAAACTTTGTAAGGCCATTAAAAAGCACTAAGCTGCTAAATGTATTCTGTAAACGGAAGGCATGAACCCTGCTTATATAACTGGCTTTATCAGACAAAGAAAATAACTACCAGTCAGTAGCACTAACAGCTAAAATGGTATGCTGCAGGCTTCAATGTCTTCCAGGAAACTGCTTTTTTAACAGCCTATGAACCCAGCACAATCTCCACAGCATAGAGTATATCATCTCAACTAAATTTAAAGCCAAAGCTTTTCTTATTGTGCTTTATGCCTACAGTTATAATAAAAGAAACACATGTTGCTATACAGAGCCTTAAGGTATATCTACCAGGACTCTCTCAACTTTATATTAACTGCATAACCCAACATGAACCTCTGCAAAATGATGAATGTATTTTTCTCCTGGATGTATTAGTAAACAAACAATGCTGAAAAAAAAAACATTCATATGACATTCAGGCAGGGGCACTTGTCTCTTCTACTCAACAGGACTTTGTTCCAAACAGGTTCTTAATTGTTTAATTGACCCTGATAACAAAAAATAAAACAATTAAGGCTAATGTTGCTTATAGGGAATAACATAATTCTCATTTTATGCTCTATAAAATTGTGTTACCCTGAAATGTTTCCCGAAAAATATGGCGTTTCAGTTTCTGATGATGAGATACTAAGATTTATATACAATCCCTAATGAGTCCTGGTGTGCTTTACATAATCCTACTGGAAAAATAGATTGTAGTGAGGCTGGGAGTTCACCTCTTAATATAAGAACAACATCTGGTACCTCAAATTGGGATCGACTACTGGATGATTTTGAGATAGGGGTGCTAAAGTAGATGAAACAAAACAGTTGGAACTCTGTTTCACTGCAGCAGTGAGATGGAAAAAATGTGGACGCTCCATTGGGTATAATAAGATAACTAGCTGTAAAACTGTAACTTCAACTGACTGGACATAATTACACCTTTTCCAGTATGCTAGTGGTAACATGCACACACACAAAAAACATTATTTATTTTAAACATCTTCATCTTTTTATCTACAAAATTATTATTTTGAGAAAATTATGCACAAAAAAGGGTGTGAAGACATCTCTGTTGATGCCCTTGAAGTTCTGTATTGCTAATAATACAGTTAAACGCTCCAGGTATATTATATGGCAGTGGTCGGCAATTCAATTTGACAGCAGGCCAAATGCCCGCTGTCAATATTGGCTCGTCAATAAAAAAAAAAGCTGGTCAGGCCGGTTGAAAACAAACCATAAAGGAAAAAAGAAGTAACAATTGTGATAGTATGTCTTTGTTACCTCCAAATAAATATTAGTAAAAAATAGTATAGCATTTGTGTTGTATCTATTAAGATACTCCTGATGATGTAGTCACTGGCCTTATGACAGACTTTATATCATCACCGATGGTGATTTCTTGTCCCATGCGAAGCAAGTGCTTCCCGCAATCGACGAAGCAGCTCAGAAACTAGAACTAGTAGTTCCCTTTCAAAAGAATTCGAAGACGACCACCAACCAATACCTTTGGGATATGTCTGCACAGGTCAGGTATTCACTTAGCATTTTATATCAAAGCTGCCGATAGGCCCCTCCATGGAGTGAGGTCCTCTGTCCCGCCTCACCAAGGTAATAAATAGTCACCACACGGAGAACTTGTTCTCTTTTGCCTTTCACAACCAGGTAAGGTGGGTATAACTAACTTCTTTCCAGTTGTTTGATTGTCTCTTTTAAAGAGCCCTTCTCTCCGAGTTTTTCTTGGCAATTTATTGCTGGAAGTCGGCTTGCCACTTCCCTGGACTCTTGGCAGCTGAAGCCTGAGCTAAACGTTGTGCAGCTGCACTTCGTTTTAAAATGAAAAAATATATTTTCAACAGCCTACATCGCCTGGCGACTGTATTCTGCTTTACTAACCTGTGTTTTTCTATTTTCTTCTGCCACTTCACAGCTTTTGAAAAATAACCAAGAGAGAGACATTCCTCCAGCGAGACCCAGCTCTGCTGCGTTTGGCTGTTGAGTCGAGGACTCTGGGCTACCTCAGCACACCCACTCCAGGTCCTGGAGTACCTGGTCAGGCAGCAGGCTATTGACCCTGCTCCTGCACAAGCTCCGCCTTTGACACTTGCCTCAGCTCTGCCTCTGGCAATTGCCCTGGCGGGCCCCAGCACTGAGGTTGCTTCAGAGACTGACGTGGCCCCTCCCTCAGGCTCAGTTCAGGCACTCATGGAATGAGTCTCCAGCTTCCTCCAGGTTCCCTGGAAGGCAGTGTTTGAACAATGCCGGTCTGTTTTCAGACCAGTGCAAGCTTTGACCCCCCTGCCCTTTTTTTCTGGAGGAGGTCAAATCCTCCTGGCACCGCCCGGCCTCGGTGCCCAGTGTATCTAAGAGTGCGGCCTAAGTGACCTCCTTGGAAGGTGCAGAGGCGATGGGGCTAGCACAGTTTCCGCTGGTAGACTCCATCATAGCGGCCTTGGTGCAAGCCCCCCGATAGGAGGCCTGGCTAAGGATTCTCTATGCCCTAAATGCCAATGCAGGATCACAGAAGCCCACCTCAAAAAGGCGTACGCAGCTGAAGCGCACGTAATGTGCCTTGCCAATACAGGAAGTCTCTTGACGGCCTACCTGGATGGCATGCTGCAGTCTGTGTTGCTACCCAAACCACTAGCTTCAGAGCTACGCTTGGTCTCGAGTACACTGCTGCAGATATCTGTCTTCCAAGGGCAAGCCCTAGGTAGAAGCCTGGCAGGCCTTACCTTCGGGCCAGCGATAACCCAGACAGTTCCAATCCCCACTGTGCCACGGGGCGACCTCAGGCATCGCCTTCAAGCCTCCGCAGCAGCCAATACACGGGGCTGTCAGCAAGGACGGGGAAATGCTGGATGTGGGGTCCCAGCGCATCAGCGCTCAGGGAAACAGTTCCAATAGAACCGCCCCAGGCAGCCACCAAGACTCAGCAGCCCCAGCAAGGGCCCTAAAGGCTTGCGGCCTCAGACCCACCTATTCACACAACACCAGCGGCAATACTGGCGCAATTGCACCTTAGACTCTTGGGTGCTCCCCAACGTACACACCGGGATTATGGTTACATCCGTGAATGACCCTCTCCAGGTCTTGACAGGCAAGAAGTAGACACACTACTTCTCAAACAAGCCATCTGTCTCATAGAACATACCTCACAAGAAGAGGGGTTCTACTCGAGGTAAAGGATGTGTATTTCCACATCCCTATTCGTCCAGTCCATAGGAAATATCTCCGCTTCGTCTTTCAGGGGAGCGTCTTCGAGTTTTCCGTGCTGCCATTCTGCCTCTCCTTAGCCCCCCGCACGTTTTCAAAGTGCTTGGATGCCATCCTAGCCCCCTTGCGGCTGCAAAGGATCAGGGTGATAAACTACCTGGTCGACTGGTTGATCTGCTCCCAGTCACAGGAAAGAGTAAGGAACAGACATGTCCTTGTCCGCAATGTGGCGTATGTGAACCACCAGGCAGGGCTTCGGTCCCCGGGGTTACACCGCATAGCCTTTCATCTGTTGATCTGGGCACAGAGGCACTTACTATCCCTCCATGCTGTTCATCTCCCGGGAGTGATGAACTAGGCAGCGGACCTCCTCTCAGGAGGCTCCTCACCCGTCAGAATAGCAACTGCACTCTCAAGTGGGGCAGTGCATTTGGGAACGCTTCAGGGAAGCCTAAGTCGATCTCTTTGCCATGGCAGAGACGACCCATTGACCCCTGTGGTTCTCCCACTGCGGCGGCAGAGGTCCACTAGGCGTCGACATCCTAGCCCACGAGTGGCCTAGAGCACTTTTGTATGCTTTCCCGCCGATACCACTGCTCCCTGCCTTCCTCTAAAAGGTCAGGAGAGACAAAGCTACAGTTCTCCTGGTGGCCTCCAGATGGCCCAGGAGATTCTGGTTTAAGATACAGAGCTGTGCTTTGCTGACTTTTCCTAAATATATGTACTAATTACCCTGGCAAAGAAAAAATCACATGGCTGCAAAAATTAGGGAGATAAAATACGTTATACCTATTCCGACCAGGAGCAGTCAAATTGACCGACACATATGAAACATATTATAGCAATTAAATGTTGCGGACTTGCCACCATGAGGCTGGTAATGATGGCGTTGTTTGGAACACTGTAAATCCTGGTGTTGAAGCTGTAGGTAGAAGGGGTGAACATAATATTTTGAGGGAAGTTCCAGGGTCCACGGCATATGCAAAATGTAACATTGATGAGAGCACATTGAGTGCTTTTCGCCTTTTGATTGACATGCACTGGACGTGCAAGATGTTCCTCCAGTGACATGTCATCTATGATAAGGTGTGATCAGTTCCACCAGTTTGCTTTCTTTGCAGACTGGGGTGATACACTGCAGTGAGACAGGAAAGACTAGAAGACATTTGCCAGAACCTGAGCGCAAGATGGTGTGTAGAAGCCACCCTCTGCTGTAAGGGTGATAGTGATAACACTGGTGATGAGACTAATATTGTGACCTTGTTTCAGAACACTATCTTTGTGGATGAAATGATTCAGGTGCCTTATGTCCAGTATGGCTAAGTTTTCCCAACATCTTATGGAGAACAAAGTAAATGGAATGGTGACACTTTGCAGCAGCTGTTTGTCAGTTGCTTTTCATGGCATTTTAAATTTGCTTTAAAAGGGTGATACCTTTGTCTGAGGACCAATCCAGACTTGTCTCTATAATGTCTGTGTCAAGGGGGCTGTAATACAAAGAATTTGATACCTGTGTTGGTCCAAACCCCGTCAGGAGGTGACAACGTGGGTGTGACAGGGCGAGGAGCCCTGTACATAAAAGGGGGCAGGGCAAAGCCCAGTACAAGATTGTTTATTTTTAGAATGGGGTCTCCCCCTCTGCCTCTGTGTCTCATTTGTATTATTTTGTATTTGTGTATTTTGTATTATGATTTATTTGTTCAGAATATGTTGGTGTAGCCATGTTATTGTTTATTTGTGTATTTGTTAAATATATGATGAAGAGAAGCCGTAGCTTTTGTTTTTGCAGCGTGGATGGGAAGCCCCATCCACAATTAAAAACCTTGTGTAGAAGGTGGCCATCTCCCGAATTAATTAAGTGATTAATTTGTTGCTAATTGGGAGATGGTCACCTACATAAAAGCCTTCAGCTCTCTGCAGTCTGGGTGGGTTGTTCAGAAGAGAGAACAGAGCGAGAGCAAGAGAGGAGAAAGAAACTAAACGAAAAGTAAAGTAAATCTAGGAACAGTGAAGGTGATTTGCCCAGCCTGACCTGGATCATTTATTTGGTTATTGTGTTCGTGATTTTTGTTTTGTGTAACCTTTTTGTTTCGATCTGTGAGCAAGTGTTTTTGTTAAATCTTTTAATTTATTTGTGTCTTTAAAATAAATGGTGCCTTTGCACCTACTGTACTGTCTGTTTGTGTTCTTCCTGCATCTGGCCTGATGTCACCACAAAGCCAGTCTGTCACAGTGGGGAAGACTAGAAGACTGATTTGTATTCTTTCCCTCTGGTGAGGCCAGCTGAGGACCTGAGAAGCAGGAAGCCCCTACTTGTTAAAATGTTGCCCTTAGGAACAACCCACAGAGGCAGACATCTTCTGTCCCTGTGGCAAAGTATTAAGTGGTACTTGCAGGTGCAGGGGTAATGCAGTGCAGTAATTAAACACAGAGTTATAATCCAGTTTGAAACACTTTTTAATTGTATCCAGGTCTGGTGACCAAATAATAATCCCCGGCAATACACAACAATGTGTAGTGCATGGAGTGAATAACAACAGTCCCAAATAATAAACACATATATCCATCCCACAATATACTAACACGGTCACCAGTTCTGGGTGCGTGCAGTAGTGTTCATGATGGGTGATAACAATTATACAGTGACTATGGTCTAATGTTGTTCCGGGTAGTGCTAGCCCAAGGCGACAGCTCTGGATATGTGTTAGCTGTCTAGTGATTTACAAAACAAAAGACAATTACTAACAGCAGCAAACAAACAAAAAACACTCACAAATCCTTTTATATTTTTGGGGGTTTCTCCCGGTCCTTCCAGTCTTGCTCTTGCTCAAAACCAAGCAAGGAGTAGATTGCGATTCTCCATCCCCTTATGCTATCATGCATGACCCCTTGGTAAATGAGTGCAGCTGTCTCTACTGTCTGCAGCTGCTACATCGTTTCCCTTCCGGATCAATACGTTCCTGCAACGGAGTCTCGCCTTCTTCCAACTGACCGACTTCCCGGCCCGGGAAAGAACTGTCAGGCCAGCCCGTCCAAAGACTTTTCCTTTCGCTGCTTAGCGCCCTCACAGGTCGGGAGGGAGATTTACAACCAAAACTCATTGTATTTCTGTCAAAGTCCCCCTTTGAGACAATGGATCCCCTCTGGCAGAAGCAAAGCTTCAATATCAAATAGTGGGTTCCATCAACAAGGCGGCTCTGAATATACTCAGAAAAAACTCCTTCTGTGATCCCTTGGACTGTATGGGCATAGAGCACATTAAACACCCTTTCTTATTTGAGAAAGGGGGAATCTCAAAACACCAGGGTGATATCCAGTGCACTAAGGAGCCACTAGACTAGCAGAACCATTTGCAAATGACAGCATTACCAGAAATAGATTTACTGTAGATCAATGAATGCAGTGAGAATGCAGTGCCATGACAATTTGAAATTGTTATCACAGTGCTACCAAACTGCTAATGGGGTCATACCATTGTAGCCCTTGTGTTACCAGAACCATTGCATTACCAATACAATGCCACAGCCAGCATTGCTACTAAACACTGTTTGATAAATGTGCTTAAAACCAATAATCAAGTACTGTATGCTATATTAGCTAATGTTTAACCAAAGGTTTAAAAAATCAGCATGTGAAGGTAAGAAATGGCCAGAGCACTGCTTGTAAAAAATCCCATCAGAACTCCCCTGATCACTGCATCCGGTAAAGCAGATTTGTAAATGCCATGCTAAGTCACATGATAATACAGATTATAAAAATAGAAAATAGATTATTGATAACAATAGCATAATTTTGTGCAGGATGGTGGTCTTTATTATTTCACAGGTACCAACAATGGACGCCTACGTGCCAGTAAAGACCAAGAAAATTGTTTCTTATTATTTTATTCATTTTTCTGTATACCTGCACAGTTCTACCTGTACAATTTGATGTCACATGACATAAGGAAGAATCAGGGCAAACTGAAATAAACAGAGGTTCATTAATACCATATAAAAATGCAATTTTCAAACACCCCTTTTCTTTCAGGTTTTTACTGTTATAACACATGAAGCAAATATGTAATTATCCTCTGTGTTCAGAATCATTTTTTATTTTTCACTTTTTCTGGTATTGTATTAATATAAAGGTGGGCAATACCACACCTTTGGCATTTTGTCTTCCTTGAAAATTAAAAATAAATTGGTGGGAACACAGCTTGTTCATTAAAATCTATTTTTTTAGGGATACAAAAATAAAAGTCTTAGTGGGGTAAATGAACAACATATTCCACTCCCTGTTCTGCAGTAATCCCTTTTGCAAGCTTGTGTACGCATGTGAATAATGTATTTATAACAGGACAAGCAATACAAGTAAATCCAATGCAGTTATGGCCTTTAGGGCCAAATCTGATTAGGGCCAATGAGTTATTATAATCCTCCTCTGCTATCTGAAATATAGAGGGATGATTGGATTATATTTTACTGCTGGAGCCATTGGTTGTAGCCAATCATCTTGTATTTTTACAGTTAAAATACTTCTTATAGATGCTTATTGCTCTATAAATAGTATAGCATCCCTTCTGAAAGACAGGTCTGTGGATCCTTCTGTCAGTTTTCCTGCTTGTACTTCTGCCCCAGATATTAGGTTCATGTGTTATTGGGTGGTTATGTAATAACATGTTGTGACACAGAGCGGATGAATCCAAGTCAACAATCTCCCTCCCGACATGTGAAGGCGCTGTGTAACAGGAAGAGTGTGCCCCGGACTGAATGGTTTAGTGTTGTACTGTCTGTCTATTAACTGTTCTTGTTTGTCATTGTAGATGGCTAAAGATCCAGGAGCTGTTGCTGTTAAGCCAGCATCAAACCTGGACTGCACTGTACCACTCTTAAGCACTTGTTTCACATTCACAACACCACTTGCACCCGGAGCACTCACTGTTGGACTGGTGATCGTGTAGGTGTTTTAACCCTTTGCGGTCCTATGTCGGACCAGGTCCAACATTACAATTTTCCCTTTCCGGTCCATCAAAAAGACACAGGTATCTAGTCATTTTTTCTCCGGAAAAATCCGAGAAAACCATTCAATGGCCGAGTGAGACCGATAGGAGCTGAGATAAGCCGGAAAAAAAGGGGCGGATCTGAGCAATACTCATAGCCCCAGCACCACAGAGATAACACGGACATAAACAAACAAGATAGCTGCTTCTGCATCTAGTGCTCAAAGAATATCACGGACATTTGCAGAGCTTTTTGAGATGTTATGGTAATAAAATAATGACTTGGATCGCATTATTGAGGAGTTTGGTGATAAAACGAGTGATCATGAGATGATTATCGGTATGCACGACTATGAAGAGGTATGTGAAAAATACAGCAAACAAGGGGTGGGGTGGGGCTGGAGATGCAGTACTGAGTGTACTGTTGATATGCAGTGCCTTTTAAACCTGTTTTACTGTGAAAAAAATACTTTTTAACAGCACATCTAAAATAAACTGCGCATGTGAAAATAAATTGGACCTGACGCGCCTGAGACGTGCTGAATAAATGGACGGCAAAGGGTTAAGTGTGTGTTTATTATTATTATCATTTCGGGACTGAACCCCGTGGTTTTACTGACTTTACACATCGCTGTGTATAGTCAGTCTAATTATTTAAAGCAACAGATAAAGCTTCGTTTTTACCATTGGAACTGTTGTTGGACCATTGTTATTAAACACTGCATCACCTCTACACCTGTGCACTGCAAACCACTTTACCACACGTGGTGTCAGAACATGGGATCATGGACGTCACTGCACTATCTGCGCTGCTGGAAGCGCTGGACCAGTGACAGGAGGCTGCAGAGAGAAAGAGAGAGGAGAGGTACAAGGCTCTGATCGAGAGGATCAGCGTCAGAAACACACCCCAAATACCAGCAGGACCCGTGATGCTATTCCAGGTGCCATCCCACAGGACATACCACCCGGCTGTGCTCCCCAGCAATAAAGTGCAAAGTGGCGGCATGTTATCTGGCTTCAGAAGCAGGTAACAGATGGTGAAATAGTCGGGAGGAGCCTTGTATCGTTGATGTGGTTGTCGGTAAAGTGAGTACCCATGCATTAGTGGACTCAGGGCAGACCTTAATTCGGACAGCTCTCTTGGTGGTGTGTTGTGGCAGCCACAAGGTCAGGTGGCGATATCCTGTATCCATGGAGATACGGCGGCATACCCCACACTAAAAATAGGTATATCGGCAGGACCGATGCAGCGTCACCTGGTAGTAGGGGAGGTAGTGGGGGTGGCTACTGGGCCGGGACTAGCCAGAGTATAAACAATTGCTTATAAAGGCAGTCCCGACAGTACACCAAACCGTGGCAGTGAGCCTTGGTGAGATTTTTCCCTTACAAGCTGACTTGTTTTTTTCCCTTTTTCATCCTAGAAAAACAAAGAAAGAGAGACGGATTGAAAAATGGGAGGGAGCATCAATGAGACGAGGTTGGGGTCTGGTGGGAGAAAGCTCTGCTGGTATCAAACGGCAATCAAAGGGTGTTGGTATGCAGTGTGACCGAGAGGGCGAGGTTACTGGGCCATCCAAGACAGATGTTAATCCGGCCCCTCTCAATATACCAGACGTGTGGGACTGAAGCGTGGACCTGGTGTGGGACCAACACAATGACCCCACACTGGTGCATGCTTGGGGACAGGTCCGGTCTAATGAAGGTAAGGATGTTGAAGGCACTGGGGCCCCTGGTATATCCACACACATTTTATGAGGGACATCTGGGAGCTGATAAAACTAGGGAACCCATATTGGCTCGATTTTATTGGGCAGGACTTCATAAGGAAGTGTCGAAATATGTAGCCACATTACCAGTCTGCCAGAGAGTAGCGCCGGGTCGAGTGCGCCCCGCCCCTTTGGTCCCACTGCTAATATTTTCCACTCCTTTTGAACGCATTGCAATGGATATTGTAGGCCCTTTCCTACCTTCTGACTCCGGGTATACGCATATATTAGTAGTGGTAGATTATGCAGGGAGGTAGTTCCATTGCAGTCTACTAGTGCAGCTGCAATTGCCAAAGAATTAGTGCAGATTACGTTGGTATCCCCAAAGAGACACTGACTGATCATGGAACTAACTTTTGAAGTATAAAAAATATGTCCCATCCGGACATCTATTTATAGGGTGACCAGACGTCCCGATAAAATCGGGATCGTCCCGATATTAGGGGCTTTGTCCTGCGTCCTGATCGAGGTACTGTCGGGCCGCTATTTGTCCCAATTTTTAGAGTAAACGTTGAAAATCCAGGCGTAAAATGTGAATTTTTTATTTTCTTGTTAGGAAAGTTCATATATGTGGCTGCTGTACTGTCTTGCGGTGCAACAGCATACTCTACTGGTTTGGGGTATTTTGTTTGAGTGAGTTGTTTGCATTGCATCTATGCAGCTATCCAATCACGTTAACCTGCAGTCATATGATGTAGTATGCGCCATGTGTTTTTCTTGGTGCATGTACCTGTGCGTCCGGTTTTACTGGCAAAATGTCATGATGGCTGGTGTTGTTGACAAGCCTGTCACTAAAAAGCAAAAAAGTGCAAGTACCGAACGCAATGGGGAAAAAATGGATTAAATCATATGCCCATGATCAAGTCATCCAATTAGAATTAGGATTATAATTAGGATTTCACTGACATTTCGCGAATCTGTTTAAACATTAACTACACCTAATATTTCAGAGCACTATAATGGTATTTGTTTCCTTACTAAAACAGAGTGCTGTCATTTGTTAAAAGGCAAGCATGCAACATCTCCCAACAGTTGCAATCTCTGTCTGGTGTGGATTTGTGCATACATTGAGACTGCACATCTGCATCCACTGAATTGGTTGGAAGTTTAGGGCAAAGCTTTGCCAAGTATAAATGTGGACATCAATTTGAAACAGTCCCAAAACACAGTTACCCAATGGTATCTGGCATTCTTTAATAAAGCCCATATATGCAGCACGTTCAATGTCATGTTATTTGTTCCATCCAGGAGTTTATTTTATCAGTACCGAGTCAAAACAAAAAAAAAACGTGGGTCTAAAATTCTAACTGCATTTAAAAAGTAAACAGCAGGTTGTTTGAACCGAGGTAGCTGTGCTTGATTGTACCTGTAGTGCTGATTTAACTTGGGTACAACCAACACAAGAATAATTTTTGTCTGCGCTGACTTTCCAGTTTGTTTTCTGAAAGCTGTTGTTTGTTTTACGTTCTGTTCAGCAGCCTCCGTAGTAGCCTTTTATTTAATGTGTGATTCTGAAGTTATAGCGATCGATCGTATTTTATTTAAGTCACATTACAAGATGTGCAAAACAAATGACCTCCATCTGCATGTACAGTATATTTGGGAAATATCTTGACACGATCCTCAGCCGAAACATACTTTGCTTGTTTTGCATTGTCGTCAATTTTTACGTCTAATTTTAGCAACCTAAATCAAAACAATGCAGCACTGACTTGTCCCACCTGATACGCACAGTACAGCAGGTCACAGAAAAGCCAGTACAGATGGAGTGATAGGCTGATTAAAACATTGTTGTCATCTGAACAGTAAACAAGAAAGTTAACCGCTTTGGAGTATTTTTTTAAATAATATTTTTTTGTTTTTGTTTTTGCCTAAGTGCAAAAACAAAAACAAAAACAGGAAGGCGAAGGAATAAAAAAAGCCTATCTACAGAAGAAAGATACGTAGTTTGCGATGCTTGCATTGAGCAGATGCTGAGATGGTTTGTGAACCAAGAGCAAAAACATACCATACCTCCTTTTTGCAGTGAGAGAGAGTTCGACAGGGTTCTCCCGCTGCCTTGCGACATCCTTCATCTGTTGAGAGAGGGGTGGGAAGAGCACAAAGATTTGTCCAAAAATGTAGTGCAGTATGTGCTCCTACACCCAAATTTATTTATAGACCCAGGTGAGGTAGAGGATGATTTTGGACCCTGTATAGAGGCCCCTAGCACTCAGAGCATTCTGATGGGGGAACAGTTGCTTCCAGATCAGAAACAAGATCTGTGTGAGTTAATTGGAGAGTTCAATGACGTTTTTTTTTTATGTGCCCGGCAGAACTAACCTTGTTGAGCATGCTATTATCTCTCCCCCAGGTATCACGGTTCTAGAGAGACCTTACCGGATTCCGGAAAGTTGACAAAGTGGCGTTAGCGAAGAGGTGCTGGTGATGCTCGAACTTGGGGTGATTGAGCCTGCCAGGAGCAAGTGGTGCAGTCCAATTGTGATAGTCGCCAAAAAGGATGGCACCAACCGCTTCTGTATTGTTTTCCGTAAGGTAAACACTATTGCCAAGTTCGCCTACCCCATGCTTCGGGTCGACAAGCTTCTTGACAGACTGGGAACGGCAAGGTTCCTCCCAATTTTGGACCTGACGAAGGGATACTGGCAGATCCCCTTACCCGCAGTTCACAGGAGAAAACTACATTTTCTACCCCTGATGGTCTGTTTTATTTCATAACCATGCCGTTTGGTTATTACTGATGCTTTATCCCTGAATATGCCACTTCAAACATTTAGTGAACCTCACTTAAAAATGTGCACCAAATTTAATTAAATGGACAGGAGAATGTCATTTGATACTATTAAGCAGAGATATGGGGCATTTGATACTATTAAGCAGAGACTCTGCCAAGCCCCTACCCTTATCACACCAGATTTTGATAAGGAATTCATTCTCCACACAAACGCTTTGGATGCTGGTCTGGGGGCAGTTTTGTCCCAGCAGGTCGACATAGAACACCCCATCCTTTAATGGAATGTCTGGCCATTAAATGGGCCACTCAGACCTTACACTATTACCTTTGGGGTAATTCATTCAATCTTGTCACTGACCACGCCCCACTCAGGTGGTTAAGCACAATGAAGGATAGCAACGCCCGGATAACTCGGTGGTATCTGGCGCTGCAACCCTTCATGTATTTCATGACACACTGTGCCGGGAGAGATCATCAAAATGCGGATTACTTTTCCCGGGAGGGGGGTGTAATGGGCAAGGTAGATTCAGCCGAGTGTTCCTTCGGCTCCACTCTGAGTGGTGGGATATGTGACAAAGAGCGAATGAATCTGAATCAACAATCTCCCTCTCGACCTGTGAGAGCACTGTACAGCAGGAATTGCGTGCCCTGTACTGAATGTTTCGGCAGTTCATTCCGGGGGCAGTCGGAAGTCGGCCATTCAGGAAAGGGATGGCGTCACGGTACCAGGAGTCCCTGCCCTAGTACGGTAAGCAAAGTTTCATTCATGAATTTGAGGAGATGTGATTGAACTAGCTATCGGAGGGGGCGGGGCTGAGGGTACTTTAGGGGGACGTGACGCCATAATCGGTTGCTTTATTGTGGTTGATGGGAGGAAACGAGGACTGTTTAGAGCGAGAGTTAAGTGTTTTTTGTTTGTTTTGCAACAGTGTGTCTTTTATCATTGCCAGGATAATTAAGCATGGATCTGGGAGCTGCAGCCTGGGGCCAGCGATTCACCTGGACTTCACTGCACCTGCACTTAACCAAGCACCACTGTTTCCAGCACCACACCTGCACTAAGAGCACGCACTGTCCAGAGACATGTCTGTGTTTGTGTTGTGTTTGTGGTTTTTGTGATTATTATTTCGGGGACTGCAACCCCTTGTTTTGAAGCTGGCAATACCCATTGCTGGGTAGAGCCAGCTGTATTATTTGAGCCCAGTTTTGTGCTGGCAATACCCATTGCTGGGTAGAGCCAGCTTTATTATTTAAACATTTGGGTCAAGAAATAAAAGGAACTTGAACCGTGAACTTTGTGTTTGTCCTTGTCTGGAGTAGGGCTTCCCAAAGAGATTCTAACTGATCAAGGAACCAACTTTATGTCTGATTATTTAAAGGAAGTGTATAAATTGTTAAAAATCCAGCCCATCAGGGCATCCGTTTACCACCCGCAAACGAATGGCCTGGTTGAGCGCTTTAATCAGATCCTGAAACAGATGCTAAGGCGGTTTGTCAACCAAGAGCAAAAACATTGGGCTAAACTGCTTCCATTCCTCATGTTTGCAGTGAGAGAGGTGTCTCAGAGTTCAACCGGGTTCTCCCCCTTTGAGCTGCTGTACGGGAGGTGAGGGCTATGCTTAAGCTTGGAGTCACTGAGCTTCCCTGGAGCAAGTGGTGTAGTCCTATTGTGATGGTGCATAAGAAGAATGGCTCCACTTGTTTCTCTGTGGATTTCCATAAGGTTAATGCTATCTCCAAGTTTAATGCATATCCTATGCCTCGTGTAGATGAGTGCCTTGATAGACTCTAGGATTACAATTAAATACAAAATAGCTGCCCTTAAACTAGTTTAAGGATTAAATGCATTTAGTGAAGCATTATCGGCAATGTAAATACTTTTGTGTTGGGCAACTTGAAATTCAACATTATATGAGACTGACAACATTTAATAAATCCAATGCTCTGAATAATCAATTAAATGAAAACTTCAAGGTAAAATTTAACTGATATAAAAATTTAATTATTTAAATGTAATAATATGTTGTCTGTTGGGTTAGAAAACACAAGGTATGTGCTTCATACATGGTGTTCTGCATTAATGGCCAGAACACTCAAAAACTCAAAAACGGTTAGGCCTAATGTCTTATAACATTCCTGAGACTTAAACCTCATCACTAACACAAAGAACTCAAAATAAAGAAATAAAACAATCTGTCATGAAATTGCTAGTACGTTTGAATTGAGAAATATATTTACAGTACTGTGTCACTGGTATGCATGATGTGAATGCTCAGAAAGAGCCTACAGGTTATACAAGATACATTACCAGTAACCAGGGGCGTCATTTCAGAAAAATTATGGAGAGAGGGCAAAGTTGTGTCAACATTGAACATTCTCTGTCCCAAAAAAATATGCAGTAATTGGGCCAGTTTACAACGAGATAGTGTGCTGTGCTTTGTCAACATCGTTCTTATTCTTAAAATAAATTATACAAAATATGCAATGCAAGTATTTTTAAAGAACGGCACTGGTTTATAACAAACTCGAAAATGTTGTTCCACTAAGTCTCATTTTATAGTTATAGAGTGTGTAACGTTACCGTCGTCGTTTTTACTGAAACTTTTGTGTTTTTATAGTAGGTAAAAGCTTTAACGCTAACCGAATTGCTCTGCTGCCAGTTTCCGATGTCCCAGTTAAGTAAACATTTCACAGTTACATACTGTAACTACTGCTACATTAAACAAATAGTGGTACAACAAGCGAGCAGCTAAGGACAATAGACTAGTCTTATTATTTCAGATCATTGAAAAAAAAGAAGAAAAAAGTAGGGATGCACCGAATCCAGGACAGAACAAAGAAACCTCTATTGGAGAAACCATGGCAACGGGTTGATTGCAGGGAGGGCTTTGTGGGTACAAAGGGGAAGGAGCTACGTCAGTACGCCGCCTTGCGCTGACGTGTACAGACGGCCGGAGCCTGTACTGTTTACCTTTTTGTTTTGTGGTTTGTGTTTGTTTCGTTACAGAGGAGGAGTGAGCTGCGGACCGGCAGACAAGAGCATGTCCCTGCACAGCACAGCACAGCACTGCACCGCACCACACTCACTGGCACTACATTTCCCAGGACTCGAGCGCGCACACTGTCATGCACGGAGGATGGGGGACGGACAAAGTCTAGTTTTGTTTGTTTTTTTGTTTGGGATTGAAAGCCTGCCGTGTACCCCCCAATACCATCGTTGGTAAAGGGGTGGACTACTTTTGTTATTATTATTTGTTATTATTAAAGACACAGACTGTTTTTGGGAGAAAACGCTGTTTGGACATTCTTTTTCATTCACTGTACCACTGCACCTGACGACACAGGCTGATTGGCTTACTATTTAAACCTCTTTTTCTGGCATGAAAACTATTGATGTGCAGTTCAATTCTTTTTACTGACTCGATTCATTGAATTCATTCAGTTTAGTGAATCAATTCAACAGATTTGTTCACACCAAATGGTATCGTATAAATTGTTACCAGACAAACATACCTTGGTGTGTGTTTGTGCTGTTCCTCAGTACAGCAATGGTTTGGAATCTAAATGCTGCAGATTAAATGTTTATTAAAGACACCTGCCATTCATGGAAAGGTGTTTCACATATCTCAGGGGCGGGGTTGTGAGTACAAAGTGAACTGCATTGTTTTACTTCGGGTATGGTGTTCGGATTTATGAATGGGAGAGAGAGTGAAAGGCGGAGGGGAGGGTTACAAAAGATTAACCATTGGTATTTATTCTTTGGACCTATTACAGATGGTACTTACAACTGAGGAGCGAAGGAGAGGCTGGCAAGCGGTGGAGTCCCCGTCCCTCAACCAGATCCTGTTTTGTGTTTTGATTAAATATCATGCCCTGACCCTGCATGTTTTTTTTTAACTTTTTTTGTGTAAATAAACTATTACCCTATCCAGGGGTAATTACAACGAAAATACTGTTTTGAACTCTCTCATTTTTCCACTCTAGTCACAGTTGGTGTTATCGTGGGATTACGAAAACCAGGGATGGATCCAGAAACCGTCCTATGGCTGTTTTGTGAGCAGGGAGCCCAGATGGAGGAATGAGAGGCCAGCCGGTAGATACAGCTGGCACAGTTCTTTGGCCAGTTAGTGGATAAACTCGCATGAACCATAGGATTTGAGATGGCGATCGCCCGGATGTTCGCAGTGCAGCTGAAGCTACAGAAGATGGCACAGATGATCCTGAGGTGTTTTTAGTCACCTTTGAGAGGGTGGCTGAAGCGGCACTGGGCCACCAAACTGGCACCTTGTTTGACAGGGGAGTCGCAAGCGGCTTATCGGGCCCTTCCGTTAGACATGGCACTGGATTATGCCAACGTCAAGGAAGCCATCCTCCAGCGCCTCGGGATTACGGAGGAGACCTACCATCGCTGCTTCAGAGACTACCAGATTCTGACGGGGACATGACCCCGGGTAGCTGGCCAATACGTGATGGATCAGGCTACTCTGTGGCTGTGTCCCGAAGAACAGACGGCAAATAACTGATGACAGCACATAGTCGTGGAGCAACTCACTGCTATTTTGCCACCAGGGAATAAAGAATGGGTAAAGAGACATCATCCCGCCACCTTGGAGGAAGCCATATCCCTGGCTGAAGCTTATGAAGCAGTGGAGGTAGTTGCTCATGACCAGGCCCCTGCTCACAAACCAACACGCACCAGCACCCACACCTGCACCGGCCCTGACGACAGTTTGCAGCAGACTAAGCCTACGGGGAGAGATCCAGTATTCCGACCATGAAGACAGTGATTAGTCCCTACTTGGGCGAGAGTAACAATCTCTAAAAAGCCTCTCCCTCAGTGGCCTCTGGCCCTGTTTGTTATAGGTGCCAGGAGCCAGGACATAGAATTCGAGACTGCCCACAGATGGAAGTGGACGTCGTGTCCCGGTCCTGGGCTCCAGAGCAAGGTAAGACAACAGGGGAAGGTTGGGAGGGCCCTTTCGTAATTTGAGCGTAAGTCAGGGAAGTAAGTACCCACGCTTTAGTGGATTCAGGATATGTGCAAACCCTTATTCGGCAATCTCCCATGGAGGGTATGACTCAGAGACCACAAGGGCGTGTGGCCATTTCCTGTATACACAGGGATACCCAGACATACCCTACCATTAAAGTTAATATTACAATAGAGAATCATACTACATACGTTAAAGTAACAGTAGCCAAATGGTTGCCAAATCCTGTTCTTTTGGGTCATGATTGGCTTTTCTTTGGGCAATTGATTTGTTTGCCGGAGGAGAGGCCAATAGGACAAAAGGAGAAGCATAAAGGGGAAGAAACAATTGGAGAAATCTTTCCGTTGCAGTCCGACTTGTTCATTACTCAAGTCCGGCCCAGAAAAATGAAAAGAGAAAGGCGGAAAAACTTGAATGCGAAATGGGGAGGGGCTTGACTCCCTCTTAAACTCATCTCTCAAACGTAGTTATAGGGAAATGTGTATATAGTGCAATCTGGGGGACGGGGTTACTAAAGATAGAGAGCCAGTAGTAGATGTCACTCCCTTGAATGTGCCTAACCTGTGGCATTGTAATACAGATTTGTGTTTGGAACAACAGAATGGCCTTACATTAAAACATTGTTGAGGCCAGGTCAGTTATATTGAAGATAAGTGTGTGTCTGAGGGGCGACCCGTGGTATTTCCGCACTTCGCGGTGACTGGGCATTTACTATATAGAGTAACTCAGGCCGCTGGGACAGGACAGCCTGTAACCCAGTGTGACAGGTGTGAGTGGTGTGGTGAATAAATGAACAGTCCAAACGATAATTTCACAATAAACATCTGTGTTTATTAAAATATGAACAAAAGGAACCACCCCTCTACCAGCAATGGTTTCGAGGGGAACAAAAGAAACAAACAATATTCAATAATCCCCAGTCCCGTGCACGAACTTTTGCTCTTCAATCCGTGGGGGGGGGGGGGGGGGTGGGGGGTGCGTGAGGGTAGTGCTCCGGTTAGTTGAGCTGGATCCACAAACACATGAAAACAGCACGTAACAAAAATAAACAAAACCGCTCCAGCTGGTCGTTACGTTCTCAGTGCAAGGGCCCGTACTTTTGTAGCTGCTTCCCCTTTGTACCCACAAAACTCCTCCCTGCAATCAACCCGTCACCATGGTTTCTCCAATAGAGGGCCGTCCCGCAGCTAATTGCAATGGAGTTGTTCCGGGTACTTACAACTACGCGCTCCCCCTAATATGGTCACCTTCTGGTTTCCACCTACCGTCAAGGTGGCCCATCTAGGAGGCAGCATAGCACCATCCTTACACAGCGCCCTTTCTTGTTGGGAGGGAGATTTACAACATTGTAAATCTTTATCTTTATCACACCCAGTTACTGGTTCCAGAGCCTTTTTTGTAAAGAGGTCATGAGGTTAGCACTTGAATTCTCATTTTCGGGGCATTTAGGATCAGACAAGACATTGGAATGAATAGTGGCCCATTTTTTTGGCCAGGAGTTCATGGCCAAGTGTGGAGATATGTACAGGAATGTCAAAACTGTCAGCTAGTTTCTCCTAGATTGGTTTGACCTGCTCCCTCGATTCTACTTCTGATTATAGAGATCCCATTTGAGAGAATAGGTGTAGACTACGCTACCCGATATCCAGAAGCAATTCCTTTGAAAACCTTAAAAGCCACTGCAGTAGCAACGGATGTGGTGACATTTTCTACAGTGGGGATTCCTAAAGAGATTCTAACTGACCGGGGCACTAATTTCATGTCAGAATGTTTTCAGCAAACCTGCAAATTACTTAAAATTCATTCAATTAAAACCTTGGTTTATCATCCTCACAAACGGATGAGTTGGTTGAAAGATTGAATCAGACTTT
The DNA here is from genome assembly GCF_902713425.1 of Acipenser ruthenus. Classification (NCBI taxonomy): domain Eukaryota; kingdom Metazoa; phylum Chordata; class Actinopteri; order Acipenseriformes; family Acipenseridae; genus Acipenser; species Acipenser ruthenus. Next base: position 55,268,736 of record NC_081191.1, on the reverse strand, counting down.
TAAAAGTATGCTGCGCCGCTTTGTAGCGTCAGATAAAAAAAATTGGACGGAATTGCTTCCCCACCTCTTTGCTGTGCGAGAGGTGCCACAGGCTTCAACAGGGTTCTCCCCATTTGAGTTGTTGTATGGTCGGCAACCACGTGGTATCCTGGTCAGAGAGGATTGGGAGGAGCAATCCACAGACAAAGAATGTTGTCAAACATGTTTTACAAATCTGAAAGTGCCTGGAATTGATCGGTCGATTGGCTACAGAAAACTTGAAAGCAACGCAGCAGAAACAGCAGCAATGCTATAATAAAAATGCAAGGATTCAATTCGGCCTGGAGATAAAGTGCTGTTATTTCTTCCCACATTGGAATCAAAATTATTTGCAAAATGGCAAGGTTAACTATGAGATATGACAGCTGGGACATCGCAAAAGGACACAAATTTACCATATAAATCTCCTCAAACCTTTAGTAGAAAGGGAAGTCCATTTTATATCCCCAGCAGAGCAGGAGGAGGACTTTGGGCCTTCTGTTAAGCCAGTTTCAATAGAAAAGATTCTGATTGAGAAACAATTAATGACTGGTCAACAGGAAGAGGTAAAATAATTAATTAAAATATATAGAGATGTGTTTTCTGATTTGACAGGCAGAACGCACCTGATGGAAGATGCAATTATCACGCCGCCAGATGCACGAGTACGAGAGAGACCGTGTCAAATACCGGAGAGCCAAAGGGAAGCTATTCAGAGGGAGGTGGAGAGTATGCTAAAACTTGGTGTGATAAAACCCTCTAGTAGTGAATAGTGCAGTCCTGTTGTGCCGGGTACAAAATCTCACGGGTCAGTGAGGTTGTGCATCAACTTTAGGAGGGTAAATGCTATCTCCAAGTTTGATGCATATGCCATGCCCCGAGTAGATTAACTTTTAGACCGACTGGGATAGGCACGGTACATCTTGACTTTGGATCGCACGAAAGGATACTGGCAGATTCCATTAACAGCATCCTCTTGTGAGAAAATGGCATTCTCCACAACAGAAGGTCTTTTCCAGTTCCGCACTATGCCATTTGTTCTTCACAAGGCCCCTGCCACTTTTCAGAGACTGATGGATAAGGTATTACAACCACATCGTGAGTATGCAGCTGTGCATATTGATGATGTGGTTATTTACAGTTCTTCCTGGAAAGAACAGTTAGGTTATCAGCCATCTTACAGTCTCTGAGAGAGGCGAGGGCTAAGTGTGCAATTGGAAAAGAGGAAACAAAATATTTAGGGTTTATAATGGGAAAAGGTAGAGTAAGGCAGATGGGGTCATTATTAGGATTAGCTGGTTATTACCAGTATTTTATTGCTAACTTTTCCACTTTAGCTAGTTCTCTTACTGACCTCACAAAGAAAAATGCTCCAAATAACGTAAAATGGACTCAGGAGTGTCAGACTTCAACCGAGAGTTCACCCTACAAACCAATGCTTCGGAGGTAGGTTTGGGAGCTGTCCCGAGAGAGGGAATTGAACATCCAATTCTCTACATTAGTAGGAAGCTGTTGGACAGAGAAACAAAAAATACTCTGTAATAAAAAAAAAGAGTGTCTGGCAGTTAAATGGGCAGTAGAGAGCTTGAAATCTCTTGGGACAACCTTAACCGTTAAAATGATTAGACACCATGAATGATACAAACACCAGGATTACGTGGTGGTACCTGGAGCTCTTCGCCTTACGGGTAAGGCATCGTGTGGGCAAGTTACATCAAAATGCAGATTACTTTTCCCGGGAGTGGGTGGGAATTGGGGGTGGTAGATTATTCTGAGTATTCCTTCGGCTCCATGTGATCGGAGAAAAGGGTCTTGTGTTGTTATTCAGCCTCCCGACAACAGAGGGCGCTGGGCCCAGCCAAGGATCCCCGTGCAAAGATCGCGTGACTGTGATGGAAGACACATTTTTCCGGGATGCCATCTTTGTGTGGGGCAACAGTGCAGGTACGCTAAACCAGGTCACTCAGGTTAAGTGATTATTAAAAACACCTGCCGTTCGTGGATAGGTGTTTCACTAATCTCAGGGGTGGGATTGTGAGTACAAAGGGAACTGCATTGTTTTACTACGGGGCTGGTGTTCGGATTTATGAACAGGAGAGAAAGTGACAGATAGATGATGGGACTTACAACTAAGGAGCAAGGGAGAGTCTGGCATGCGGTAGAGTCCCAGTCCCTCAACCTGATCCTGTTTTGTGTTTTGATTAATCCTCACGCCCTGACCCTGCACGTTTTGTTAACTTTTTTATTTTTGTGTAAATAAACTATTACCCTATCCAGGGGTAATTACAACGAATCATTTAAATATTATTTGTCATCTTTGAGAGAGTTGTGCGACACTTTTTCAAATAAAATAACAGCAGTTGAGTTGTTGTTTGCTGCTGCAGAGAGTGCCCGAAACATAACGTCTATACATGCAAGGCAGCAAGAATCAAAATAACATTGTTTTTGTTAATCGTAAACGTCATCTGTACAATGCATTCTGTTCCATCTTCATTTGACCTATTTTATGTATATATATATAAAATGAAAGGCAGTTTAATCCCATCACATTCTATAGTAGGACCCCCACCTTCACCCCCAAAAAGCTTTTCATAATCATACAGTAGCCCCTCGCTAAACCGGACATGTTTGTCCGACATAAGGAGGTGTCGGGTTTAAAAACAATATAATAAAATCGCACACACATACATTTAGAGTGCTCAATGTATTTTAAATATAAATCATTGCACTGAAATAACACTAATGTGTTTTGGGTATGCAACTCTAACAGGGCGAGGAGCCTTGTATGTGTTATTTGTTTATTTATTTTTAGAACGGGGTCTCCCCCTCCGCCCCTGTGTTATTTTTGTATTTATATATTATGATTTAGTTATTTTATTTGACGGTGTGTTATTGTTTATTTATGGTTTTATAAATATGACAGAGAAGCGCCGTATGTTTTGTTATTGTTTATATATATGATGGCGTAGCCGCATTGTTTTGTTTTATTTTTGTATTATTTAATAGAGTGGATGGGAAGCCCCATCCACAGTAATCAAAAAAACCCAGTGCAGAAGGTGGCCATCTCCCGAATTAATTAAGTGATTCATTTGTTGCTAAATCAGGAGATGGTCACCTGCATATAAACCTGCAGCTCTCTGCATTCCAGGTGGGTGTTTGAGAGGAGGAACGAGAGCGAGAGGGAGCGAAGAGAAGGCTACTGCCCAGCCGGACCTTTAAGTCTATTATTTTGTGTTCGTGATTATGTTGTTTAAATCTTTTATTTTCGCTCTGTGAGCAAGTGTTTTCAGTTAAAATATTTTATTTATTTTTGTTATTTAAAAAATAAAACGGCGCAAGCACCTTTGCACCATCTCTGCAGTACTGGTGTCATTTTTTGGTTCCTGCTTCTAGCCTGATGTCACCGCACAACCACCCTGTCACAGCAACGCATTACATTACGTAAAAATATAAATCTGTACAGTAAGCCTATACTTTATACATAGTGTTCCGCATTTCTGGTTTATTCCGAATTTTACAGAAAAATTACAGGATTCTTTTTTAACTGGACATTAGTTTTTACTGATTTATACCTAATTTTTGTCTATTATTCAATATTGTCCCAGTATTATTTTCTAGGAAATACACAATATTTTGATTAAATTGCTGTTTTATTTTGACTTACATTGTAATAAGCAGCTCTACACTGTATATCCTAGGATACAACAGACGTTTAGACGTCAGATGATCAAATAACATTTATACGTAGTTCTCTGTCACTTCACAAACACATTATCACCTGATTAAGTTGGCCAATCAAAGTCTGATTTATTGTGGCAATTGCTGGACATAATAACGACTATATTGATGAAAAACTAAATTGAAATGCTTACACGAAAATATAATATTTTTAGTGGATGAGGAATGGAGAGAAAACGTAAATCAGTTTAGGAATATTCAAAAGAAAACAAATGTTTCGAAGTATGCAAAAATCAAAAATAGCAGAAGTGGGTCAGATAAGGCAGAGGATGCATAGCGCTGCATTTAGGTACATGTTCGCGCTAATAATAAAAAAACATACAGAAAAATAAGCGACACATTAAACTAAAATAAGAAAGTGAACTGAGAGACAAGCAATCCATTTATCCTGCTTTTACACACATTTTAATAAAAAGAAAGCACAGAATATCTGTGTTAATGAGTTTGTCAGAGCGCTGTGCTTTGCTGGACAGCCACTGTTTACTGTAGAGAGGTATGTATTGGTGACTTTGTGCGACAGTACTATCTGTAGTAAAACACTGCCTAACGCCGACAATCTTAATCTGATTTCAAGGCAAATTAACCTGGCTTGTTTTGTGCCGATGTCATGTTCATACTATTGTCAGATACTGTTTATTTTGAATTAGCCAATTGTATTTTAGGCTTAGCTCACCGCTACCACCCACCTGACTCGGGAGCGGCAAAGACGAACACACGCTGTCCTCCAAAACATGTGCTGTCAGCCAACCGCTTCTTTTCACTCTGCAGACCCGCCATGCAGCCAACACAGAGCTACAGCGTCGGAGGACAACGCAGCTCTGGGCAGCTTACAGGCAAGCCCGCAGGTGCCCGGCCAGTATACAGCCATCGTTGGTGTGTGGTGAGACACCCTGGCTGACCTAAGCCCTCCCCCCTCCGGGCGGCGCTCGGCCAATTGACTCCCGTCCACGATCGGCAGTGGAATAGCCTGGACTTGAACCGGCGACCTCCAGGCTACAGGGCGCATCCTGCACTCCACGCCTTCGCTTTGCTAGCCTAATCAAAATTATGTGTTCTGTGCTGTTACACATGTGTGAGGAAATGGATCCTGTGAGCTATTTGATTGGCTATTTTACTACCTCTGTGAGCTGTGATTGGCTTAATGGGAATGTCACTCATACAATGCAGACTGCACATGTTGAATACGCGTGTTATATTAAAGAGGTGGGTTGTTTTAAAAAATAATTCCAAAACAATACAGTACATCAATGCAATTTTATAAAATAATGGGCGAGCCACCAAAAATTGCCCCGCTGGCCGTATGTTTGACACCCCTGCTTTAGAGTATTAACTATTGATTTTAAACTATGTCATTCAGCTTTAACTGCAACCTATTTAATAAACTGCAATTTACAAAACACAAAGAAAAGCCTTGCTAAAGCTCACAGGGTATTATTACATTTCCCACACAGAGGACAGGTTTACAGGATGTGTGCTATTGATTGTACTCACATAGCACTGTGTGACAAGCAGGCTGTAGTGGTGACGTCAGACCTGGAAGAAACACACAGTACTGAGAGGTGAAATGTGAATTGCGCTGTTGCGTGGTTTAATAATGAACAAAATAAAAGGTTTTAAACAAAAACAGCACACAGCACTTGAGGCCAAAATAAAATATACAAACAAAACAGACTAACACTAAACAAATAGTGGACAAACAGACAAACAAACACAGTGAGTCAAAATGAACAAACAAAGTATCACGCTGCTCCTACCAGCGCGGAATAGCAATTATTATTATTATTATTATTATTATTATTATTATTATTATTATTATTTTACTTTATTTTACTTTATTTTACTTCTCTCTCTCCCGTTCACTACTCACCAAACACCCAACCCAACCCGAGTGAGTGAAACATGCATCTATATATACTGTTGGGCCGGGATTCAATTACTAATTAATTATTTACTTGAATCTCGGCACATGAACTAATTTGTGCAATCCCCGTGCCTAAATACAACTATACATTTTAAATCACTCGTGCTACACAGACCCATTTATATCCCGTGCTGCAATATCTATACACCAACATTAACACTCCACATGCAACACATAATAACACATAAATACGCACAGGGGCGGGCACTTGGCCACACACTGTCACCCCAATCCATGGAGCAAGGAAAAAGGTTTTATGTTTTTTTTTTTCTTTTTACTTCAGACAAGGAATACATGTTAAAATGAAAAGGTAAGCTACTGACCAAAATATATGCCTCGATTGCTGGGGCTTTTGATATCACGGTGGTCACGGCTCACAATGCATGTAGTATTAATTCTGTTAGTAAATGGGCCAGTAAATGGGGCAGTAAATTTAGATTTCTCATGGATGTTAGGCTCACTACTAAACTGCTAGATAAGCATTCTGTGAATGTGGAAAGTAGAAATATCTAGCAAAGTTTTAAATAACATATTTACCCAGCTAATCACAAATAAAATAAAAAATAGCGTCTCGCTTTCATCCATGCAAATTTGTCAGCACCCTCCAGTAAGTCTAATGTTTTTGCCAGATAATACCAACATTTGCATACGGTAAAAATGTTAGAAAAATAAATCCATTGATTTTCATGAATAAGATTGCCTAATCATTTTTTTCCATATACAGTGCCTATAGAAAGTCTACACCCCCTTGAACTTTTTTCACATTTACCTTTTTGTTCCTTAGCCACTCCAGTGTAGCTTTGGCTGTGTGCTTTGGGTCGTTGTCATGCTGAAAGGTGAACTTCCGTCCCAGTTTCAGCTTTCTTGCAGAGGGCAGCAGGTTTTCCTCAAGGACTTCTCTGTACTTTGCCCCATTCATTTTCCCTTCTATCCTGACAAGTGCCCCAGTTTCTGCCGATGAGAAACATCGCCATAACATGATGCTGCCACCACCATGCTTCACAGTAGGGATGGTGTTCTTTGGGTGATGCACTGTGTTGGGTTTGCGCCAAACATAACGCTTCGCATTTAGGCCAAAAAGTTCAATTTTAGTTTCGTCAGACCACAAAACTTTTTGCCACATGGCTACAGAATCTCCTAAATGTTTTTTTACATACTTCAAACAGGATTCAAGGTGGGCTTTCTTGAGTAATGGCTTCCTTCTTGCCACCCTACCATACAGGCCAGATTTGTGGAGTGCTAGGGATATTGTTGTCACATGCACACTTTGACCAGTCTTGGCCATAAAAGCCTGTAGCTCTTGCAAAGTTGCCATTGGCCTCTTGGTAGCCTCTCTGATCAGTCTCCTTCTTGCTCGGTCATCCAGTTTGGAGGGACGGCCTGATCTAGGCAGGGTCTTGGTGGTGCCATACACTTTCCACTTCTTAATAATTGTCTTGACCGTGCTCCAAGGGATATTCTAGGCCTTTGATATTTTTTTATACCCATCCCCTGTCTGTGCCTTTCAACAACTTTGTCCCAGAGTTCTTTTGAAAGTGCCTTGGTGCTCATATTGAGTCTTTGCTTTGAAATGCACTACCCAGCAGAGGGAACCAACAGGAACTGCTGAATTTATCCTGAAATCATGTGAATCACTACAATTTAACACAGGTGGAGGCCACTTAACTTGGTGTGTGACACACCATCCTATTTTCTCCAACTGAACTGGACCTCTAATAACAGCCTCTACTTTTAAACCTCCTAAAAACAATTTAAGCGGCACTCAAAATAATTTCTTCTCAGTTTAAACAGTTTAAAGTTGGAGCAATAGGTAATATTTTGCCTAGTTACCTATGTAATAGAATTTTCAAATTTATCCCGCATGTAATTTTTTTAATGCTTCGAAATCCAATGGCCCAGCGTTTCAGATTATGAATTATAAATTGCAAACCTCAAAAAAGCAAATTATATAACAGTCTGCATTTCTCAGTATAAAAGTTGGTATTATTGAACAAAAGAAATTACTATTTAAAGTTTCAACTGTTTAATTAAGTAAAAAGATGGGAATATAAAAACTGCCAAAGTTCAATATTCATAAAAAAAAATATATATATATAACTGGTGAAAACAGTAAGATAAATTTTGAGGATTCACTAGTAAAAGCAGAGATGGCAGACCAGAATGCAAGAGGGTAATAATGTGCAAAATTACCATTAATGTGAAACCTGGGCCTGCCCGAGTGAGCAGTCACTTGATGTGGGGTGGAACCAGTGTTTTTTTAGTTAACTGTAACGATAACAAAAATGTCTAACAAACGTATGTCATATTCGTAACTATAACTATAAAATAATGTAAAACAATAACAAAATAGTAACTAAACAAAACAAAAACATTTCATTATAGTTAGGCTTGCTACTTTTCGATTGTAATCTGTAAAGCTTGTTAAACATCGAATTCCCCAAAAATATAAGTTTGACAGAAATAAATTTATATAGGATAAACATGTGTAAAACCACTCGCTATTTTTTTTTTTCTCACCAAAAATGATTATTTAGAAATCATCTCTAGGTTTTGTAGTTTTTATACTTGCTGTCTGTCCCGTCTCCGGTCTGCTCTGAGTGGCTAGATGTCGCTGTTAGTCAACTCGGCGGTCCCTTAATAGGCTACTGTACAAAAATATATCTAATCCACATTTTTTATATTATTAGTATTTTTTATTTGCCATTTCTTCGTAACATTATTGTGATCTTAGGCTATATATAAATTTGACAGCCGGGGTATTGAAACCTCGCGCCAAACAGACATGTTCGCTTCTCCTTCTCATTAGTCAGTTTCCCTAGTTACGCCACGTGTAGCTCAAGAATTGGATCCAACATCTGTTTATGATCCGACTCCATTGAATTTGGATACGATCCCATTTTTTGTTCTCGTTAGTGCAACCAGCCCCTGGAGCAGCAGATAGTCCCGTATATTATTTAGTGGATGGTTCTGTACTGTGCATACTCAAAGATGAAATGAAGAAACCAATCTGTAACACATTTCTTTCAGAAGATTCCAAATCTGGGTATGAATGTTTAGTGATTGTATTATATTAATATTGTTTTTCTGCTGACCGTCCTGTGCAATGTGATGTTCAGCTTCGATACGTTTTCATAAATCGGTGTTTTTCTTGCGCAATGGCAACGCCTTCCCTCTCCCCCGATATAACGATTCATAGCTGTAGTACTTTCCATGTATTGTATTTGATGCCATGGCATAAAAAAATGGAGGTAATTCTATTAATAAATTCACTGTTAGGCAACAGCAGTTTTTTTTTTTTTTTTTTAAAAGTTATTTTCCTAATGTTTTCGTTAGAGAAAAAAATCCAAGGAGACACTGTTTTAATACCGGTGATTTTTTTTATAAATCATTTTCGGCATCTTTAAACAGCTTGTTCAGTGGTAACAACGCACTGGATACTGAAGTAAACTGCAGCTCAGTTCCAGGATGAATGTGACAGCGCACCTCGTTCAACCTTGACCTCTGTACACCAGAAGCAGGTTAAAGTAGATTTACGTAAATTTAAAGCAACATTGTCTGTGTTGATAATTATATATGATAAGTGTATTGGTTTGGTTATCAGACTAACCAAAAAAAAAGCCTATTTTCCCCGCCCCAAGTGTAAAACTAAAAATTCTCCCAATCCGTGTTTTCCGCAGCAAACAGATTCCTAGGGTCCCTGTTCATGACGAGAAAGAGTTTAACTGAGTACATCCTTTCAATATGGGTTAAAAATAGACTGAATGGCCTTGCCCTGCTATATGCACAGAGACATGTCCCAGGAAGAAGTGTTACAGAGTTTCGATAGATCAGGCCATAGGAGGATTGGCAAACTCTATTTAAAGTAAAGCCTTCTAAATCAATGTTTTTAATCTTGACATCATACAGTCTCAGCAGTCCAATCAGTCTTAGCACTAGTATCATCAATCTTACCAGTCCCAGCAGTAGCAGCTCCAGTCTTACCAGTCCAGCAGTGTCAGCACCAGTCTTACCAGTTCCAGCAGTTTCAGCACCAGTCTTACCAGTCCCAGCAGTAGCAGCACCAGTCCCAGCAGTGTCCGCACCAGTCTTACCAGTCCCAGCAGTGTCAGCATCAGTCTTACCAGTCCCAGCAGTGTCAGCACCAGTTTTACCAGTTCTAGCAGTGTCAGTACCAGTCTTACCAGTTCCAGCAGTGGCAGCACCAGTCTTACTAGTCCCAGCAGTGTCAGCACCAGTCTTACCAGTGGCAGCACCACTTACCAGTTCCAGCAGTGGCCGCACCAGTCTTACCAGTCCCAGCAGTAGCAGCACCAGTTCCAGCAGTAGCAGCACCATTCTTACCAGTTCCAGTTGTAGCATCAGTGTCACCAGTCTCAGCATTAACTTCAGTAGCAGTGAACCAAATGCATGTCTCAATGAAGGTATAAACCCATCTACTTATTCATATTCACAAGTTCTATTCTTCTTCTCCTTTTAATATCACATATTTCTAACAGTGTGAACAGAGTCATTTTAGGTTGGTGTTGTTTTTGCTGGGAGATTTGTTTTAAAAAATATCAAGTGTCATGAAATTTCAAACATCATCCAAGGTGGGTCACTGGGTAAAAAGAGTTAGCGACTTGCATAACTTTGCAGTTTGCATTAATAGTCTCCAGGCTTCATGAACAGGATATGCAGGGGTTTTTTTTTTAGACAAAAATTAGATTTTTGCCTAAGTAGAAATCTGTTCCTAGCTACGCCCCTATTTAATGAATATTGTCCACAATACCCTGGCCGACGGCTGAAGTCTCCGAGCCAGGACGACGTGGGCCGGTCTGCCTTGCCTTCCAGTGAGCCCAGCTGTGCTGAAGCAGGAGAGGGGCGGAACTCAGACTCAGAACAAGTTAGGCCCTGTCCACACTACATAACCGATCTCGAGAACCGTACTCGAAACCGCTCTAATTAATCCAGCTCAAAGCGTCCACACTGAAGTACCGTTTCATGTTTAGTCAGGCTTAATGCGTCCACATACCATTAGAATAGTTCAGTTACAATTCCCAGCAGCGCAACGAACCGTGGAAATTAATATGATAGTATCCCACCATGCACTGTATTGTATTTTAAAATAATGTGTTATGCCCCATATTAACATAGATCGATATTGCTAAAATCCATATTGCAGACACACACACAATGTGCATTTATGGACTACACTAGAACCGCCGCGGTTATATACTCATACCTACAATCGCCGACGGCAGTCATTATCACGGTATATTTTAAACATCATCAATATTAAAATGAAAGACAAACTATTACTTGTACTGTGATTCTTGAAATGTATTTTTGTTTACGACTGTATGTTGCCCTGTGTAAGGGCGTCTGCTAAGAAATAAATGATAATAATAATAATAAAAATAAATATAACAAGTGTTGTGGAAAAAGTAAATCCGAACACACACACACACAAGTAGGGTTTGAAGTTTTCAGGTATTACAGCGTCCACACTTCTGATAAGCCGCACTACCTGATGCGATCTAATTAGAACCGGGCTCGAGACTACCTCCTGAGGTAGTGACCAAATGTTATTTCAATTAGAATGTTGGTAACCATGGTTTTGTTGCGTGTTGAATATAATAAAGGGGTTTAGCTAAATAAGACATTTTTCAATGGCATAAAGGTCGATTTCACCCATTCTCTGCTTGAATGGAAAAATAAATATCGAAAAAGCTGTTATTAGAATATGGAATGGTAATGTAAGCCTATAGAAAAAGTACATTTTAATATGAGTTTTTGTTTCAATATGGTCCATATTCATAAAGCATTTTCAACCAAAATCAAAAATAAGCATTTTGACTGCCTATAGGGACTGTTAAATTAGCACATGAAAGATTTATCTGACACTACTTCTTTGTGTTGTTTTCCAATAAGGAAAAAGAGGTAAATGCTTTATAAATACGGCCCTACAGTATGTTTTCTCCAGATCTCTTGGAAAGTCTGTGAGCCAGGGACATTTTGTACTGTACAGAAAAAGGCAAATGTTTTATTTTTTATTTTTTATTCACTTTTTTAACATTGATTCAGGTAGTTTATATATTTAACCCTTCTATATAGCTTTTGTACATTGTTAAGTAAAAATCAAGCTGAAATAAACAGCCTGCTTTTTACTACTTGTTTCCAGCACACGTAATCTATTTGAAGTATTAAAGTGTGTGGAGGGCTGTACAGCAAGACTTGGCTAGTAAATGATAATCTCTGATCAATACATTTTTGTGGTTTGCTATCCTAAGGAGTGTACTGTGAAGAGGTGTAGAGCCTGGCATTACCCAAGTTATTTTTACCTCGACAGATTTCAACGTCACCACTCTGTTAACTGTAATAACAGCTAAATAATAACTACAATTATATTGAGTTAACTGTAATAATAACTATAACTAAAATTAAACTAATAACTATAACTAACTATAACTAAAATAAAAAAAAATCCATAACTATAACTAAAAAAAAAACGTAACTAAAAAAACACAGGGTTTAACTGAAGATAAGGCAGGCAACTCTTAGGTCCTGATCCACTGACAGGCGCTCCCTTCTGTTGTTCTTTACATGTATAAATCTTAGTACAGCACAGTTTTTTTTTGTGTGTGTGTGTGTTTTTGCCTTAACATTGTTTTCCTTCACAGTAAAAAAAACACTCACAAAACAGTGACTCGGGTTGCCATGGGCAACCACGCAAAGTGTAATACGGTTGGTGCTGCGTTGCGGGCACGTTGTTGACGAGTTTCGAGTTCTTTACTGGAAACAGAAATAAGGTACAGTACTTTTTTGGTGCCCTTAAACAGTCACTTTTTTATGACATTTGAACAGGTTTTAATATATTTTTAATAATTTTTTAGACTTGCTTAAATAAAGTTTATTAACTGAATACAGCTTGTTTACTTATCAGTATCCATGACTTGGTGTTATACCGTCGGCCTCTGAAATTTCGCAGCAAACTTGAGCAGCCCTGGTGGCACACTGGTTGGGAACCTCTGTTAAACCTATCCATCAAGAACACAAGGTGCCTGCTGCAATCAGATAGATATTATCTCATGCTCACGAGATAATAAGGTGTGCGCACGAGATAGTATTTTGTGAGCACGAGATACTAACCTTTTATTTCACACCATGTCCCTTTAGGGGCTCCGTAGAAACGGTGTATGGCAGTGTAAAACTAAAAGAAACTAAGGGAGGTAGAACTATGTTTTGTTGGTTTTACAGTCATGACCTTTCTTTTACAACACCAGTATCTAGTGTCACTGAAACACTGTAAAAACTCTATATATATCAAATTGTTTCAAATTGACACTGTGTGCTTGGTTTCCACATCGGCAATATTCTACTTCTAGCAGGAACATTGGATTTGTCTGTAGCATTTTTTAAGCATTTTAATGAGAGGGGCTTGTATCAGTTTGCAAATCCCCTGCTGCCGACTCATCTACTGCTAACATCTCATAAACCATTTAAGCTGTCAACTTAATATTTAGAGTGTTGTGGAAACTCCTTGAAAAGTGCCTGTGGCTGTGTGTCCCGCCCCTATATATATATTTATTATTATTTGTATTTTTGTTAGCGGCGCAGATCAAAGTGCCGCGTATTTATTGTTGTTTTTATAATTTAAAAACCCTGTGAGGATGCGTGGCTGATCAGCTACTGATTATTTAACTAGCTGACAGTCACGCATCCTTATTAAACTCGTGCAGACGAGGGGTAATAAGATAATTAACAGCTAGTTAACCCCTCGGCCAGAGTGTAAGAACCTGCAGCTGTCCGTGCTGGAGGAGAGAGTGTACAGAGGAGAGTACGGGGAGCGGAGAGAGCGAGGAGAGAGAAAAACCCATTTAAAAACAACTGCTAAGTATCGTGCTGGTGCTAAAACCAGCACGCTTATTTGTTTGATTATTTGTTTGGCCAACGTGCCCTTTGGTTTTGTTGTTTGTTTGAATCTTTTGTTTTGTATTATTATTTATTAAATACGCTGAGCGCCGTAGCGTTCATCTTCACCCGCCCATCCATTGTTTTGTTTCTGGGACTTCCTGCTTCGTGACGTCACCACACACGCCACTCAACAACAGCACTCGGTCACAGTTCCCTTTTTCTCAATGAGCCCCTGACCTTTTAATGTCCTCTGCACATTACTGGTCTTTACAGTTGGTACACAGTTGTATTCTATAATTCAATAAAGTTTCATTACAGTTGGTGACCAATGACATTAACGGTTTCAGTGCCACATTATTTTAACTTGCTTTCAGACAGTGTCTTTACAACCTGTATTTTATGATTCTCTCAAAGTTCCATTTCAGGTTTTTTGCTGTGCCGTCTCTGCTTTTACTAGCGAATCGTCAAAATGAATCTTACTGTTTTCACCAGTTCTAACTTTTTTTCATGAATATTGAACTTTGGCGGTTTTTATATTCCCATCTTTTTTACTTAATAACAAACAGTTTAAAAACTTTAAATTGTAGCTTCTTTTGTTCAACTTTTACACTGAGAAATGCAAGACTGTTATATTAACTTTTTTGTGGTCTGCAATTTATAATTCATAATCTGAAATGCTGGGCCATTGATTTTGGAAACATTTAAAATCTTACATACCGAATTGTGACAAAATGAAAAAATGAATCTTGGTTATACCTGTGAGGGTGCTGTGTAAAGGGAACAGACTGCCCTGGACTGGATGGCCTGACAATTCATTCCAGGGAAAGGTGGAAGTCGGCCATCTAGAAAGGGGGCGGAGCTATGGTACACCAAGTCATCGCCCCAGAAGGGAAGCGATGTGCAACTGCGGATTGGAGAAGAAACAGTTGCACTCGCCAAGGGGGAGTGACTGACAGTACAACAGGGGATGTGGCTAGGTGATCTGTTCCTTTGTTATGGTTAAGAGCAAACTGCTAAAGGAGAACCAGAATTGTACCGTGAGTGTTTGTTTGTTTTGTCGTGTCTAATTATATACTTGTTTGTTTATTAGATGGCTAACATGTACCGGGAGCTGTTGCTTAAGGCCAGCACCAACCCAGACAACACTTTACTGTACACAAATAAATTGTATTTCACCACTTGCACATTAGCACTCACTCTGGACTTGTGATCGTGTGTGTGTCTTTGTGTGTGCTCTACTGTGTTTATTATTTTGAGACTATATCCCATTATTTGAAACAGTGGAATACACATTGCTGTATTGCCTGGGATTATTGTTTGCGGTCACTAGACCGGGATTACAAAAATAAACCATTGTTTGCATTGTGAACTTTGTTGTCTGTCTTCTGTTTCATAATGACATTACCTCTACACCTGCACACTGTAAATCACTTTGCCACAGGGGTAAATTTGAAAATTGTATTACATAGGTAACTAGGTAAAATATGACCTATTGCTCCGACTTGTAGCCTGTGGCATTGAATGGCTTTCACTGTAAACGGCTGTGACAGGGAGTGAGAGGATCGGAGCTGCAAATCTCCCTCCCAACCCAAGAGGGCGCTAAGTAGAGGTACTTGCACACCTGTACCGAGACAGGCCGGCTTGGAGAGAGCGGCGGAAACCGAAGTCGGCCATCTTGGAGCAGGGTGGAATGACCACATTAGGGGACAAGATTACTGTGATCAGCTATGCTGCATTAGACAACTGGCAGGTGTGCCGAGTTGTGCTGATCACAGGGTGGAGTATCCTAGTATATAAGGGCTGTCATTTTGTAAGAGCGGGGCCTTTTGAGGTAACACTGAACCTTTGTTGCTGGGCCATGTTTTTGTTTGTTTTTCTTTGAGTGATCTATCACGCAAAGGAGCTGCTGCACTACTGCCAGCACTTTCACCTTGTACATGACACACCCCACACTACTGAACTGGACACTTTAACACCTGAGCACCTGCACTTTCCACCACACAGAATGTTCATCATAGAGCTGAGAGGGACACTCTATTGGGACCTGTGATTTATAGTTTTGTTTCTTTGGACTGTGTTCCCTGTCAATAAAGTACGCCCCTCTACCGTTGTTGATTTGCACCGGTACCCGTAACTCTGTGACGTCTGTTCCACCACCACACTGTCACAACAGCTTAAACTCATAATCTTCTGATTATACCCCTAGAGTCTGCGAGAGCGGGGGCGGAAGATGACTCAACGTTGGACAACACGGTTAACGACTTAGGAACGGAAACGGATATGAGTATGGAGAGTACTTCACAAAAGACTAGTTCAAGATCTGCAGTTAACAAAGACATGGAACTCCAGGTTTGTGTCTGCGGCTGGAGCAAGGCGACAACGGTCAGGGGTTTGAAGATTCATCAAGGGAGAATGAAATGCTTGAGGGAGAAGGGACAAGGGCCTCGCATTGATCAGTACTTCTTACGAAGTCAGTCAAGTCAGTCGAATGAAATCCAGCGACAGGAAGCAAACCACAGTTCGCAGGATATCAGCACCCCTGTCATAGATGTGAGGAGGACTTGCATGGACACAGTTAGTGATGAACCTAATGATCCTTGTGAACCCGGTCAGACAAACCAGCATAAGAGAGAAAAGAACCTCAACGGGCACAAGCCTGGAGTTAAATGGCCAAGAGCTTGTGAGAAAACTGCATGGGACACAGTAAACACAGATCTCTGCATCGCATTGGAAAGATTAAGTGGAACAGTTGAAAAGAAGCTGGATAAATTTGGGGACATCATCTACGCATATGGAAGTGAGAGGTTTGGAGTTGAAAAAAGGAAGGAAAAAGTACAAACTATTCCTGGAAAGTCTAGACGGCAGCAGGAGATTGAACGCTTAGTTAGAGAAAGGAGACAGCTGAGGAACCAATGGAGAAGAGCAGAACAAAGTCAGAAGGAGGGACTCAATCTCTTACAAAAGGTCATAAAAGATAAGCTTGCAACATTGCGCAGAGCTGAGCGCCTACGGAAACGCTACAAAAAGAAGGAGCGTGCGAGAGCTAACTTTTATAAAGACCCATTCAAATTTGTAAAGAAGTTATTCACCAGTGAGAAGAATGGCACACTAAAAGCATCTAAGGTTGAGCTGGAGAGATATTTGGAGGAAACACATACAGATTCAAAAAGGCAGGAGCCTATGTCAATTCCGTCAGACATCCCACCTATCAATCCACCAGAATACCAAATGGAGGACTGTGCACCTAAGTGGAAAGAAATAGAGCAAGCTGTGAAAAAAGCAAGGGCTTCATCATCTCCAGGGCCTAATGGAGTTCCGTACAGAGTGTACAAGAGTGCTTCAGGAGTTCTACGAATTCTG
The DNA here is from genome assembly GCF_902713425.1 of Acipenser ruthenus. NCBI lineage: Eukaryota > Metazoa > Chordata > Actinopteri > Acipenseriformes > Acipenseridae > Acipenser > Acipenser ruthenus. Next base: position 55,251,806 of record NC_081191.1, on the reverse strand, counting down.
TGGAAATTGATGAAAGTGGCATGGGAAAAACAGGTTGTACCAAGAGCATGGCGCCGAGCAGGTGGAGTCTTTATACCTAAAGAAAAAGATTCTACAAGCATCAGTCAGTTTCGTCCCATTTCCCTATTAAACGTAGAAGGCAAGATTTTCTTCAGCATTATTGCTCAGAGATTGTCAGCTTACCTATTAAAGAACTGCTTCATTGACACTTCAATACAAAAAGCGGGCATTCCAGGTTTCCCAGGTTGCTTAGAACACATCAATGTGATCTGGCAACAAATTCAATCAGCTAAAAAGGAGAGGAAGGAGCTCCATGTGACATTCCTGGATTTGGCTAATGCATATGGTTCAGTGCCACATGAACTACTTTGGGCAGCATTTGATTTTTTCAGTGTACCGATGACAATAACAAATTTAGTGAAAGCCTATTTTGGAGATTTGCAATTCAGTTTTTCAACTTCAGAATTCAGCACTACATGGCAATGCCTAGAGGTTGGAATAATGGCAGGATGCACCATTTCTCCACTGGCTTTTACCATGGCAATGGAAGTAATCATTAGGGCATCAAAATGGGTAGTAGGAGGAGAGCGCTTGGCTTCTGGAATGCGACTACCACCAATTCGAGCATACATGGATGACATGACAACCATGACTACAACAGTAGCCTGCACTAATCGATTATTGGGCAAATTAACCAATAACATTGAATGGGCACGAATGCAATTCAAGCCCACTAAATCAAGGAGCATCTCTATAATTAAAGGCAAAGTAGTAGATAAAACATTCTTCATTAATGGTGAGGCAATACCAACAGTGTCTGAGAAGCCAGTGAAGAGTCTTGGGAGATGGTACGACGGGGATCTAAAGGACACAGTTCGTGTGGGAGAAGTTAGACAACAAGCAGTGGAAGGGTTGAAGAGCATAGACAGCTGCGCTCTACCAGGTAAACTAAAACTCTGGTGCTTTCAGTTTGGTCTACTGCCGAGTTTGCTGTGGCCACTGACTGTGTACGAGGTTTCTTTGACAACAGTAGAGAAGCTGGAAGCTTTAATCAGTTCATACATCAGGAAATGGTTGGGAGTTCCACGCTGCCTCAGCAGAGTGGGACTTTATGGTAAAGGAATACTGCAGCTACCAGTCTCTGCTCTAACCGAGGAGTTTAAGTGCGCCAAGGTCAGACTGGAAATGACATTAGTAGAGTCACGCGATAAATGCGTAAGGGAGGCAGCACCTGTGTTGAAAACTGGAAGAAAGTGGGCGGCAAAGAAAGCTGTGGAAGATGCAAAGGCTGCCCTTCGAATTGGTGATATCATGGGACAAGTTCAGCATGGAAGAGGGGGTCTTGGTTTCAGTTCAACTCCTCCTACATGGCACAAGGCGGCCCCAGCTCAAAGGAGGAAGCTGGTAGTCAACGAGGTGCAAAAGCAGGAGGAGAGGATGAGGTGTATAAAGGCCATTTCCCAGGCCAAACAGGGAGAATGGATGAGATGGGAGAGCGTGGAACAACGCAAGATTGGCTGGCAAGACCTATGGTCAATGGAACAGAGCAGGATCAGTTTCCTCATCAGGTCAACATATGATGTTCTCCCATCACCACAGAACCTAAACCTCTGGGTAGGAGAGGATCCCTCATGTCCTTTGTGTTCATCACCTGCAACATTAAGGCACATTTTGACAGGATGTAAGGTGGCTCTTAGCCAAGGACGGTTTACTTGGCGCCATGACCAGGTGCTGCGATGTTTGGCCTTAGCATTGGAAGACAAGCGTAACATGACCAATAAGTTGCCACCTGTTCCATCAAAACATTACACACAAAAGACAACATTCCTCCGCCCAGGAGAGCAACCACCAAGAAAAGGTGTTAAAACCAATCCTCGCCCAGGACAACTGGAAGCTGCTAGAGACTGGAATATGCTGGCAGATGTTGGTCAACGGCTTATTTTTCCACCTGAGATTGCCACCACTAACCTTCGACCAGATATTGTCTTGTGGTCTGGATCAGCACGCCTTGTTCACCTGGTAGAGTTAACAGTGCCATGGGAGGATGCTGTAGATGAGGCGTATGAGAGGAAGAAACTGCGGTATGCTCAACTAGCCACTGAAGCGGAACAGCGAGGATGGAGAGTTCGGGTTTACCCAGTGGAAGTGGGTTGTCGAGGATTTGTGGCACACTCTACAACCCGGTTTCTCAGAGACGTCGGATTCAGTGGCCAAGAGTTGCGTCGCACAGTGAAGAACTTATCTGAAGCAGCAGAGAGGAGCAGCAACTGGCTGTGGTTGAGACGGAAAGATTCTGGCTGGGGACAGGTAAGTAAGCTGGGCTGAGTTGAGTGGGGGACGGAGGGGGGTGATGCTGGGACGCCAGAATCACCGTCGAGCCCTCTTGAGGTGTCGTGGGCTAGTCGACGAAACACTGAGGATGGAAGGTGCCCACTTGAAAACCCCAGAGATGTACCCTACTTAGCTCAATCCAGACGGTTGTCATGCTGATGCGCTGGGGAGGCCGCACTTTGGTTGATCCCCGGAGCCAGCATCGCAGCCGTTGTGTGTGCTGATGCGCCAGGGAGGCAAAATAAGCTGATCCCTGGAGCCAGCATTACACTTCAGCCATTAACACCAGACAGAAGGATATCTACATCATCATATGGAAGGAAACGTAAATGGATGGAGACACACATGGATCACATTAGTTTACTGTAAAGCTACGTCTTAGTTGGTGCTTATCTTGGCGAGAGCCGAGTTCAAATCAGCATGAAGTTTTAACATCTACTCTCGTGTAATGGAAATCATGAAGATCTGGATACGTCCAGTGACTGCTGTGAATAGTGCAGCTGGCAACAAGGGAAAGACCTTGTGACAGCCTGGAGAGACAGCTGACAGGAGGAAAGAGACCCCATTGGGGCTGGTAAGGGTTAGCTACCCTTGTCGGCAGTATCCAGCTCTGTGTTTACAGGATGCTGGAGACACCCGCCCAAGGCTTCTAAGAAATTAAAGAGAAAAATACCCCTAGAGTCTGCGAGAGCGGGGGCGGAAGATGACTCAACGTTGGACAACACGGTTAACGACTTAGGAACGGAAACGGATATGAGTATGGAGAGTACTTCACAAAAGACTAGTTCAAGATCTGCAGTTAACAAAGACATGGAACTCCAGGTTTGTGTCTGCGGCTGGAGCAAGGCGACAACGGTCAGGGGTTTGAAGATTCATCAAGGGAGAATGAAATGCTTGAGGGAGAAGGGACAAGGGCCTCGCATTGATCAGTACTTCTTACGAAGTCAGTCAAGTCAGTCGAATGAAATCCAGCGACAGGAAGCAAACCACAGTTCGCAGGATATCAGCACCCCTGTCATAGATGTGAGGAGGACTTGCATGGACACAGTTAGTGATGAACCTAATGATCCTTGTGAACCCGGTCAGACAAACCAGCATAAGAGAGAAAAGAACCTCAACGGGCACAAGCCTGGAGTTAAATGGCCAAGAGCTTGTGAGAAAACTGCATGGGACACAGTAAACACAGATCTCTGCATCGCATTGGAAAGATTAAGTGGAACAGTTGAAAAGAAGCTGGATAAATTTGGGGACATCATCTACGCATATGGAAGTGAGAGGTTTGGAGTTGAAAAAAGGAAGGAAAAAGTACAAACTATTCCTGGAAAGTCTAGACGGCAGCAGGAGATTGAACGCTTAGTTAGAGAAAGGAGACAGCTGAGGAACCAATGGAGAAGAGCAGAACAAAGTCAGAAGGAGGGACTCAATCTCTTACAAAAGGTCATAAAAGATAAGCTTGCAACATTGCGCAGAGCTGAGCGCCTACGGAAACGCTACAAAAAGAAGGAGCGTGCGAGAGCTAACTTTTATAAAGACCCATTCAAATTTGTAAAGAAGTTATTCACCAGTGAGAAGAATGGCACACTAAAAGCATCTAAGGTTGAGCTGGAGAGATATTTGGAGGAAACACATACAGATTCAAAAAGGCAGGAGCCTATGTCAATTCCGTCAGACATCCCACCTATCAATCCACCAGAATACCAAATGGAGGACTGTGCACCTAAGTGGAAAGAAATAGAGCAAGCTGTGAAAAAAGCAAGGGCTTCATCATCTCCAGGGCCTAATGGAGTTCCGTACAGAGTGTACAAGAGTGCTTCAGGAGTTCTACGAATTCTGTGGAAATTGATGAAAGTGGCATGGGAAAAACAGGTTGTACCAAGAGCATGGCGCCGAGCAGGTGGAGTCTTTATACCTAAAGAAAAAGATTCTACAAGCATCAGTCAGTTTCGTCCCATTTCCCTATTAAACGTAGAAGGCAAGATTTTCTTCAGCATTATTGCTCAGAGATTGTCAGCTTACCTATTAAAGAACTGCTTCATTGACACTTCAATACAAAAAGCGGGCATTCCAGGTTTCCCAGGTTGCTTAGAACACATCAATGTGATCTGGCAACAAATTCAATCAGCTAAAAAGGAGAGGAAGGAGCTCCATGTGACATTCCTGGATTTGGCTAATGCATATGGTTCAGTGCCACATGAACTACTTTGGGCAGCATTTGATTTTTTCAGTGTACCGATGACAATAACAAATTTAGTGAAAGCCTATTTTGGAGATTTGCAATTCAGTTTTTCAACTTCAGAATTCAGCACTACATGGCAATGCCTAGAGGTTGGAATAATGGCAGGATGCACCATTTCTCCACTGGCTTTTACCATGGCAATGGAAGTAATCATTAGGGCATCAAAATGGGTAGTAGGAGGAGAGCGCTTGGCTTCTGGAATGCGACTACCACCAATTCGAGCATACATGGATGACATGACAACCATGACTACAACAGTAGCCTGCACTAATCGATTATTGGGCAAATTAACCAATAACATTGAATGGGCACGAATGCAATTCAAGCCCACTAAATCAAGGAGCATCTCTATAATTAAAGGCAAAGTAGTAGATAAAACATTCTTCATTAATGGTGAGGCAATACCAACAGTGTCTGAGAAGCCAGTGAAGAGTCTTGGGAGATGGTACGACGGGGATCTAAAGGACACAGTTCGTGTGGGAGAAGTTAGACAACAAGCAGTGGAAGGGTTGAAGAGCATAGACAGCTGCGCTCTACCAGGTAAACTAAAACTCTGGTGCTTTCAGTTTGGTCTACTGCCGAGGTTGCTGTGGCCACTGACTGTGTACGAGGTTTCTTTGACAACAGTAGAGAAGCTGGAAGCTTTAATCAGTTCATACATCAGGAAATGGTTGGGAGTTCCACGCTGCCTCAGCAGAGTGGGACTTTATGGTAAAGGAATACTGCAGCTACCAGTCTCTGCTCTAACCGAGGAGTTTAAGTGCGCCAAGGTCAGACTGGAAATGACATTAGTAGAGTCACGCGATAAATGCGTAAGGGAGGCAGCACCTGTGTTGAAAACTGGAAGAAAGTGGGCGGCAAAGAAAGCTGTGGAAGATGCAAAGGCTGCCCTTCGAATTGGTGATATCATGGGACAAGTTCAGCATGGAAGAGGGGGTCTTGGTTTCAGTTCAACTCCTCCTACATGGCACAAGGCGGCCCCAGCTCAAAGGAGGAAGCTGGTAGTCAACGAGGTGCAAAAGCAGGAGGAGAGGATGAGGTGTATAAAGGCCATTTCCCAGGCCAAACAGGGAGAATGGATGAGATGGGAGAGCGTGGAACAACGCAAGATTGGCTGGCAAGACCTATGGTCAATGGAACAGAGCAGGATCAGTTTCCTCATCAGGTCAACATATGATGTTCTCCCATCACCACAGAACCTAAACCTCTGGGTAGGAGAGGATCCCTCATGTCCTTTGTGTTCATCACCTGCAACATTAAGGCACATTTTGACAGGATGTAAGGTGGCTCTTAGCCAAGGACGGTTTACTTGGCGCCATGACCAGGTGCTGCGATGTTTGGCCTTAGCATTGGAAGACAAGCGTAACATGACCAATAAGTTGCCACCTGTTCCATCAAAACATTACACACAAAAGACAACATTCCTCCGCCCAGGAGAGCAACCACCAAGAAAAGGTGTTAAAACCAATCCTCGCCCAGGACAACTGGAAGCTGCTAGAGACTGGAATATGCTGGCAGATGTTGGTCAACGGCTTATTTTTCCACCTGAGATTGCCACCACTAACCTTCGACCAGATATTGTCTTGTGGTCTGGATCAGCACGCCTTGTTCACCTGGTAGAGTTAACAGTGCCATGGGAGGATGCTGTAGATGAGGCGTATGAGAGGAAGAAACTGCGGTATGCTCAACTAGCCACTGAAGCGGAACAGCGAGGATGGAGAGTTCGGGTTTACCCAGTGGAAGTGGGTTGTCGAGGATTTGTGGCACACTCTACAACCCGGTTTCTCAGAGACGTCGGATTCAGTGGCCAAGAGTTGCGTCGCACAGTGAAGAACTTATCTGAAGCAGCAGAGAGGAGCAGCAACTGGCTGTGGTTGAGACGGAAAGATTCTGGCTGGGGACAGGTAAGTAAGCTGGGCTGAGTTGAGTGGGGGACGGAGGGGGGTGATGCTGGGACGCCAGAATCACCGTCGAGCCCTCTTGAGGTGTCGTGGGCTAGTCGACGAAACACTGAGGATGGAAGGTGCCCACTTGAAAACCCCAGAGATGTACCCTACTTAGCTCAATCCAGACGGTTGTCATGCTGATGCGCTGGGGAGGCCGCACTTTGGTTGATCCCCGGAGCCAGCATCGCAGCCGTTGTGTGTGCTGATGCGCCAGGGAGGCAAAATAAGCTGATCCCTGGAGCCAGCATTACACTTCAGCCATTAACACCAGACAGAAGGATATCTACATCATCATATGGAAGGAAACGTAAATGGATGGAGACACACATGGATCACATTAGTTTACTGTAAAGCTACGTCTTAGTTGGTGCTTATCTTGGCGAGAGCCGAGTTCAAATCAGCATGAAGTTTTAACATCTACTCTCGTGTAATGGAAATCATTTTTTAGGAGGCTTAGACATTTATTAGAGGGTGAGTTCAGTTGGAGAAAATAGGGTGGTGTGCCTCAAAAAAAAAAAAGAATATATATATATATATATATATATATATATATATATATATATATATATCAAGGTGTGCTGCAGCAGGGAGAAGGTTGGGAACCACTGCTTTAGAGCATGTATAAATAATTGTACCTGGACATAAGCAATATTAATAGTTCTTCCACAAGGGTATCCCTCCTTGTTGTCTTGCTGTGTTTAATATCTTTCGTTTTCCACTGACAAACATATCCGACATTTCCCTTTGACTCATCATGATGTCAATAATATTATATTATTATAGAAGTAATAGAATGCAATGTAATTCTGTGTTGTCAATATAATCACTGGACAACGATGAACTATCAATCAAAAACGAATGAATGCCGCCGATGCCTTGAGACTTGCAATTATATCACACAGCAACCGTCACCAACTTCATTCCAGATCCGGGTTACATTAGAAAAGAATGATGATAGAAAAACGTATTTTATTCGTTTGTGAAGATTATATTATGTGTTGGGGGGGGGGGGGGGGTCAAAAAGTGGAAGACATAATGTCATGTAGATCGTCTAGGGGGGGCAAACCAAGGTCAGGGAGGGATAACTGCCCTATAGCAAATGACGTCCCTGCCAGTAACCCCTCTCACAAATTAGCAGCGGCTTGTTCTAGAGTTTGACCTCCAGCATTCAATTAATTTTTCAAACTTCTCCTACTGCTGGACATGAGGTTTACTTGACAGAAGACCTGCTGTGGTTTTTTAATTATTTAGCAACATCTAAACCACCCTTCTCTTGTTGCTTTTCATTAAATTAAACACTTGTTTGGCAAACATTAACCTTTTTTGTGTTTGAATCTTTAACAAAAAAAGTATGCAATATCTTATTCTTGTACTTCTTCTAAACCTATTAATTTACAACTGAAACACATAGATATTCCCATCAAATACAGGAAAACAATAGGTTTAAAACTGTGTAACCTGAGTCGCACAACTGTATTTATTACAAGTCTTAGGTGTGACTGGTTACTCTACACAGCTTGAAAAGGGTACTTAAAACACAAAAAATCTGGAAGTGGTATTTCTATTTGAGTTGGTAACTGTATTTGAGTTGATAAATCAATTTAGATCGAGTCAATTCATCTACTGTTTATTATGGATCCAGTACAAAATAAAATGGATTACAATTGAGTAATTACAATTGTCGGAAATATAATCGACTGGGTTGTGTTACAGATTCTGTAGATTCTCTGTGAGCCAATGAGAAAGCTATATTACTCTGTGTATCCAAATGAGAAAAAATATATTCATTTTGTGACATATTTTAATGTAACAGCATTAAATGAAACACCACATAGTCTAAAATATCTCTAGGAAAAAAGTATGTTAGAACAAGAACATTTAGCTTACAACAGTATGCAAAAGTAACAATGCTACATTCTTGAATTTGTAGATATTAGAAATTATAATTACATTAAAAAATCAGTTTTAAAAAAAAAATTTGCTGTCAAAGGTCACCTGAGTTTGAGTTGAATCATTCTGTCTTAGTGAGTCAAACTAGTTCATTATAAGGCTTCTTTTCTCCAAGGTTTGCATTTGTTTGGACTTAAAACCCAGAGTGAATGAAATGTGCATCTATATATACAATTGTGCTGGGATTCAATTACCAATTATTCGCTTGAATCCCAGCACATGAACTAATCTGTGAAAACCCCATACTCACATATTAAGTACTTTAAATGCATGTGAAGTGAAGTGCAATCCCCGTGCCTAAATACAATTATACATTTTAAACACTCGTGTTTATTACACAAAAATACACACAGGGGCAGGGCACGTTGCTACAGTACAGTAAAAAAAAAAGATTTATTCTATTAGGCATCCAGTGTAAAGCCTGGTTTCCACCAGAGACGTGACACATGATGACGACCCTGTCATCAGCCAGGCCCAGCAATTATAACAGCTTAGGACCCCAAAACAATGGATATATATTTAAAAAAAAAAAAAAAAGGTGGGGAACATATGGAGGCACATTGCCGTACATAATAAAATATCTGGTAAAGGATTGTTTTTGTTTGTAAAACATTTGTTTAAATAGGTAATACTACATTGTTTGTTGCACATGTATAACTTTATGGATCATTAACAATGTTCTACATTTATAGTATATTCTCAATATTCAGTACATTGAACCACAAACAAACCAGAACAGACAACACCAGCAAATACCACCATCATTACATGTTAAAATGTGAATTTAAATGTTACATTATATTTAAGATGCTAAAATGTTACCAGAAGGAAATTGTAGTCACTGTATATGTGTATTTGCTTGGAGCAGGGTGTCTGCTAATAAATAAATAAATATAATAATAATAGTATTTTTCTGCAAGATTATTTTGTTCCATAGGCTACACTGTTTTTTTAAAGTCACTCTTGCTGAGGAATGTAAATAAAATAAAATAAAAAAGACCTTGTTGGCTTTCCAGTTAGTTTGCATTTCCTAAAGGTATTATCAATAGCAGGCACATTTATTTAAGAAAAAGTTGATTTGCAAATGGGATCAGTAAATCTTTACAGAAACCATTCTGTCATGTAAAAAAAAAGTCACCTATGGGGCACATCTTTCAAATATCCATCTGATAACGATAACCCATTAATCCAATTTTGTTTGGCAATCCATAATCAACAAATGTATGCTACATTATATAGTATTACTAAAATAAGATGCAGTAATTTGTAATGTAGTATGGGGTTATTGTACATCAAATTAATTTTGGAATATTCCCCACCTCACCATTTGAAATTCTTTTGATATCGCACATGGAAGGACCTGGAAGTGTTTTATGGAGAATCCCAAAATATTATAACTCTAAAGTTATGGGTGTATAATGGCATGACAGATGAAAACAAGTACTGAAAATAGACAATGGTCAGATCTTTCAAAGTATTCAAGATATATCTCTTAATACTCTCTGCACACACAGAACTGCTCTAGTTGTGTAATGTGTCATTACCCATTGGTGACCATGGTTGTTAATGTGATTAAGGCAAAAGTGCAATAACGGAACTACAAATACGACATTGTAATTGCGAGAACTCCTGAACCAACTCACTAATAGTATTTTGTTAGAATGAATCAGTTTAGCAAGGTTTGCATCAATCTAGACAGCAAATAAGTGATGGAACAGTAAACTTTGGTTTCTTTCTCTTTTTGGGAAGTTGTGTGCGAGCATGACGCATAACACACTACACATGAGTTATTTTGGACTATTTGTACTACAACATTTTTTTAAATGTTTTTTTTAATTGTGTATTCCTGCCACTTGTTTTATGTACTGCAGTGTACAGCAGTAGACTCAGTCTTATAGACCTTAGTAGAACAGAACCCTTTCATGTGTTTTTCGTGATCATAATCACCGGAATGGCGTCATAATCATAATCACATAACACAACAAAGTAATAATCATAATCACTTATAATCAACCTAAACGTCATCGTCTGACACCTGTCCACTCTTGAAGCCATAGATATACACATAATTATGGAGAAAAAATAGGACTATCTGTGTCTATTAGTGTGACTATTAGTGTGTGTGTGTCTGTGTGTGTGTGTGTGTGTGTGTGTGTGAGTGTGTGTGTGTGTTTATGTGTGTGTGTGTGTGTGTGTGTGGTTGAATAATAAAACCTAGGTGCCTGTTCAGGCATTTTCAACCACAACTCTGCCTGTCACTCACTTCATCAGCGGATCCTACAACACTTTTACAGTCATGTTTGGATATCCCACCCAATTAAATTTAACAAAGCATGTCCCAGTGACTTTCCCCACTGCCATTTGTGCATGCACTCAGAACACTTCTCTTAGAGCCCAATCAAACAAAATAGGAGATTAACTGAAGTGAAAGTTTAGCAGTTTCGGTAGCAGTAGTGACACAGTGAAAGAGGCCTCAGAATAGAAAAAATTGGATTTTATAAATGTGGTTTTGAAGCAATTTGTGAAACGACAGGATGGCAAAAAACAGTACCTATAAAAATAATATTACCACCAATGGGTAGTATGGGAGACTGTAGGTGTGTAAATACAGAAATATGGCTTTCAATGTGTATTTTCACATCAGATAATACAGAGTACATGTATGTAATACAACATTTTTTTTTTTTTTTGAGTTTGGGATTGGTCCCTTTAAAGTACAATCTGCTCTTCCTGGAGATGTTTTTTTTGGTTCACTCCCATTACAATAGTTTTATTTCTTTATGAAGTGCCTTTTGAACTCACTTCATAATGGAGTCCAATGAGCTCCAGTGAACTAGTTCTTGGAGACGCTAAAATATAAGGTGTTTGTTTCAACTTGGAAGCAATTATGCGCATGCCTCTGAATCATTGGAAGCATAAGATCTTCTGTGCTAATTATTATTACGAGTGGACTAGGCACTACTGACAAAAAACTTTCTTCATTCAAGGTGACATAAACACTGGATTATGAATCTGGAAGCTTAAAATTACTTTTACTTTTTTTACAGCGAAATGTCATTCAGTTTTTACATGAAAGCACCCACATTTAATTCTCCATTTGCCCACTAAAGCTAAAAATAATAATTATAATCAAAAATAAACATTTTAATACCAAAAAGTAGATGCTGTCTGTTTTTATTTGTCTGCTAAAGCTCTCTTTAATAACTGATATACTATATGTACAGATGTTAACAAGTAACTGAATAGTAATCAGAAAGACCTGGAGGCAGTGTGGTCCAGTGGTTAAAGTCCAGGGCTTGTAACCAGAAGGCCACCTGTTCAAATCCCACCTTTGCCACTAACTGACTCACTGTGTGACTCTGAGCAAGTCACTTAACCTTCTTGTGCTCCATCCTGCGGGTGAGATGTTAAATCAATGTCCTATTGTAAGTTACTCTGCATATAATGTACAGTTCACAGCCTACCACTGTAAAGCGCTTTGTGATGGTGGTCCAAATAAATATATTATTATTACTATTATATCTGTAAACATATAAACCAAAAAAGAGACCACATCTAAACTTTAAATCTAACCTTGCTTATATGGGAAAACAGGCTGCAGTACCTTGTAACAACAAATGGGGGTCTGTATCCTGTATGATACTTGAATAAGGCTGTCTTGTGTAAATGTATTCCCTTCAAAGTTGTTCTGCTTAGTTACGTCTCACTGTTGAAATACATTTACATGAAACATATTTATCAATTTTCACAATTTATTTCTAAAAATAAAACAAATGCAATTTTGTTTTAAAGGCCCTACCTCAAGGTTTACCAAGGTAAATTTCCCCTGTAATTTGCTATACATTTACACAGATGGCAATAAGACTCCCATTGCATAGTAGTTTGATCCATTCCTGGTTTTACTATGAGTTTAATAAGACACACCTAATCTTGGTACCTATACACTCTGGCTAATCAAGCTGGTATTAAAACATGGAATGGGTGAAACTGCTATGCAATAGGAGTCTTTATTTCCATCCCTGAATCATTTATATAAGATACAAAACAGTGACAGATCTCCCAACAACTTGTATAACTACTAAAACTAAAACACTATGTACTTTAGAAGATGGCTTACCATACTATAGAGTGGCAATATTTAGATCCATCTCTGTTTAGATTATGACAATAGACCCCAGTGTATTATTTATCATGAAGATATACAGTCCAGAAATTCATGACATAAGCATTGACAGAATCCATATACCATGACTATGACAAGGCTAGATGGAACCAAACTGACAAATATGACCCCTAAAGTTACTTTCTGAATGACCAGCAGGTAGATCCCAAGAGGCAAGGAGCTAAAGTATAACAGACCCAGCAACCAAACGACTATCTGTGCCAATGTCTGGCAGAGCAAAGAAGTGCAATTCCACATGGTCCAGCGACGAGACATCGAAGCAAGGGAGTCGAAACTAGAGGGTCTGTAAACCTCCACAGCAGGGGCAGTCGAGCCCTGAGATGGAGAGGGCTCCCTTTGGACCTCCATGATGGTAATGACCAGACAGTTTGAAGAGCTGTGTGAAGGGTTCACAAAGGAGGTCAGTCTCTTTGAGCTCAGCAGCAGTTCAGCTGAATTCTCTTGCAAATACCTCTTGGTCCTCACCCCAAGGCTCAGGGTGGCCACAATGTTGTGGTCGTCAGGAAGGTTATCCACAGCTTCATCTGGCAGACTAGTCTCATATCGACAAAAAGGGCAGGTGATGGCATTCTGTGGGGATTCCCTGAGATCGATGATCTTGTACAGGCACTTGCTGCACATCCGATGACAGCACTCCAAGACCTTAGGCCTCCTGTCCCTCAGGTTGTAGAAATTGTAGCAGATCTTGCACTCTATTTCCTCTGTAAAGCTGGTGTCCACCATCTCCTCCAAGAACTGGCCAGTCATTGTGAAGATTGCTCAGAGAAGATCAAACAAGAAACGTTGAAACTATGTCCTGGGTCAGCTAGAGGAAGGACAGATCATCCCAGAGTAGCAAGAGTCTGCACAGATCCCTGCAAAGTTCACACACTGCTTTGGTTTGCAGCTGTCGTGGGGTATGCAGCAAAAAGTGGGCAGTTCTATTTTGAAAGCCTTTTCATGCGTTCTGTGTTGAGAGATAAAAAAAAATGTTTTTTGTTAACTTTGCGTTGGTAATAAACAAAAGGACAAAGCTTGTTCTGTAACTCAGCTGCTGGATATTTCTAGCCCTTTATTGTTGCTTATGAAATGCAGCCCAATTAGTGGCTTCACATTTGTTTATGGTACAATGATGATGGCGTCAATGCAGTTCAAACCCTTTTAATCTGCATTGATTGTGCTTTTTTTTTTTTAGAAATCACAAATACATCAATGTGTTTTCTGGTTACAAGCTATGTACTAGTCTTATACCTTCCTCAAGCTTTACTACAGTTACTGACACCGGATATGCCAATACGTATCTCACAGCTGTACTAATATCTACAGAAACTCTTAATTCATTAAACTGTTTAGAAACAGCTGATACAAAGGAGGAAGCAATCACTACATACACTGGCTAAACTCAATATAGGAATACAGATTTAAAAAAACATGTTTTTCTACCAATAGATGTAAAAAGGCTTTACCATCTTCATGTGTGTAAAATATCTAAAGTTTCTAAAATGCTCTCAGTTGTCTATCTTGTCTAAAGTGGAGACCACCAGAGAGATTAATAATGATCTATATCTCATCATTCCTGTTGATTATATATACAATTATTTTTCAACCTGTATAATTGCAGGTCCCTTTCAATTCGAAGATGACCACCAACATACTTTTGGGATATGCCTGTGTCACAAAGACGGCCGGAGTGGGTGGCGTCAGACCAGAGCCCGGAAATAAATAAACAAAGAGGTGTGGTTTGGTGGAGCTGAGTGAATGCTTTCGCTCAGCATTTAATAAACAGAACAGAAAATAAAAAGGGTTGAACACAAAACAGGACACGGCACTTGAGCCAAAATAAACAGACAAACAAAACATACTACACAGACAAACACGATGAGCTGCTATTTTTCTTATTTATTGTTACAATTACCTCCGTCTCCAATCCCGTTCTCCACTCACCGAACACACAACCCCGAGTGAAAGAAATGTGCATCTGTATATACTGTTGTGCTGGGATTCAATTACTAATTAATTATTCACTTGAATCCCAGCACGTGAATTAATTCTGTGCAACCCCGTGCTCACATATTACATTTAACCAGCACGTGAAGTGATTTGTGCCCTCCTCGTGCCTAAATACAAATCTACATTTTAAATCACACGTGAAACACAGACCCGTTTATATCCCGTGTACCAATGACTATACACCGACATTAACACACGCAACACACAACACATAACGCACAAAATACACACAGGGGCGGGCACTTCGTCACATATACCCCCCCCTGTGCAAAGCACACATGGCCTCAATGGCCACCTCCCCCCTTAAAAATCCAGCAGTCCAGAACAAAGTCTCGGGCTGGGAAGGAAGTCTTCAGTGGGCCCATGGCTGGCCATGCTGTCAGCACCCCTGCCGGTAGTGGCACGGCTGACAGCCTGCTGGTCCACGCCTGCAGCGAAATTGCTGCGGGGAATGCTGGTCTCCTGACCTCTCCCCCTTTCTTCATAGCCGGTAGCTCCCCTTGGTGGGGCTCCGACCACAGTACTTCCGGCAGCGAAGAAGCTGCAGTGGGAGCAGGACTCCGGACCTCCCCCACGATCTCCGGCAGCAAAACTGCTGCAGTGGGAGCAGGCCTCCTGACCTCCCCCACCTTCTTCGTGGCCGGCAGCTCCCCTTGGTGGGGTTCCGGCCATAGTACTTCCTGCTGCGATGCGGAGCAACTGGCAGCCCCAGGCGATGCGGAGCGGCTGGCAACCCCAGGCGATGCGGAGCGGCTGGCAACCCCAGGCGACGCGGAGCAGCTGGCAACCCCAGGCGACGCGGAGCGGCTGGCAAACCCAGGCGACGCGGAACGGCTGGCAGCCCCAGGCGACGCGGAGCGACAGGCAGCCCCAGGCGACGCGGAGCGACAGGCAGCCCCAGGCGACGCGGAGCGACAGGCAGCCCCAGGCGACGCGGAGCGACAGGCAGCCCCAGGCGACGCGGAGCGACAGGCAGCCCCGGGGGATGCGGAGCGACAGACAGCCCCGGGCGATGCCAGACAGGCATCCTTGGGCGAAGCGTGGCAAGCATCCTTGGGCGAAGCGTGGCAGGCATCCTTGGGCGAAGCGAGGCAGGCATCCTTGGGCGAAGCGAGGCAGGCATCCTTGGGCGAAGCGAGGCAGGGAGTCAGGACGAGCTGGGGTGCGGGTGTTGGCCCTCTTTTCGACCTCTGCGGGTGGGCGGTTCTTCCCCGTGCTTCTCTCAGCAGCCTATGCAAGGGCAGCTGCCAGCATCTAATCCTGATCCTTCTGGTGAAGGGAGAGGCAGCTCTGCTTCTCTCAGCAGCCTATGCAAGGGCAGCTGCCAGCATCTAATCCTGATCCTTCTGGTGAAGGGAGAGGCAGCTCCTGCTCCTCTCCCCCTGATGGTAATGGAGGCAGAGGCAGCTCCCACTCCTCTCCTCGTGATGGTGGGGAAAGTGATACCAGCAGGCATTCATCCTCTGCTGGTGGGGGAAGTGATACCAGCAGGTATTCATCCTCTGCTGGTGGACAGGGACCCAGCAGGCATTCACCCTCTGCTGGTGGACAGGGACCCAGCAGGCATTCACCCTCTGCTGGTGTGATGGGGAAACCAGCAGGCATTCTTGCTCTGCTGGTGAAGGTGGGAACAGCTGCCTCTCAGGCTTCGGATTCCCGCGGTCCCCCCGTCGGGGGCTGGACGCTCGCGGTCCCCCCGTCTGGGCGCTGGACGCTCGTGGTCCCCCCGTCTGGGTGCTAGTTCCTCCTCTTCATACTGGGTGGGGCATATGGCTAACGTGTGCCCATAAGCCCCACAGCCAGGGCATAACTCTGCCGCGAGGTTCTTTAAAAAAACCTCCCAGCCATCATCCCCGACCTCCTCCCTTTTGGGCTGTGGACGCCCTGACTCCTCCCTTTTGGGCTTTGGACGTTCGGGCTCCTCCCACTCAGGCGTAGGACGTTCGGGCTCCTCCCGCTTGGGCTGTGGATGCTCAGGCTCCTCCCGCTTGGGCTGTGGACGCTCAGGCTCCTCCCGCTTGGGCTGTGGACGCTCAGGCTCCTCCCGCTTGGGCTGTGGACGCTCAGGCTCCTCCCGCTTGGGCTGTGGACGCTCAGGCTCCTCCCGCTTGGGCTGTGGACGCTCAGGCTCCTCCCGCTCAGGTACTGGAGAGGGCAGCGACTGCTCCTCTCCCTCTTGCTCACTGGAAGGCATCCCTCCCATGTCTGCAGCTAGGTACCCCAGCACCACCATGGTGAGGTCACGAACTGATGCCGGGTTATGCTGTTGCTCCCAGTCCTCCCATCGTTTTCCATCTCGCATCTGCAGCATGTGAATAACCCAGGGGAGGTCACTGGCGAAGTTCCCCTCGGGGTGCACCAGCCAGTCCCATATTTCCCGAGACGGTGGGGAACCCGGTGGCAGTGGGGGTAGAGGGGTGGCTACTGCCCTGTTGTGGCTGTCCTCCTCCCAGCCCGGCATGCAGGATGAGTGCTGCAGCTGTTGTTGTTGCTGCTGCTGCTTCCGCTGCTTCCTGCAGCTCTTTCTTCCCATCCTCGCTGTACTATTTTTTTTTTTTTTGTAATCCAAAAAAATGCGGTTCCTGCTCTGGCCTGAGTCCTGGAGGCGCTGTAGATCCCACTCAGGACACCACGTTTCACAAAGACGGCCGGAGTGGGTGGCGTCAGACCAGAGCCCGGAAATAAATAAACAAAGAGGTGTGGTTTGGTGGAGCTGAGTGAATGCTTTCGCTCAGCATTTAATAAACAGAACAGAAAATAAAAAGGGTTGAACACAAAACAGGACACGGCACTTGAGCCAAAATAAACAGACAAACAAAACGTACTACACAGACAAACACGGTGAGCTGCTATTTTTCTTATTTATTGTTACAATTACCTCCGTCTCCAATCCTGTTCTCCACTCACCGAACACACAACCCCGAGTGAAAGAATTTGCATCTATATATACTGTTGTGCTGGGATTCAATTACTAATTAATTATTCACTTGAATCCCAGCACGTGAATTAATTCTGTGCAACCCCGTGCTCACATATTACATTTTACCAGCACGTGAAGTGATTTGTGCCCTCCTCGTGCCTAAATACAAATCTACATTTTAAATCACACGTGAAACACAGACCCGTTTATATCCCGTGTACCAATGACTATACACCGACATTAACACACGCAACATACAACACATAACACACAAAATACACACAGGGGCGGGCACTTCGTCACAGCCTGCCATAGGTAGGTATTCACTAAGCATTTTATATCAGAGCTGCCGATAGGCCTCTCCGTAGGGTGACGTCATCAGTCCCGCCTACGGAAGGATTAAACAGTGAACCCGCGGAGACCATTTTCTCTTTTGCCTCTCACCTAAGGTAAGGTAAACTTCTGTGTTACTACACTGACTGTGTTTTAAAAAGAGCTTTTCCGAGTCGACTGCAGTGGGCTGTGTTCTACCTGCCCCGCTGTCGAGAATACATCACCAGCTGCCTCGGCCCGTCCACCCCGGTGTGTCGGGCCTTCAAAGAAAAATAAGTGTGTTCTCCCCCTTTTGTTTTTTCACTTGCCTGCCACAGCTTCCTTCAGCCTGTGTGTCTCCCTGATGTATGATGCGCGCTAACCAGGTGCGTGACCACACACAGGTTAGGGTAGGCATCGCTGCATTAACTGCCCCCCGGTGCTGCGGTACCTTGCTGCAGGCTCAGCCCTTGGTACTTCTGTGCCTCAGTGCACACAGTGCTCAATGCACCCACCGCATATGGTGCCTGGTAATCACGGTGCTCAGTGCACTCATTGCGGACGGTACTCGTGGAGCGCCTCAGTGCACTTGGTGCACACGGTACTCGGTGAGCATGGTACTCGGTACAAACGGTGCTCGGTGCACTCACTGCGCATGGTGCTTGGTACGCACTGTGTCTAGTACTTCAGTGCACATAGTGCCCTTGGTGCTCAGTACACTCAGACAGAGCTGCAGTCCACCGCGGCACCAGGCAACCGGGCCCTCCCACAAGGCAGGGGGAACGCAGGGCGAACGCAGGGCGTGGCGCATCCACGCAACAGCCCGAAGGCAGTTCCAGGGCCATCGCCCCAGGCAGCCACCTCAGTGTGCTCCGCCCCAACCTCAGCAGACCCAGCAGGGGCCCTGAAGACCCATCCCAATATTGGCACGCTTGCATCTCAGACACCTGGGTGCTCGCCACCGTGTACACCGGTTACATGCTACAGTTCCGCATGGGGCCTCCTCCCTTCCGAGGGGTCACAAATACATCTGTGACAGACCCTTTCCAGGTCTTGGTACTTCAGCAAGAAGTCCCATGGAGAGGGGTTCTACTCGAAATACTTCCTGGTACCCAAGAAGGATGCCGGCTTTTGCCCCATCCAAGATCTGAGACTCCTCAACGAATTTGTCAAGGAAAGGAAGTTCCAAATGTTGACTCACTGTCACATTCTCCAGTCCGTCCGTCCAGGTGACTGGTCTACCACTGTGGACTTACAGGACGCGTACTTCCACGTTCCCATTCGTCCTGCTTACAGGAAGTACCTCCGCTTCACCTTTCAGGGGAGCGTTTACGAGTTTTCCGTGCTGCCATTTGGCCTCTCCTCAGTTCCTTGTACGTTTTCAAAGTATGTGGAGACTATGCAGGCCCACTTGCGGTTGCAGGGGATCAGAGTATTGGACTACCTTGACGATTGGTTGATTTGTTCCCAGTCGCGAGAGGGAGCAGTGGCCCACATGGCGATTGTGACAGAGCATCTGGTGAGGCTGGGCCTCATCCTCAGTGCAGTGCACAACGGACTTGGGGCTCCGGCTAGACTCCAGTGCTATTCAAGATTGCCTCTCCCTGTTTTGGCAGGGATCGGAGGTTACCTTGGTGTTGTGCCAAAAATTATTGGGTCTGATGGCCGCAGCTGTATCAGCCATCGAGCTGGGCTTACTTTGCATGCTCCCGCTGCAAGTGTGGCTCAATGCGTTCCACTTGCATCCAAGGCACAACAGACGCCGTCGGCTGGCAGTGTCTCGCTTGTGTTCGGCAGCCCTGCGCTGGTGGAGGCGGGCCTCTCACCTGCGCAAAGGCGTGTGGATGGGAGCAGTGGTAAACCGTAAAGGGGGTGACGACGGACACCGCCAACTTGGGCTGGGGGGCAGTCTGGGAAGAAAGAGGAGTCTTTGGCACCTGGAGTTGCTGGCGGTTTACCTTGCTCTTCAGAACTTTCTTCCGGTGTTCCAAGGGGCACATGTGTTGGTGTGGACGGACAACACATCAGTGGTGGCATATGTCAACCACCAGGGTGGCCTTCGATCCCCAGGGTTGCATCGCATTGCCTTCCGGCTCCTGACTTGGGCACAATGGAACTTGCTGTCCCTATGGGTGACGCATCTTTCTGGAGTGGCGAACTGGGCAGCGGACCTCCTCTCTCTCAAGAGAGGGTACACATCCGTCGGAGTGGCAGCCTAGAGAAGGTCTGGTTAGAGAAGGCGACAGTTCTCCTAGTGGCCCCCCGGTGGCCCAGGAGAATCTGGTTTTCGACCTTGTGCCAGCTCCTACAAGGCCCCTGAACGGGACCACTGGTCAGCCCTTGGGCTATCTTACACGGTCATGAGCATGTTGCAGAAACAGAGGAATTATCAAAAACTGGTGTCTGACTAGAGGTCATGACCCCGTATCTTGCCCTATGCAAGAACTGCTGGATGCTGGTAGGTCACCTTCTACATTGAAGGTGTATTTGGCGGCCATTTCTGTGTGCAATTCCCCCATTGATTCTGTACCTCTGGGTGCGCATTTCTTGGCGACCCGTTTTCTCAAAGGTGCTTGGGGATTACGCCCTTCATGTATGGACGTTCTCCCCGAATGGAACCTTGATATTATACTGGAGGCTCTCACAAAGGCCCCGTTTGAGCCTATACACTCCATAGAGTTGAATTATCTGTCTATGAAAACAGCCATCCTCTTGGTTATCACCTCCGCAAAGCGGGTCAGTGAGCTACAGGCGCTGTCGGTACACAGCTCCTGTATGCATATTTGGGATGATGGCAGTAGGGTGTCACTACGTACATACCCTGGTTTCCTCCCAAGGTGATCACAGCCTTCCACATGAACTGGAACTGGAGTCTTTCCATCCACCTCCGTTTTCTTAGGAAGAGGAAGACTCCCTCTGCCCGTTGCATTGAGGTGTTACGTGGATAGGACAAGAGCTCTGCGTAATTCTGACCAGCTCCTTGTCTGTCACGGTATATGGACCCTAGGACATGCCCTCTCGAAGCAGCGACCGTCGCACTGGATTGTGGACACGATTGTGTATGACAATGCCGGCTTGCCCCCACCTGGGCGGGTAGCCGTGCACTCTACCAGAGGGTTGGCTACATCTTGGGCCCTCTGGTCTTCACCACATACTTTCTCCAGGTTCTACCTCCTTAACTCTTTGAGTAGTACGAAAGTACCGGTATGTTCACTGCTCTCTGGTCCCCAGGGAGTACGAACGTAACGGTACGTTCTGGAACTTTAAACTTTAATTACCGAGCCTACAAAACCTCTGATAACAAGATATCGTAACACTGGGTTTCTGTAACACCTTTTATTGGTCTCTTTTGTGGTTGTTCCAACCCGTTGTTTATTGTCTACCTGTTATTTTTTTAGTCAAAACCTTTCCCTATGACAAAGTAAAACATATTTATTTGTTTGATTTATTTACGGATAAAACATTATTATCTGTCTGTATTTCGTCAGTGTTCATTACATACATACAAACATATAGCTTTCAGCTTGTTTGTACGCTGTACTTGTAATTATCAAACGCATGCAGAAGACAGAAAAAAAACTCACTCCCGTAGGACTGGCACTGCATTTTAGAATTCACTACTCAAAGGGTTCATGTGGTAGTTCCTTCCCTGCTTTCATTAGGCACTCGGGTCCTTGAGGTTGCAAGCTCGCACCGCTAACCCTTGGGTTATGCGGTTCTGATGCATCCCTCCTCTGCTGCCGTTCCTTCTCCCTCACAACTGCTCTGGTATACTTTCCCAAAAGTATGTTGGTGGTCTGTGGCAATGTGCCCCGCCCCTGTGTGTATTCTTGTGTTTTATGTTGTATGTTACGTGTATTAATGTTGGTGTATTGTAGTTGCTGCAAATGGGTGTGTGTAGCACGAGTTATCTAAAATGTATAATTGTATTTAGGCACGGGGATTGCACTTCACGTGCATTTAAAGTATTTAATATATGAGCACGAGGTTGAACATAATTAGTTCACGTGCTGGGATTCAAGTGAATAATTAATTAGTAATTGAATCCTGGCACAATAGGGTATATATAGATTTTAATTCACTCAGGGTTGTGTGTTCGGTGAGTGGAGAACTGGTGTGGAGAGGGGGTAAAAGAAACTAAAATAATAATAAGTGTTTAGACTCACCGTGTTTGTTTGTCTGTTAGTCCACCGTTTGTTTAAGTGTTAGTCAGTTTTGTTTGTCTATTTATTTTGGCTTAAAGTGCTGTGTTCTGTTTTGTTCAACCTTTTATTTATTTGTTTATTAAAACACTGAGCGCTGCCGCGACTCAGTTTCATCAGTACTGCCTGTCTCTGTGTTTATTCTGGCCTGAAGTCATCCCTGCAGCTAGCCTGTTACATGGTTGTATTCGAATTGAAAGGGAATCTTAGATTACTTACCGTAACCCTGACGACCACCAATCAGCAAGGTTGCTTTGGTCGCCCTCATGGGTTCGATGCAAAAAGAGAACATGGCTTCTGTGGCTTACTGTTTAATACCTCGGTAGGCGGGATCGAGGACGTCACCCCAGGAAGGGACTTATCGGCAGCTCTGATATAAAGAGCTCAGTGAATACCTACCAATAGGAGGCATATCACATTAGTAATGTGTTGGTGGTCGCCTTCTCTGTCAGGGAACCAGGGTTATGGTAAGTAACCTAACATTTTAAATGAAGCAAAAACAGCTTTCAATCTAATACTTTACACAAGAAACAATAAACCCAGAGAATGGGTCTAAGTTACCTTCCTTGTACAGTATGCAGTGTTGAAGAAACATGGTGGTGCAGTATATATATATATATAGGTGTGAAAAAATGCTGTAAAGTAAGAATGCTTTCAAAAATAGACATGTTAATAGATTATATTTATCAATTAACTAAATGCAAAGTGAGTGAACAGAAGAAAAATCTAAATCAAATCCATATTTGGTGTGACCACCCTTTGCCTTCAAAACAGCATCAATTCTTCTAGGTACACTTGCACAAAGTCAGGGATTTTGTAGGCATACAGTCAGGTGTATGATTAAACAATTATACCAAACAGGTGCTAATGATCATCAATTCAATATGTAGGTTGAAACACAATCATTAACTGAAAGAGAAACAGCTGTGTAGGAGGAATAAAACTGGGTGAGGAACAGCCAAACTCAGCTAACAAGGTGAGGTTGCTGAAGACAGTTTACTGTCAAAAGTCATACACCATGGCAAGACTGAGCACAGCAACAAGACACAAGGTATTTATACTGCATCAGCAAGGTCTCGCCCAGGCAGAAATTTCAAGGCAGACAGGGGTTTCCAGATGTGCTGTCCAAGCTCTTTTGAAGAAGCACAAAGAAACGGGCAACGTTGAGGACCGTAGACGCAGTGGTCGGCAAAGGAAACTTACTGCAGCAGATGAAAGACACATCATGCTTATTTCCCTTCGCAATCGGAAGATGTCCAGCAGTGCCATCAGCTCAGAATTGGCAGAAAACAGTGGGACCCTGGTACACCCATCTACTGTCCGGAGAAGTCTGGTCAGAAGTGGCCTTCATGGAAGACTTGCGGCCAAAAAGCCATACCTCCGACGTGGAAACAAGGCCAAGTGACTCAACTATGCACGAAAACACAGGAACTGTGGTGCAGAAAAATGGCAGCAGGTGCTCTGGACTGATGAGTCAAAATTTGAAATATTTGGCTGTAGCAGAAGGCAGTTTGTTCGCCGAAGGGCTGGAGAGCGGTACACGAATGAGTGTCTGCAGGCAACAGTGAAGCATGGTGGAGGTTCCTTGCAAATTTGGGGCTGCATTTCTGCAAATGGAGTTGGGGATTTGGTCAGAATTAATGGTCTCCTCAATGCTGAGAAGTACAGGCAGATACTTATCCATCATGCAATACCATCAGGGAGGCATCTGATTGGCCCCAAATTTATTCTGCAGCATGACAACGACCCCAAACATACAGCGAAAGTCATTAAGAACTATCTTCTGCGTAAAGAAGAACAAGGAGTCCTGGAAGTGATGGTATGGCCCCCACAGAGCCCTGATCTCAACATCATCGAGTCTGTCTGAGATTACATGAAGAGAGAGAAGCAACTGAGGCTGCCTAAATCCACAGAAGAACTGTGGTTAGTTCTCCAAGATGTTTGGGCCAACCTACCTGCCGAGTTCCTTCAAAAACTGTGTTCAAGTGTACCTAGAAGAATTGATGCTGTTTTGAAGGCAAAGGGTGGTCACACCAAATATTGATTTGATGTAGATTTTTCTTCTGTTCACTCACTTTGCATTTTGTTAATTGATAAATATGAACTATTAACATGTCTATTTTTGAAAGCATTCTTACTTTACAGCATTTTTTCACACCTGCCTAAAACTTTTGCACAGTACTGTATATATATGTGTGTGTGGCAGAGCAGGGCTCTGCCCATGTAAATATTGGCAGGGATTGGGTTATATTCTCCTCCCTGTCCAGGTTTATTGCATCAGGTGGGTGCAATTATCAATCAATTAACACCCAGCCACATAACATAAAAGGAGGCCACAGCACCTCAGTAGGGAGAGGTAGCTGAGGAAGCAAGGGTGTTTTTCTTTGTGTGCTGTTTTTGTTCATTTTTCAAGTGAAGGCAAAGCTAAGCCTGGAAGCCTTATTTTTTGTAAGTTTTTGCTTTGTGTTTATTGTCTTTGTGTTTAAGAACCTTTTTGTTTGGCCCTCGTGCCTGTTTATTTTGTGTTTTTTATTTAATAAAAATCTTTGGTTTGAACTGCAGTCTGTCTCTGGGCCTCATCCCTTGCGCCATCCTGTCACAATATGGTTAAATGGTTACAAAATAACTGATTTCAAGACATCATCCACATCATTTCTCTCTCTCTCTCTCTCTCTCTCTCTCTCTCTCTCTCTCTCTCTCTCTCTCTCTCTCTCTCTCTCTATATATATATATATATATATATGTGTGTGTGTGTGTGTGTTGTGTGTGATTGGTCGAGCAAGGTTCCAGTTGCTCGTATATTGGATGTATATGGACAGTGAGCCTTGTCACTTATTCTAAATCACTGCGCTTCCTCACATAATTAAAAGTATCGGACGGTAGCCATCTTGCTTTTTCAGTTACAGAAGCACAGCTGTAACTATGAAACTGAGTAACCAATTACCTGCAAAAACTCCCAAAGTAGTAAGTAGACATGCAGATTTGGATGAAGAACAATTAAATGAACTGGAAGATAGCAACAACAAAAAAATACAAAATAAATTACTGTCTTTATACTCATATGTCAATTAGGAGGCTGTGTGGTCCAGTGGTTGTGACCCTGAGCAAGTCACTTAACCTCCTTGTGCTCCGTCTTTCAGGTGAGACGTAATTGTAAGTGACTCTGCAGCTGATGCATAGTTCACACACCCGAGTCTCTGTAAGTCGCGTTGGAAAAAGGCGTCTGCTAAAAATAAAAAATAAACAAAAAACGCTACAAAAAACACAAAAAGACACTTTTGCACATTATCCACCCCTCTTAGACACATACCTTGAAAAATTACTGAAATCTGAGACGTTGTTGTATTTATTTTAATACATCACGTCTGTTCTGCTCAAAGAGTATGTCTGCACTGTCAGTGACAGGGGAAAAAAATAACTCAATGGCAATGTCCACAATATTAAAAATATAGATGTACTTTCTTTTATATGTTCCAATAAAATTAATTTGCTCAGCTTAACTTAGTTTGTAGTTCAAAGGTATGAATGGGACTACTTTATTGGCGTAAGGATATTTAATAAAAAGAAAACTACTAATTTTTTGCTCTAAAAATGATTTATGTTTTCTTTCTTCAAATCCACTGTTTTATAAATGCTCTGGATTATAAATGCAACAAGGCCCTTCAGGGCGTCCATATATATGAATTTGAATATATGGACTTCGTCTCCTGCCCCACAACGCCCTGAGGCGTCCGTATATTCGACGTATTCGGACGGCCTGTTGGGCCTTGTTGCATATAATATATATATATATATATATATATATATATATATAGATATAGATATAGATATATATATATAGTAACAGCAGGGCAGTTGAGCCTAAAGATTATGGGGCTCTGGACTTTATGTTGGACCGTGGGGAAGGGTGGGAGTACTCATGTAAATTATAAATGTTACCTTTGTTAATGTGTGTGTGATTGGCCTGCATGAATGGAGTGTGCTGTGTTATAGTGGGTAAAGCTAATTTTTCTCTTTCTCTCTCTCTCTCGTCACGCTCTGCATAGCTGTGCTGCTAACTCTCTCTCTTTTAGAATTTGTGGCGACTTTGCCTGCTAGTTCGCTCTCTCTCGCTCTCTCTCACTTTCTCTCTTGATTTACACACTCTATACAAAGCCACTGTGAGTTTAAGAGTTCCAAGCTAAAAGAGCATCCAGCAAATAAACCAATGGCAATTTTCATTGCCATTAAAAGAAAAATCCTGTTGTAACATCTTCCACTGCTGAGAACCCTCGCCCCCCCCCCCCCCCCGCAGTCACTGCCACCCTGAGTTCAAGTTCATGCTGTTGCGAGAAATGACAAGCCCAAAACTAACTTGAGCGTTCCTGCCTCAGAGAGCCAACTCAGCAACCCCTGGGACCACAGTGCCAGCACTCCCACCCTTGGCTGGCACATGCCAAAACCGAACGGAAATACCCTGCATCTCTAGTCGAGCCTCCCTGGAAGCCTTCCTGGCTCAATTCGAGCTTGCAGCCACTGAGCAGGGCTGGAGCTCTGCCGCCACCGGTACAGTAGCATCACCAACTCCGGTTGCAGCATCACCCTCATGAGTTGCGACCACCGCCGGACCCAAACTGAAGCTTCCCTGCTTCTTTGGACAAGCCTCATTGGAAGCTGGCCAAATTCGCGCTCACAGCCACTGAGTACGACTGGAGCTCCTCCGCAAAACCACAATTCAGGGAAGACGAATCCTACTTGTTACTCCAGGACCAGTTACAGAACCGCAGACAGACCCCCAAAGAATGAGAAGGCACACTGGGAGCTGGCATTGCCCGCCTAGCCAGAAAAGTGTATAGTGATGAGAGCAGTAGCTTTGTTTGCCGTGTCACGCTGGATGCCTTCCTCTGCAGCCTTGAACCTGCGGAACTGCGCCATCAAGTTCGGCACGCATCTTGTTCAACACACTGTCAACACGGGGGATGCTCATCCTATCCGCCAGCGACCTCGCTGACTTCCCTTAGCCAGACAAGGAGTAGCTGATCGGATCCTACAGAAGATGTAGGCTGCAGACATCACTGAGCCATCCGACAGTCCATGGGCCTCCCCCATCATGTTTGTTCCCAAGAAGGACGGTGAATGGTGATTCTGTGTAGACTACCACCACCTCAATGATGTCACCCAGAAAGAGTCATACCCGTTGCCCTGCATTGACGAGTCCCTGGACCTGGTTCAGCTCCCTTGATCTGAAAAGTTGGTACTGGCAAGTGGAACTCACTTTGGACACGTGCCCCAAGACAACCTTCTCTACCGGGTGAGGGTTGTGGCAATTTAAGGTGCTCCGCTTCGGTCTGTGCAACAAACCTGCCACATTTGAGTGCCTGATGGAGCGAGTGCACACCAGCGTTCCCTCTTATCAGTGTCTCGTCTATCTAGACAACCTTCTTGTCCACGCTGCCACCTTCCATGAAAGTCTGGCCAACCTGCATACTGTCCTGCAGTGCCTGCAAGGAGCCGGTCTTAAACTCCATCCTGACAAGTGCCACCTGAAGTCGCCTTCCTGGGTCATTGTGTGGGGAGAGATGGGATTTGGACTGACCCGAAAATGGTAGAAGCTGTTCAACGTTGGCCAGTCCCGGCCAATTAAAGGCAACTGCATGGGTTCCTAGGGTTGGCTTCATACTACCGTTGATTTGTTCCACATTTTGCCATGATTGTCGCTCCTCTCCATCAGCTGCGACACAAACAACAGGCTTTTGTGTGGATGACGGCTTGTGAGGATGCTTTTGAGTCCCTGAAAGAGGCACTGACCCAGGCACCCATTCTGATGCCCCCTGCTCCCGCTGCTCCTTTCCTGCTCGAAACTGATGCTAGTGATCAAGGTCTAGGGGCCTTCCTATCCCAGATGATACCAAACGTGAGAGATTGTGACAGTGAGGGCTGCAGTGGTGATGTCAGACCAGAAAATGAAAACCAAACACAAAACGTACAGGCTAAACTGAGGCGCTAAGGTGCTCAGCTTTATATTAATCAAACAAAAAACAAACAGTTTAAGCAAAACACAATACTGACACCAAATCAGAAGGGCACATTGGCCAAAAACAAAATAAACGGTAACAAATTAAATCTTTACAAGATGAGTACCTTTGTTCGCTTATGGGTAGCATACACTCTTGGTTCGCTCTTTCTCCTCTAAATTCTCTCCGCTGCTCTGAGCCCGGAGTGGGTCTTTTATACTGTGGCTGGAGCTTTAATTACCTATTAAAATAATTACCTTATTAAGGCTCCATCCACATTCCCACAAGCTATTTAGGATTGGGGATTCAACCCCATCCATGCCAACCACATTTTACGAGAACGATTTAGATTTAGGTCGGGGCTGGCTCTGACTGGGCCACTCAAGGACATTTACCTTTTTGTTCCTTAGCCACTCCAGTGTAGCTTTGGCTGTGTGCTTTGGGTCGTTGTCATGCTGAAAGGTGAACTTCCGTCCCAGTTTCAGCTTTCTTGCAGAGGGCAGCAGGTTTTCCTCAAGGACTTCTTAGTACTTTGTCCCATTCATTTTTCCTTCTATCCTGACAAGTGCCCCAGTCTCTGCCAATGAGAAACATCCCCATAACATGATGCTGCCACCACCATGCTTCACAGTAGGGATGGTGTTCTTTGGGTGATGCGCTGTGTTGGGTTTGCGCCAAACATAACGGCCAAAAAGTTCAATTTTAGTTCATCAAACACAACTTTTTGCCACATGGCTACAGAATCTCCTGAGTGTTTTTTTGCATACTTCAAACATGATTCAAGGTGGGCTTTCTTGAGTAATGGTTTACTTCTTGCCACCCTACCATACAGGCAACATTTGTGGAGTGCTTGGGATATTGTTGTCACATGCACACTTTGACCAGTCTTGGCCATAAAAGCCTGTAGCTCTTGCAAAGTTGCCATTGGCCTCTTGGTAGCCTCTCTGATCAGTCTCCTTCTTGCTCGGTCATCCAGTTTGGAGGGACGGCCTGATCTAGGCAGGGTCTAGATTCTTAATAATCATCTTGACCGTGCTCGAAGGGATATTCAAGGCCTTTGATATTTTTTTATACCCATACCCTGATCTGTGTGGCAAGCCAAATT
This sequence comes from Acipenser ruthenus, assembly GCF_902713425.1. Taxonomy (NCBI): domain Eukaryota; kingdom Metazoa; phylum Chordata; class Actinopteri; order Acipenseriformes; family Acipenseridae; genus Acipenser; species Acipenser ruthenus. The sequence continues at coordinate 55,222,639 of NC_081191.1, read as the reverse complement.
ATCATTTAGAGCTATCTCAAATTCATTTATAGATATCTCTAAATATTTGAAGATATCTCTAAATATTTGAAGATATCTTCAAATCTTTAAAGATATCTCTAAATCATTTTAAGATATCTAAAATACATTTAGAGATATCTCAAAATGATTTACAGATATCTTTAAATTGACCTTCAAATGAGATATCTAAAATAAATTTTTAGATATCTTTAAATCATTTTAAGATATCTCTAAATGTTTTTGAGATATCTTCAAATGATTTAGAGATATCTCTAAATAATGTCTGTTCATTTAAAGATATCTCTAAATCATTTAAATATATCTCTAAATCATTTGGAGATATCTTCAAATAACTTCCTGTTCATTTAGAGATAGCTCTATAACATTTGAAGATATCTTCAAATGAACAGGAAGCTATTTCGAGATATCTGGAAATGACTTCCTGTGAAAATGCTTTATGTTTTCAATGGACTTCCTGTCTATTTAAAGATATCTTCAAATGAACAGGAAGTTATTTAGAGATATCTCTAAATGATTTAGAGATATCTCTAAATGAACAGGAAGCTATTTGAAGATATCTCTAAATGATTTGCAGATATCTTTAAATGAACAGGGCGTTATTTGAAGATATCTTTAAATCATTTACAGGTATCTTTAAATAATATGTGGATTTGGCAAGCATGGTGCGCCAAACTGTCATTTAGAGATATCTTAAAATGAGGGTTTTAAAGATATCTGTAAATCATTTGAAGATATCTTAAAATAACTTCCTGTTCATTTAAAGATATCTGTAAATCATTTGAAGATATCTTCAAATAACTTCCTGTTTATTTAGAGATATCTCTAAAACATTTTAAGATATCTTCAAATAACTTCCTGTTCATTTAGAGATATCTCTAAATCATTTGAAGATGAACAGGAAGCTATTTATAGATATCTGGAAATGACTTCCTGTGAAAATGCTCTATGTTTTCAATGGACTTCCTGTCTATTTAACGATATCTTCAAATGAACAGGAAGTTATTTAGAGATACCTCTAAATGATGTAGAGATATCTCTAAATAAACAGGAAGTTATTTGAAGATATCTTCAAATTATTTACAGATATCTTTAAATGAACAGGACGTTATTTTAAGATATCTTTAAATTACTTACAGATATCTTTAAATGAACAGGAAGTTATTTAGAGATATCTCTAAATGAAATTTATAATTAAAGTTCGGGAGGAGGGTCAGACACCAATCTCCACGTCCCCAAATTGAATCATTAAATTTACACATTAGCTAATTAAATTGTTAGCGCTATAAATACCCTCTTCACTTATCTCTCAGTTGTGTTTTGATTTCATCGTACATGCACGCATCATGGTCTGCAATCTAGATTATTCCGTTTCGACGGATGATGATCTGGTTGCTGTTTCCCCGGAGCCGAGATCCACGCAACCAGTTCAACCAGCCCTTCCCGGGCCAACTCCATGACAACTTCGGTCGGCGGTATTACCACTCCAAACTTCTCTGCCCAGATGTCTGCTTCTCCTGTCTGCTGTGGCTCCCGCCTGGCCACTCGTTCCTCCGCAACTCCTGACATCAGAGACTGGACGATCTCCCGGCTCCAGCTTTATCTTCGTAGCAACAACATCCCATTCAAATCTACTGCACGTAAGGAGAATTTGTTTACTTCATTTCATCCTTCCCGTCGCAGGCGCTATGACGTCAGCACTGATCGTTGCTTTACCCAGTGTTGCCAAGTCTCACGACAAAACAGGTGTTTCTACAAATTCCAACCTGTGACTCTCAAGAAACAAGCCCAATTTCCGCTTATTATAAGCGGACTTGAAACACCTCGCCGCGCACCGACTGCATCTCCACGAAGCGCGTCTACATCCCGAAAACTCCGAAGGCGGGACTACAGCACCTGTCAATCAAAGGCTCATTCAGCAGTTCCTGAGCATGCTGGCTCCAGCTATAACCTTTCAGGTTACCTCCCCTCACTGCAGTCGTCCAGCAGGCCCCTGCAGTGACCTCGCTGGCCACTATGGGCGTCCAGCAGGCCCCCATAGTGCTCCCTTCACCTCCAACTATAACCTTTCAGGTTACCTCCCCTCACTGCAGGCGTCCAGCAGGCCCCTGCAGTGACCTCTTTGGCCACTATGGGCGTCCAGCAGGCCCTCAAAGTGATTCTTTCTCTGTGAAATGCTTTTCTTTCTGCTCATCAGCAGTTTTGAGCATTTGTATCCAGAGATTGTTTTGCCAGATTTGTAATAACTTAATTGAAGGAACCTGTGCTATTCCGCCTGTAACTTCCTTCATTTCCGCTCACCGTAACTCCATCACACCCAGCATCAACAGTCCCTCACGAAGATTGCTCTCTGCAATATGCAAATCGACCACGCCATATTCTTAATCAAAATTGCTGGGAAAAATGCGTGACTGGCTAAAGAAAATATATCAAACACATTTAAAATCATGCCCATTGAGCCTGTCCTCAGGGGATTGTATTTTTTATATTTCCACTTTTCTGTCCGGTCCCCCTCCTACTAAACGCAATCTTCTGTCCCTCCTAGGCCATTTAAACTACATGGGAGCATGGGAGGATTTGCAAACAAGAGGAGGCCATTCAGCCCATCTTGCTCGTTTTGTTGTTAGTAGCTTATTGATCCCAGAATCTCATTAAGCAGCTTCTTGAAGGATCCCAGGGTGTCAGCTTCAACATTACTAAGTTGGTTCCAGACCCTCACAATTCTCTGTGTAAAAAAGCGCCTCCTATTTTCTGTTCTGAATGCCCCTTTATCTAATTTCCATTTGTGACCCCTGGTCCTGGTTCAAAAAGTCTCCTGGGTTGACTTTGTCAATACCTTTTTGGATTTTGAATGCGTGAATCAGATCACCGCGTAGTCTTCTTTGTTCAAGTCTGAATAGCTTCATTTCTTTTAGCCTGTCTGCATACGACATGCCTTTTAAACCCAGGATAATTCTAGTCGCTGTTCTTTGCACTCTTTCTAGAGCAGCAATATCCTTTTTGTAACAAGGTGACCAGAACTGAACACAGTATTCTAGGTGAGGTCTTACTAATGCATTGTAGAGTTTTAACATTACTTTCCTTGATTTAAATTCGACACTTCTCACAATATATCCGAGCATCTTGTTAGCCTTTTTTATAGCTTCCCCACATTGTCTAGATGAAGACATTCCTGAGTCAACATTAAATCCTAGGTCTTTTTCATAGTTCCCTTCTTCAATTTCACTATCTCCCATATGATATTTATAATGCACATTTTTATTGCCCGCATGCAATACTTTTCTCTATTAAATTTCATTTGCCATATGCTTGCCCAGTTCTGAATGCTGTCTAGATCATTTTGAATGACCTTCGCTGCTGCAACAGTGTTTGCCACTCCACCTATTTTTGTGTTGTGTGCAAATTTAACAAGTTTGCTTACTATGCCAGAATCTAAATCATTATGTAGATTAGGAATAGCAGAGGACCTAATACTGATCCCTGTGATACACCACTGGTTACCTTGCTCCATTTTGATGTCTCCTCTAATCAGTAATTACAGTTGGGAGCCGCTGCTCCCGCGTTCCCCATCACTGCAGTCGTCCAGCAGGCCCCTGCAGTGACCTCGCTGGCCACTATGGGCGTCCAGCAGGCCCCCATAGTGCTCCCTTCACCTCCAACTATAACCTTTCTGGTTACCTCCCCTCACTGCAGGCGTCCAGCAGGCCCCTGCAGTGACCTTTCCGGCCACTGTGGTCGTCCAGCAGGCCCCCATAGTGCTCCCTTCACCTCCAACTATAACCTTTCTGGTTACCTCCCCTCACTGCAGGTGTCCAGCAGGCCCCTGCAGTGACCTTTCCGGCCACTATGGGCGTCCAGCAGGCCCCCATAGTGCTCTCTTCACCTCCAACTATAACCTTTCAGGTTACCTCTCCTCACTGCAGGCGTCCAGCAGGCCCCTGCAGTGACCTCGCTGGCCACTATGGGCGTCCAGCAGGCCCCCATAGTGCTCCCTACTCTGTCAAACGGTTTTCTACTAGCTGCGAGCTTCAACAGGGCCCCACAGCCCCCTTCTATTCCTTACCTCAGCGGTCTTCCAAATGTAACCTTTTAGGTTACCCTCCCTTACTGCAGGCATTCAGCAGGCCCCTGCAGTGACCTCCCTGGCCGCTATGGGTGACCAGCAGGACCCCATTATGGTCTCTTCTCTGTGAGATGCTTTTCTTCTTTCAGCTTATCGGCAGTTTATTCAAACACTTTCAAAACCGTTCCCATTTCTTTGAATATCAGTCAGGGCCGCAATACTGCATACTCTGGAGGCCGCCTGTTTTCTACATGTTAACTACTCCCTAATCCACATGCATGCATTTCCTCGAATCCCTACTGCGTTCAGTTTGAGAAATTAGTCTTTTATGTGGGACTTTGTCAAAAGCTTTCTGGAAATTTAAAGAAACCATGTCATATGCTTTGCAATTTGTACGCAATGAGGATAAATCCTCGAGGCAGAGCTTTTATCTCCTACCTTCTCTCTATTTGATCCTTTCTGTCGATTCCCTCAATGATGTCATACTCATGGTTTGGTTCCTTTTTTTCGCAAGGAACTCCGCCTGTGGGAGCTCCTACTAAAAGAAAGGAATGGCAGTACTTTTACGACAACTGTCTCCTGCTGCACAAAGACATTCAACCGTTCAAAGATGCAGCTCCCACTCTTGGCTTTGGAGGATACTACAGGGGAAAATTGGTTTTCTGCTCCATGGCCCAACGAATTCAGCATTATTCCTATAACCGATCACTCCTCGTCATTGCGCAAAATGTGTCCATTTGCTGTAGCCGCACTCCTTTTGGGGGTCTTCCTGGGCTCAAAATCCATTCTTCCATCCATCCATTCAGATTCCTCATTTTTCAGACCTGACATTCATGTGAGCCACCTGCTGCACTCCCTGATTTCTGCAGGCTCAAGAAACAACTCTTCTCAGCATCACTCCCCGCTCACTGCAAATGTACTGGTCATCCTGGAATTGCTTTAAAATTTCACTTTGCATTCAACATTCCTTTCCATCATTTTCAATGCCCGTAGCGTCATCCTATATTATGTCCCTTAACAACAGAGCTATAAGATTTGAATTTCCGGCATCAAGTTTTTCTACAAACTCAACTCAATTTCGGTGTCCCAGCTCTACAATCTGCAACTCACAAATTTCACTAATCCTGAAAGGGCTTCAACTATAAGAATCTCTTTCTCCTCCTGCTTGCCTACCTATTGCCATCAACGTACTCTCTTTGTGCCTCTCATCTGCTCCAGCTACTCCTGCCTGTTTTAGATAAAACCTTAAAGCTCTTTCTCTTAGCCTTCTTGGGTTCCCATAGGTGCTGGTAGTCTTCATCGCTCTCAAATTCAACCCCCAGATTCACCCCTTAATCTCTGACCTAGCAATCCCCTCATCTGATACCCTTTCCTTCCTGCTCAAAAGAAGTAAAACGGACCAGGAAGATTAGGGAAAGCTTTTCAATTTTGTTTATAAATTAAACTCCCATGTTGGCCCATATGACCCCTTTCTCTCTTGTCCATCTCCATCTTTCTCAGGGCGCATCACCCTCAGGCCCGCTGTTTATTAACGAAAACTGAACAATCGTCACCCAACATTTGTTCTTCTTTCACCTGATTTATTTCCAGGTCCGGATTCGCAGCTGAGCAGTTTTCCGGTCCTTCCTTCAGAATCGTAGCAGCTTTTTCCCACGGAGTTCCAGACTCTCTTATCAAACGGTTAGGTTGTTGATCCTCCAGTGCTTACCAAGTTTACATTATAACAAATATTATGTAGCCTAAAAATGCTTTTACAGAAATATGCTCTTAAATGTTAGTAGCCTGCCTGGAGGAAGGGCAATCGAATCAGCCATGGGTTCCAAGAGGTTTATTTCCCAAAAATGGGTTTTGTTTTATTATTTATTTCTTAGCAGACGCCCTTATCCAGGGCAACTTAATTGTTACAAGATATCACATTATACATGATTTCACATACAATTACCCATTTATACAGTTTTACTGGAGCAATCTAGGTAAAGTACCTTGCTCAAGGCTACAACAGCAGTGTCCCCCACTGGGGATTGAACCCACAACCCTCTGGTCAAGAGTCCAGAGCCCTAACCACTACTCCACACTGCTGCTGTTTTCCTCTCCTGCGTGCTGATGATCATTTGTTAAAGGTTGGCTAAACCTTCAAGTGGGCTATATTCAATTCTAATTGTGGCATTGAGACCGGCTTGTTCTTTTTGGGGGTCTCAGCCTCGTCCAGTCGGCCAGGCAGCGAACCCTCAAACCAAGTTAGGTTTGATGCCAAATGAATGTGTATATACAGCATACTTTTCTGTAAAATCGCATACTCTGCATTCTCTACAATACATATTTGTACTAAAACATTTTGTGATTGGTGTTTGTCCCGAACTACTGAAATTAAATTTATAATTAAAGTTCGGGAGGAGGGTCAGACACCAATCTCCGCGTCCCCAAATTGAATCATTAAATTTACACATTAGCTAATTAAATTGTTAGCGCTATAAATACCCTCTTCACTTATCTCTCAGTTATGTTTTGATTTCATCGTAACCCACCACCTCCCCATCTCCACCTTTCTTAATAACACTTTTTATGTTTTATCAATGGGGGGTCTCAGCCTCGTCCAGTCGGCCAGGCAGCGAACCCTCAAACCAAGTTAGGTTTGATGCCAAATGAATGTGTATATACAGCATACTTTTCTGTAAAATCGCATACTCCGCATTCTCTACAATAAATATTTGTACTAAAACATTTTGTGATTGGTGTTTGTCCCGAACTACTGAAATGATGTAGAGATATCTCTAAATAAACAGGAAGTTATTTGAAGATATCTTCAAATTATTTACAGATATCTTTAAATGAACAGGACGTTATTTTAAGATATCTTTAAATGATTTACAGATATCTTTAAATGAACAGGAAGTTATTTAGAGATATCTTTAAATGATTTAGAGATATCTTTAAAACCCTCATTTTAAGATATCTCTAAATGACAGTTTGGCTTACCATGCTAGCACAATCCATATGGTTTCCATAGTATTTAAAGATATCTGTAAATCAATTTGAGATATCTTTATTTCATTTTTAGATATCTCAAATTGATTTACAGATATCTTTAAATTAATTTTAGATATCTTAAAAACTGCACAATTAAAGATATCTGGAATTCTATTTGAGATATTTGGAAATGTTTTACAATATTTCGAGATATCTTAAAATGCAATTTGAGATATCTCTAAATGATAATTTGGCTTGCCATAGATCTGTGCCTTTCAACAACTTTATCCCGGAGTTATTTTGAAAGCGCCTTGGTGCTCATGGTTGAGTCTTTGCTTTGAAATGCACTACCCAGCAGAGGGAACCTACAGGAACTGCTGAATTTATCCTGAAATCATGTGAATCACTACAGTTTAACACAGGTGGAGGCCACTTAACTTGGTGTGTGATTTTGAAGGCGATTGGTTACACCTGAGATAATTTAGGATTGATATTACAAGGGGGGTGGACACTTATCCAACCAAGCTATTTCAGTTTTTATTTTTAATTAATTTTCTACAAATTTCTAGAATATTTTTTTCACTTGGAAGTTGTGGGGTAGGATATGTAGATAAATGAAAAAAAAACTATTTTAATGCATTTTAATTCCAGGCTATAAGGCAACAAAAGGTGAACATTTTGAAAGGGGGTGTAGCACCCCGTCACAGAGAGTCATCTCCTATTACAGCCGCGCGGTGTCCTGGGGAATAAGTAGACCGGGGAAAAAGTGGATCGCCGTCTAGAATTTAAAGGGGAGGCTCCATTGTTTCTAAGGTTTATGCCTACTTGTACTGCGTCTGGGGAAGTAGTAGATTGAGTCCAGGGAATAAGTTGATCGGATATATTAACTAAAAATAAATCATTTAAAATGAACTGTCTAAGTGTCATTTATATGTCTGTTTGTTTAATAAATGTTATAGCAACTCGATTTGTTTTTGCTAAATATTTAACGTGTAAGCAGTACTGTAAGGATAGGTATGCGAGCGATTATCAAAAAGTTATAGCATGATTTTCAGTCATGGACAAAATTGAGCTCCATGCTGCGGTTGCTAACTTAGGCCATGATGCACAGCAATCACTGATGCACTTGTACTATTATTTATTTTTACAGATAGTACTCATTTTTATTTTCCTAGGTACATAGGCTACATGACAAAACTCCTGTTCCTATTCAAACAAAAAAAACGAAACATGTTTACTAATTTAGCTATCATGTTTGATGTCTTTTTTTTAACTAGGATGTTAACGTTTCGTCTTTGTAAACTGTGATAGTTAACGCTGCCTACTGACAAAATAATAATAGACCTTGCAATACTACAATAATATTGTATGATTGTATGTCATTAGAATATATTAGTAAAACATTTCGATTAAAGATTGACAACATTTTGACATGTAAAACCTTCTAATATACAGTAAATAAATCTTTGCAATCACACATCAACTACATCTGATTAACAACAACATTTTTACAGGCAGAAAAAAGCTGACAAGCGTTTAACACTTGGCCTAGTATAAAGAGAGACTTATGTTACAGTATAACTGAACACTTTGCATCGCACATATATTTTACAGACCGAAAATAAATAAATAAAAAAGTGGTGTGTGAACACATTACCATACAATCTGGTAAATAAAATGACCAGATAGAAAATGTTGATTCATGAAGTTAACCTCCCCTTTAATCAAACTGCTGCCGCGCCTTCCTTTTGCCTTAATGCGCTTGCACGATCCACTTTTTCCCCGGTCTACTAATTCCCTACGACACCGGTACTGCGTTGCCTCCTGTTGTCGCCGCTTTGCTGGAATTCAAGGATTACCTCTCCGGATGGTCAAATTGCAGCTACAAGGGTTCGACAGCACAGAGCTGGCAGGAAACCCGGAAATGCAGATGCCCTGTCCTTTCGCCCTTGCGCCCCAGAAGGATGCAGTTACTTTCTGCATAGAAAGCAGCGAGACCAGCAGGAGGAAGATTGCGGTGAGTGCCTGTAATAGGGGAGATCTGTGCTGACTATCTGGTGCATCCGTGGTTCTGCAGGAAGAGGGCAGCAGTCTCGTAAGATCCGCCTGTCAGTCATGGCGATGACACGGAGAGGTGGGGAAGAGGGTGTGTTGAGTCTCCCTCTCTCTGAGTGGTTGAGAGGCGGGCCTTGGGGGATTTCTCGGCCCATAAGAACTGCGCTTGGTTGTGCATTCGGGTGGCCGGAGAGAGGATACCCAGTGACGCTGGCGGAAGACGTCAGTGTAAACAAAGAACAGGCAAGCACAGCTGAGTGAGATAGCCTGCCTTAAAAGAAACTAAAAAGTAAAATAAATAATTACATACCCGAGGGGACGCATGTAGTTGTATGGGGAACTCTGGCCACCCCAGTGTATAGAAAATAGCGGCAGTGGGGGCACTGTGTAAGCAGCACTTTTGTTTTGTAGTTTTATTGTGTTTTATTTTCCCTTTTTCTTTTGCCTTTTGTTTTCATTATTATTTTTGGGCACTTGTATGTGCACTGGACTGTATCCAGGAATTGGTAACCTTGTGGTCCTGTTTATTTTTGCTAATATTCAGGCCATGGACAACAGCGCCCTCTGCTGGTAAAAATAAATCAGTGCGCCTGAGCGGCGTTACAAATAAAACCTTCTGTCTCCCATGTGTATATTCAGTGAATTGCCCACCACCCTTCCACAGTGCCTCATTCCCCTCTCCGCTTGCAGAGAAGTCTCCACTGTGTCCCCTGCTGCCTGGTGAGCGCAACAAGAACGGGACCCCGACTTGCAGCCCCTGTTCACATGGCTCCTTCAAGGCAACCAACCCTGCTTGGAGGACATTTCTGCATGCTCCCCTGCCACCAAGGCGCTATGGTCTCAATGGCCAGAACTCTCCCTCCAAGACGGCATTCTACAATGACGTTGGCTGGAGCCGGCTACACCAGCTGAGAGATGGCAGCTGGTGGTCCTCCGCTCCCTACAGCCCTGGCCGCTGTCCATGGGACCCCTGGCATTGGGCATTTTGGAGTGCACAAGACTCTACGGCAGTTGCAGCAAAGCTACTAATGGGGGCACTGTAGACACTGAAGACTACTGTTGGCGTTGAGATCCCTGCACAGCCTGGAAATGTCCCCCGGGTCAGTCCCACACCCCCAAACCGGAGGCGTGGGACTGTGTGGGAATAAATATGTGCTGATGGCGATGGACTATTTCAGCAAGTGCAAGTTGGAATCCCCCAAGAGCTCCGACCAGGGTTGGAATTTTGAGAGTCGAGCCTGGGGATAAAGAAGACATTGACCACCTGCTTCACCCACAGAGTGACGGCTTAGTGGAGCGTTTTAATCAGACATTGGCTGCTCAACTCACCATCACCACCAGCACACATCAAAAGGACTTGGACCTCCAGCTGCCCCTCATCCTGCTCGCTTACCAGAGCACAGTCCAGGAGTCGATGGGCTGCACTCCGGCCCTCCTCATGCTGGGGAGAGAGCTCCAGACCCCAGCAGAGCTATTGTTTGGACGGTCGCCAGCCCAGTAGCACCTCCCACCCAACCCAGAGTATGCCCATCAACTGCAAGAACGACTGGACATGGCTCATCAGTTTGCTCGTGGACAGTTATACACAGCCGGCATTAAACAAAACAGGGACTACAATGTGCGAGAGAAGGGGCGACCTTTTGAACCAGGAGAGCAAGTATGGGTCTTTGGACCGAAGTAATTTTTTGGCCGATTCAAGAGACACCTGGACCGGTATCTTTTCAGATAATACCAAAAATATGCTTACATCCTAATTTTTATAACTCAGCTCTCATTATTTTCTTATAATATAGTGAGATACATACTCCTGTCTTTCTTAAAGCACCTTCCGTTGGTTATCATTCAAGGTTGGCAAATCCCGCTTTTAAGAGCCAACACCGAATCCTTCTTTGAGATGCCAAAGACTAAGCTTTATTTTTTTGAAGGTCTAATGCCCTTCCAGAATTCTACTGTGTGTCTGAGACAAACATTTAATTCTTTCACTTTACAGTTTCCCTGTAAATAAATACCTTTGTTTCTTACTGCAGTAAAACCTTTATAAAAGCTAAACTTGTATATTCTTTGGTTTAATTTATGTAGTAATGTCTAAATACTTTTTGTTTAGTTGGAGAAACTGAACTAATTCTTATTTCGATTAAATGAAATGAACATTATCACAAACGTGTCAACAATATGGTTGCAATGTTGTCAGTGCCATGCTTCTGTTATAATAAACCTTTACTATGTTCTTTGAACAATTTATCTTTAAATGGCATTATAAGATGTATTTCTAATTAAGTTACTTCAGTATAACAGTTACTCCTAGAAATTGTAATATTATTTTACTCTATTGATAAATCTTTCAAGATTTTAAGGGAAGGTCCAGTTATTTATATCTAAATACAGGCAAGAATTAACATATTAAAATGTAATAGTGTTATAGTGACTGAACTGTGTCTGACCTTCTTCACTGTTCATACAAAATCCAGTCAAAGCGGGTTTTAAGACAACCTTTGCTTTTAGCCAATTTTAGGGTTGATTAATATGAAACACTATCGTAAGCATTTTCCAATACTCATTATTTCAAACCAATACCTAACTTAACAAATTAACGCGTCCTACACTTTCTGTTCACATCTCTTCTTGCCAGGTTCTAATTAATTTCTGTTATATATGGAAAATGATTATTGTAAGATAAACGCCTATCTTCTGTTATCTAAAAGGTATTTTCGTTCATTAATATTAACAAGATCGCTCATTATAGAGATGATCTTGGCTTTTAAATCGCTGACCATCAAAAATCCCCGCTTCATCGGCCAAAACCAATGAGTCAATCTTCAACACTGCTTTTACTACAAGCAGGTGAGAACGAGGTTACAACATTAGTTGTATTCCTTCAGCAAGTTTACTGTTAGAGTTACAGTTTATACTATAAATTATTTTATAACATGTAGTTCTAATTCACATATGTCAATATAGCAATCTCTTATGAACTATTATTATTATTATTATTATTTATTTCTTAGCAGACGCCCTTATCCAGGGCGACTTACAATCGTAAGCAAATACATTTCAAGTGTTACAATACAAGTAATACAATAAGAGCAAGAACTACAATTCTGTTTTACTTCATTGATATACACAGAAGGCAAGAGGTTAATTTTTTATTATTAATATTAATATTAATATTAATTGAATATTTAAACTTAGGACTGCTCATACATTTACTTAATGTTATTATATTAGGTTTCTTATTTATTTAAATACTTTTGCTTTTTCTTACTAAAATCAAACCTAGTTCGATTGCTTCTAGCATATTAACTGTGCTCCATAGATTCTACCATTCTGCTCTCACTGGATCAGAATGTTTTGAGACTCTGAGTCTAATTAAAAAAGATGCTTTTGCCTGATAAGGGAGGTTTGGAACTTTCAGCAGGTCAGCCTGACCTTCAATGCAATGAACTCCTTCTCACAGGCCTTACACAGATCTGCTTATATTATTTTCTAATGTTTGTATATTCTTTAAAATACATTACAGTCATTACAATATTTGTTGCAGTTTCACAAATGTTCAATTTGTATCCCAAAGATCAGCCTGCTTCCAGTAGTGACAGTCTTGTGTCAGTTTCTGCTCACAGGTGTGGGTGACAGTCTTTAAAAGCCTGAAATCTGCAAAACTTAAATCTAGTTAGCTGGGCTCCCATCTCTACATTCTCCTTCCCATCGTCAGTGGGCAAACACATTTTAACTGTATCTGGGTCCATCAAAGAACCGCACACCCTTGCAACCGAGGCCTTCCATGCAAAAGGATCTAATGACTTATAGCACAAAAGGGACATGCTAGAACCGTTTGTGACATCGGTCCCCCCACATCTCCCTTTCCCGCTTTCTCTTCCCTATTGGAGTGACACCATCGCTTCCGCCTGCGGAATCCTGAGCCTGCTTCTAGTACACCACCAAACCTCTCGCCAGTTTCTCCCTCTTCGGGGCCGGCGCACCCCAAGAGAACAAGTGCCAGTATAACGGCACATCCGACCCAGTCCTGCTGGTAGGACATGTCCACGTCGTCAGCATCAACTGCCCCTGCGATACCGGACTCAGGTCAGTTCTTTCCGGGTCGGGAAGTGTTTAAGAGGGGGCAGTGTAACGGTGGGGGAGTTGAGCCTGAAGACAATGGGGCTCTGGATGTTATGTTGGACCGTGGGGAAGGGTGGGAGTACTCATGTAAATTATAAATGTTACTTTCGTTAATGTGTGTGTGATTGGCCTGTATGAATGGAGTGTGCCTGCTGGTTCTCGCTCTCTCCCTCTTGTCTCTCTTGATTTACCCGCTCTGTGTGACTGCGCTGTGTTCTGATTGGTTGTTTGATTATTCATATTTGTAACCGTAAAAATGGTCCAATCAAGAGTGAGTAAGGGCTATAAAAAGCCACTGTGAGCAGAGCGTGGAGGAGAGTGTGAGTGGAGTTTAAGAGTTCCAAGCTAAAAGAGCGTCCAGCCAATAAACTAACGACAATTCTCATTACCATTAAAAGAAAGATCCTGCTGTAGCATCTTCATTTCTTCCACTGCTGAGTGGAAGAAATGTGCCCCTCTACAATATATATCTATATATATATATACACACACACAGATGAACCTGCTTTATATCACGATTGCCGTACAGGGATAATTTGTGATATAAAGTAGGTCATGATATATACACGTTTGCCTATGACAGCACATTACAAGTGCGAGAAAAAAAGAAGGAAAACTAACACTGTATTAAAGAGCAGTGTTTTATGCTGTACATTTAGTCATTCTTTACATTTAAACAAATGCATATAGTTTACTACAGGGCAAATACATTTTGTATCATTAACTGGAACAAAACAGTTTGTGTCATTATCTAAATAAAAGGCATGAATTATCGACTGATGAGAGGTGTTTTTTTTGTGTGCTTTGTATAAGACCACCTATGTTAAAGAAGAAAAATTTGGTGGCGTTGGTGTTTTGTAGCTGAACTTTATCACCCACGCAGCATTTGACAGACTGCACAAAATGTCAGTTTATCAGCCGAGATGATTATTGGTTGTTAGTTGCATTGGAAATCAATTATATCATGTGGTTACTTAGTAAAGCCCGGCCACGCAGCATTTGACAGGCTGCACAAAACGTGACAATAAGCAGGTTAGTGAAATGATATGAAGAGAGGTAATTTCTTTAATATTTGATTCAGCAAATATTTTGGTCGCAAATATTTATGGATTTACAGTATTTTGTTTAATTATAGATGATGCAGTATAAGTAAAAAAGTAAATAACAGAAAATGTTTTTGAAGTTCATACCACAGTTATCAAAGTTTTTTCTTTCTTTTGTGGTATGTTTTGTAATTCATTTTCTGTTAAGTCACAGAATCCCTATTTTTTCATTCAGCCATTTTCTCATTCAGCCATTTTCTGTTCTTGTTAGGAGTGGAGGTGGAAGGCGTTCCTTTGAAAAGGGGCAGGACTGACAATGATGTGATTGCCCGGTGGTGTAAGGATGTTAGGGCAATAGTTCAATCTATTTTTGCTCCTATGATGAGGTTTTAACCAATCACAGGACAGAATTTCCAAGGAGTGACTCTTATATATATATCACAAGTCCAGTGGTGTAGTCAAGGGTATACGCAGGTAAACAGCGTTTACCCACTTTTAAATTGGGCAATATAGCGTTTACCCACTTCTCATATAAGGGATCCAGCATTTACTCATTTTTACTCTCCTGTCATATACAAATTCTGGGTTAAAGACAAGATATTTTAATTGTGAGGGTCTCTGTGCTGCGTTGCTGCTCGCAAGACTGACAGCTGAGAGCTCCCATTCAGAACTGCAGCGTGAGCAGGGGGCATGGCCACTGGACTGTGTGTTCTGTTTGTGTGTGTGTTCTGTGATTGGTTATTTATGTTCTGTTACTGTTCTGTTTAGGGCTGTCAATTAATCGCAGTTAACTTAACGCGTTAATTTTTTTCAGATTCTTTTTTTTTTTTACACGTGTTAATCACCCTCTTTCTTGACCCTCAGCATTCTGTAATTAAGTACCTGCGGCACTATTTTAATAAACTTGTGCATGCAACGCAATAAGAGCAGCCTTCATTTGAAGTGTCAAAAATGCATGTTAATGACTTTCATTTTTGCCCCTGATGTCCTCCAAACCCAATTAAATAACCCGGGAACAATCATCAGCCTAAGTTACTACCATTCCACTGCCTGGCCTCGAATACCAAACAGGGGAGTTTACCCACTTCTTTATTTACCACTACGCCGCTGCACAAGTCCTAGCGAGGTTCCGAAAAATATAGTGTTGCCACAACTGTCTAAATAACGTGCCTGTAATTTGTCTCTTCATTGTTAACATCCTGACTTTTTACACTGTTTCAAAACTCTTTTCAAAATGTCCGCCCTGGTGCACGGATAGTGGAAGGATTATTGCCCACGTTGGCAAATAATTACAGAAACACAGCAATAACAATCCATGATGTGGTGTGGAACAGAAAAATCAGAGCACTTTTTTTTATTTTATTGCTTCCTGCAGTGATTAGAGCACAGATCTCAAACCCCAGTGCACTAGAGCGGACATTTTGAAAAGATATTTGAAACACACTTTAAAGTTATGAGTGTAAAAGGTTGTAAGGATGTTAACAATGAAAAGAAAAATGACAGGTACGTTATTTAAACAGTTGTAGCAACACGTGGGGACGTATAATGCAATATTTTTCAAAACCCTGCTACTTACTCTTTAAGTTTACATCAATGAGAACCGGGAGAGAACTTCCAGTCCAGCATAGTCATGTAATGATGATGGGGGCCTATGTGACATTGACACTAATCCTTCATGTATTTCACCTCCAAAGCCATAGTCCTGAATCAAACTCAAGTCACAGATTAAATCAATTTGGTTGTTTTAACAACCCCCCCACTGGACATTAATCCCCATCAAAAAATGCAATCTGGGTAAAGCTCTCGTGTTTTAGTGTTTGCCCGCAGTACTGTAGATGATTTAAAATAATACGCTGTAAACCAATGACTAAATATTTTAACTGATTCACTCTGACTGTAAATTCCAATAATAAAATCTGACATTTCTACTAAGATGACATTTCTACTAACATTACCTTTCTGTCCTTTTCATTTAGTTGCATGCTTCACTGGCAGTGAAGAAAGGAATATTGAAACAGTCAGTGTCCCTAGCTGCCCCTACTTTTCTGGCATTGAATGAATATGATGCTTTGTACTGTATTTGGAATACAGAGAGCCTGTTTGTGGACTATTATGGAAGCTGGATTTGGATACTCTTGGAACCATGCAATTAAGAAATAATCTGCTTTTGTATAGCTGTGTGTATTATGATTATATGTACTGTGTTGTCCTACAGTTGTGAATATTTCTGATACAGTTGCTGTAATGTTGTAAAATTGTATATGATGACATACTGTACTGTATTATGTATGTGTATATACTAAAGAGTTTCATTAATATTTTTGTTTTAATGTTTCAGCAAGCAAAGACTTTAAAAAATAACTTAAGTTAAAGCTTTCTAGCTATATTATGGGCCAGTTCTTTACTGTCTATTAACACATGAGTGAGGTTTCACTAAGGGACAGTCTCAAAGTTTTCTATGTTGTACCCTTCTGAATCATTGAGGAATGGCCATGTACAGTACCTAACATTACAATGCAAATCTAACTGACTCAAAGATCAACAATTTGATAACCACATAGCCGTGTAGCTTATATTGTCATTCACAGACTGCAATTATATCCTTTGTCAGGTCTTATTACACAGCCCAAGAGGACAGAGAGACTAAGATAACACATTTCAGAAAGGAATGTTTAAATTATTCATCAGCCTTAGGGTGATACATATAGATTATTGAACAAGACCAATGCATCTGCCTACAATTGTTAAGCTTTTATTTAATTATCACACTGATGCAGACATTAAGGAATTGCAGTAAAGAAAAGTATTACCCTATTTTAAGTTGTCAAGTGCATTACTTCCCACACTATGAAATCACCTACACCAGCTTCAAACTTTATAGGAAACTAAATTAGTAAAATCTAATACTGTATTTCTAATTTACAACAGTTTGATCAAATCTGTTTTACTGAAATATTTGGCACAGTGTATATGGTATTGTGTATACAGTAGCCTGTACAATCTTAACAAAAGAACAGCTCTGAATTTGATACTTCATATTGCATCAAATAAAAGACACTTATGTTAACATTGATTTTAGCTAAGCTTAAAAGTGACCTATTGTTAAAGAAGTTATACATGACAAGAAACTATGCTCCTTTTTACCTGATACCACTGGTGTGTGGACCTCCCTCCCTGACCAGATCTGGGAAGCAAGCCTTTGTTAACAGACAGAATCAAAAAAAAAAGTGCCGGCTGTCTTCACTTTAGAACCATTCATTCACAAAATAAACCCTGTCAAAATCAGCAGAAAAGCTCAAGATTCCAATTGCTGTTTCCAATACAAATCACAGGGAACTGGTTTATGGCTGCAGGGTAACTGTTTTTTTATTGTAAAGTTCCTTATGCTTTTGTTCAGTTGGGTTTTAAATCACCTAGTGCTTACAAACCAAAACCTGAGCTGACAAAGCTAGTATGAGACTCAGTTTCCAATGTCACACCTGAGCCTCAGTGCTGGTTTGTCCATAGGCAATGAGTCCGAGAACATGGTCTGTCCCAGCTAGAATGTAATCTGATTCTGTCATGCTGCCCGCATCAACCTGTATGCAGTGTCTCAGAGGGTAGTATATCAGTAAACTATACAGACGGGCTAGTCTATTTATATTAACACTGGCTTCTCCACAGGAAAACAATAGGACCGACTACAATTGTGTGGTAACATGAATTTAACCAGGATAACCCTAACCTAAAATAATCTCTGCAGGATTTGGTAGAAATGTAGAGGTCATATTGATCATCTTTAAGGGTACTGTAAACAAAACTGACTGCATTTTTACACTGTGCAAGACAGATAAGGTCTGTCTTAAAGTAGTGATAACCAAGGCTTAAAAATATATTTTCTTACCTCTTTATAGGGTAAGAAAATGATAACTTCGCTCTTGTTGTGCTGAAGATCTTGTGGTTCTTTGCATTTTTCAAGGTATGAAGATTTTTAAAATACAATGCCAGAGAATAAAAACTATGGTTTGTCACTTTTGTGTCAGGTGTTCAGCAATCTTCTACAATGTTGGCTGCATATTGCCTTTGAATAGTTTTCAAAGTTTCTTTGTCAAAGACTGTCTGTATAAGATGATTCAACTTTTTTTTTGTAAACATGTATGACTCACAATGCTTGTTGTATTTTACATTGACTTTCACACCCCCACCAAATTCAAACACTTACATCTGCCATATACAGGACAGTAGTACACCATAAAGTATCACTGCTTGTATACATGCAATATAAATATTGGAAAAACCTTCAATATTTCACGCAGAAGAAATAACTTTTACTGCATTGTTACCTGCTAATATGTTATCTGTACTTTGTGGCTGCATAGACTGTATTTCTGCTTTGAGAAAATAAATAGATAAAAAAGTCAACATTGTAAAAAAAACTATTGACACCAGAAATAAAAAAGTAACATCCTGCACATAGTACATATACAAAAAACACCTTGAGCAATTGAACTCTTTGCCAAGCACCCCACTGAATAGAGTGGACAGATGGTGGTATTCAAATGGCCCTTGATCTACTACAGTAAATGTAAAAAATGTACACTGCAAAACTTAATCTACTCCTAAAATTCAGTAAGTCACCTACTTTCATGAGAAAGTACTTTAGCATTCATTTATGAGCAGTCTGTTCAGGTTATATGAAGATCTGCTCGTATAGGTCAGCATTAATGTAGATTGATATGCATTGTTTTTCTGCAACATATGTAAGAAGACTGTTGGATAATTATGATATGGTTGCCCTTAAAATTGATTAATTAATAACCTTAAACACCAGTTTTAGCTCTGAACTTCCAATAATAGTTTTATAAAGGTCAATGTGAGTTTACAGTCTGAGAATTTATACAAAGAAAAAACAGAAGATTTTTGGTATGCAGTACATCCCTGTGGCAAAGTGGTGAGTGGTTGCAGTGCAGAGTGGATACAAAAACAGACAGACAATGATTTCCAGGTGAAAGGGTGTTTATTGATTTATTATACAATGTCCAGAGCCTTATGGCGAACACCTGTAAATAATGAATGATGGAAGTGATACAACGGCGTGTAACACAAGCACAGTGTTTATTTAGTGCGTGAAACTAGTGCTCGTGGTGAAAACTAGTACGTTGTGAAAACAGGGAAGTGCTGGTGTCCGGGTTTGTTGCTGGTCTGCGGCTACAGCTCCGGATAGTGTTAGTAGTCTTTAGAAAACAAAACAAAACAATAAGTTTTATTTAGACAAACAAACAAACACAACTCTCATGGTTCTTATAACAGTCTCCTTCTAGGTTTGATTTAACCATTTACAAAGGAACAGATCACTTACACTATGACCCCTATTTATACCCTTGCTCATGACCCCTAGGTTAACGAGTGCATCCGCTCCTACAGTCCTCGGATGCCACGCAGTTTCTTGTCCGAGTCATTGAGTTTGGGAACCGTAGCTCCGCCCCCTTCCTAAATGACCGACTTCTACCTACCCTAAGGAATAAATTGTCATGCCATTTAGTTAAGGGTACTCCTTTTAAACAGCGCCCTCACAGGTCGGAAGGGAGATCTAACACCAAGAATCATTCGATCTCTGTCACATATCCCACCGCTCAGAGTGGAGCTGAAGGAACACTCAGCTAAATCTACCTTTCCCATTACTCCCCCCTCCCGGGAAAAATAATCAGCATTTTGGTGGTCTTTCCCTGCACGGTGTACCATGTGGTACATGAAGGGCTGCAATGCCAGATACCACTGAGTTATTCGGGCATTGCTGTCCTTCATTGTGCTCAACCACTTGAGTGGGGTGTGGTCAGTGACGAGATCAAATGAGTGCCCCAGCAGGTAGTATCTTAAAGAGTGAGTAGCCCATTTGATGGCCAAACACTCTTTTTCGACAACGGAGTAGTTGCGCTCCTGAGGGAGCATTTTTTTTACTTATGTACAGAATGGGATGTTCTACTCCATCTACCATTTGGGACAGGACTGCACCCAAACCGATATCCAATGCATCGGTGTGGAGGATGAATCTCTTGGTGAAGTCTGGAGTGATGAGAGCGGGAGCCTGGCAAAGTCTCTGCTTAACAGTATCAAACGCCCCCTGACATTCTTCTGACCACTTAATTGAATTTGGTGTGCTCTTTCTGGTGAGGTCAACTAAGGGGTTAACTACTGTGGCATACTCGGGAATAAAGCGGTGGTAATAACCGGCTAACCCCAGTAGAGACCTCACCTGAGCCTTGGTTTTGGGGATTGCCGCGTCCACCAAGGCCTGGACCTTGGTGACAACGGGTTTCACCCTGCCATTCCCCATTATAAATCCCAAATACTGTGTCACTTTTTTGGCAAACACACCTTTTCGCAAGTTAGCTGACAGCCGGGCTGCCCTTAGAGACTGAAGGACAGCTGTGATCCTAGCCAAATGCTCTTGCCAGGTGGAGCTGTAAATAACCACATCGTTGATATATACTGCCGCATATTCACGATGTGGATGTAAAACCTGGTCCATCAGTCTCTGAAAGGTGCACCATGAGTTAACGGGATCTGCCAGTATCCCTTCGTCAGATCCAGAGTGGAAATAAACCTTGCCGTCCCCAGTCTATCTAGAAGCTCGTCGAACCGAGGCATGGGATATGCATCAAACTTGGCAACAGCATTTACCTTGTCCTAGAGGCATCTAGATCGGGGCCCAAATCATCCTCTACATTGCCTGGGGCTATAAATAAGGCCTCCGTTGCCTGCCAGGGCTTTAATAAATTTACATAATAAATGTATTTTTCATTACGCCGATCGGGCTGTCTAATTTCATAATTCACCTACATTTGGCCCCTGCCATTTAGCACAGAGGGAAGCAGCAGCATTACCTTGTCTCCAGGTCGAAAGGTTTGAATTAATGCATTTTGATTGTAATGTTGCTGTTGTTGGTGCTGAGCCGATTTGAGATTGTATGTATGGGCTAAATGTCTGTTCATGTGTGCCCAGATCTACCTGTGCCTTACCTGCATGTTGTCCGTGTGTCTTCCCAAAGCATACTTGTCTACGCCTGTGATGACGCCTCTCCCATTCCCTGTCTGTCTTTCTCTCTGTAGTAGTGCTTGTAAGGATAACCAAGAACACTTCAGTCTGTGTTGAGCACTTTCCTTGACACACATGTGTCTCAGTATCTTTATTCTGGTTATGACCCAGCTGATAAGGGAATGAGCATTTCAATGTAAAGTGGAGCGATCAAAAAAAGAAGCCAAGTTAGAAGCAACAATTGTGTGAATGTTGGGCCCCAGCACCTTTCCAATTGTGCCTATTTGCTTGATGCTTGACAAGGTTGTCCCAATTGCTTCTCCTAACTTTGGCTTTTGTGTTTGATATCACCACTTTAACGGCTGTTGCTTTTTTCTAACTTGTTTTTCGTTATAGATAGAAATATACTCCAGAACTACCTACGGAAAGTTGTATTTAAATGGTTATTTCTTGACGTCTACTTTTTAAAAATGTATTTTTGTATTAATACAAGAGGCTTTTATCAGCATCTAGTTTGTTTGTGCGCCGTGCCGATTGCTTCCTGACTTCCCCTGGTAATGGAGGGGCGGGGTAGTGTGTGTGTGCAAAAAAAAAGAAAAAACTCTTTCTGTCACTGCTGATGTGAGGCAGTGATGTGATGTGACAAAAAATATCAACGTAACATCACCTATTTTATACAGAATATTCATTAGTGAAATTCGACTATTAAGGGTGCCTTTTTTTAAATACATACGTATATATGGAGCACTTTTAGTATTGGTTCATTTTATTGGTTTATTACTTTTGTTGTAAAACCTCCCTACGCAGGCACAAGCTACTTGAGTGTCCACATACCAAAGTCTCCATATTAATTACAGGGAAGTGTGTTATTGTATATAAGTGCTGCAAAACTTTAATGATATTGTGTATCTACTTTAAACGTGATATTGTGTATTATGTTGTTAATGCCGTCCTTTATATAAAAATTATTGTTTTGCTATATCTTTGTCTGACGTTTCCCTGAGCACACAACTTCCTCCACTTTTATTATATCCAGACCTTACTGGGAAACAAAGGTGGTGGCAGTGGTTTACACTACCCGAACCTGTACGACCTCACCTGTAATCAGGGGGTGACCGTTATCACTGAATAACGTTTTTGGCATATAATGCTGACAGACTATACATTACTGACACTTGAAACCTAACCAGTTAATTTCAAACTGACAAATACTGTGTCGCCAAAATAAATAAAATAAATAATTAATTAATGTCATATATAATGTATACGTGTGTGTGTGTGTGTTTATCTATTTACCTATCTATCTACATATAGATATAACCAGGGCTTAAAGTCTCATGGAATATTTCCTGGAGCCTAACTGCCACGAATCCCCCAATCCTCCAAACTCCCGTCCCCGCTCCCTCTCCCACCCAAGCACATCTAAAAAAAAAAGGATAATTTAAAGCAATTACATCTATTTTATTTTAAACCAAAGCAATTTTTTTGGTTTTATAAGCATCTCTGACAAGTTTTGTTTTTCTGTTTCAGTCGACAACTAGGAAATTACATATAATTACATAAGTACACTTTAGTAAAACTTCAAACTTCAAATAAGTAAAACTCCAAAAGACAAATGTGTGAAACAACCTTATTTACAACTCTGGACTTCCACAGAGAAGGTCTCTGATTCCCAACACATTAAGCAAATTACATTGCTATAAAAAGACAGGCGTTACATTCTCAGTTTTAGATTCACAAATTACTATAAAGGAAATAAAAAGGTTTTCATAAACTAGTGCTGACAGTGTTCAAAATCGTTTCTCGTTTTTGCACCTCGTTGACTACCAGCTTCCTCTGTTGAGCTGGGGCTGCCTTGTGCCATGTAGGAGGAGCTGAACTGAGACCAAGACCCCCTCTTCCATGCTGAACTTGCCCCATGATATCACCGATTCGAAGGGCAGCCTTTGCATCTTCCATGGCTTTCTTTGCTGTCCACTTTCTTCCAGTTTTCAACACAGGTGCTGCTTCCCTTACGTATTTTTCGCGTGACTCTACTAATGTAATTTCCACTCAGACCTTGGCGCACTTAAACTCCTCTGTTAGAGTGGAGACTGGTAGCTGCAGTATTCCTTTACCATAAAGTCCCACTCTGCTGAGGCAGCGTGGAACTCCCAACCATTTCCTGATGTATGAACTGATTAAAGCCTCCAGCTTCTCTATTGTTGTCAAAGAAACCTTGTACACAGTCAGTGGCCACAGCAGCCTCGGCATTAGACCAAACTGAAAGCACCAGAGTTTTAGTTTGCCTGGTAAAGTGCTGCTGTCTATGCTCTTCAACCCTTCCACTGCTTGTTGTGTAACTTCTCCCACACAATCTGTGCCCTTTAGATCCATCTCCGAAGACTTTTCACTGGCTTCTCAGACACTGTTGGTATTGCCTCACCATTAATATAGAACATTTTATCTACTACTTTACCTTTAATTATAGAGATGCTCCTTGATTTATTGGGCTTGAATTGCATTTGTGCCCATTCAATGTTATTGGTTAAATTTGCCCAATAACCGATTCACGGGGCGGAGCTATGCCACCTGATAGTGTTTATTGACAGAGTTAGTAAACATATACACATGGAGAGAGGGGAGCCGCCTCTTCAAGGCCCAACATTTACTTGATCGATAGACCCGACAAACAGGAGGGGGGCTACCGTCTTTGAGGTGACCCGACATACCAAGAGGCTCACGAACCGGAAAGAAAACATAACGTTAGTATTTGTTAAAACATATAATGCGTGGTGTTCCGCCTCTTCAAAGCCCAACATAACAGAAGGGGGGTTCCGTCGCTGAGGAGACCCGACAAACAGGAGAGGGGCCACCGTCTTTGAGGAGACCCGACAAACACGAGGGATGCCACCGCTTGGGGACCCTCACATAGAGGCATCAGACCTGAAAGAAGAATCCCAAAAGAAACATACATGCAGATGGAAGGGTTTGGCCGGGGGTCCCCTCTGACTCATGGAGAACCCTCCTCTATGAGGTAAATGAAGCAGAGCTTAACAAAGGGTTGGAGAAAGTGGAATCACTAACCCCCCAAAAGATGGACTCCTGGCTCCCCGCTGACGCAACGAAGAGAGAACCGCCAATGCATAAAAAGAGAAAACATTTAGACGAAAGAAAACAAACACTTAACGTGACAAAGGGGTTAGTAGACTTTACCCTAATGACTATGTGAAGACATGCTAGCAATGGACTGATGTGCGGAGGATATTTCAGATGATGAAGAACGAATATAAATTTCAACTGCTGATGAAGTCCAGCGCCCCATATTTTTAATTAAATGCTGGTTAATGTTGGCTTTTGCAGCTGAAGTAGCTGCCCCTATTCTAAATGAATGAGGAGTGTAGAATTGCGAAGGAAGACCTGCTCTGGATACCACGGTGGAAAGGTGTGTTGAAAACCAATGCCTTGATACAATGGACCGGCTTGAATTGATAAACAAAGGGTCGGAGGATGAAATGGCCTTGCGTTCTGCAATGTACTTCAACATGGAAGTGAAGGGACACACAGGAGAGTTGATCTTAGAAAGCTGAATACATTGTCCTTGCCGCAGTTGATCTGTTTTTGAAATGCGAAGAAATAAGATGAAATGAGAATCTGTGATGAGCTTGAGGTCACTGCAGCGGATACCGAGGGTAGGAAAGCTGGCAATAGAAGGAACTGTATATTCAGAACATCTCAAAAATCCCCAAAATGCAGATAGACATATGACTTCCATAGTTAAATCATCAAATGGAGAAAAACAGCCATGGCGGAGAATTGAAATCAAGTTACTGAGAATGTCTATAGAAATAGGCAGGCGAGCAGAAGAAGGAGCCGGAGAGCACTTGGAAATTCCTCGTAAAAGGAGACGAACCGCTGGAATTGATAATAGAGTTGGGGAATTGATGGACATCAAGTGAAATTGATGCTGAATTCCTGACAAATATAGTCTGATTGTAGCTGGTGCCAGATGTAGAGAGTCCTTTGCATGCACTATGAATGCCATGATCCAGTCCTGGTTGAATGGAGTAGGATTAATCCTGCTTTGTAAACAGAAAGTTACATAACATGCCCAACCTGTAGAGTACGAAGATCTGGTAGATGGGGCAAGTGCTGATACGTATTGCAAAGTTAAAGTAACCCAGCAATGAAAGCAGTGCTCGTTTTTTAATTGTTTTACTGATCTGAAAATCCTGAATGAGCAAACGAATATGGTTAAGTTTAGACTCAGGCAGGCTGGCTTCAAACTTTTCTGTATCTAGAATGATTCCAAGGAATTCCAAAGAATGAAGGGGACCGATTGATTTCTCTTCTGAAAGCGGAACGCCAACTTCAGAAAATAAGCTTTTAAGATTGGAAATCGCTTCTGCTGGTGCATCTGAAGGAGGAGAAATTACTAAAAAATCATCCAGCAAGTGGAGCAAGAATGGGACATGATAGACATTAAGAAGAATCCAGCATAATGCTTCCGACAGGGTATCAAATATCTTCGGGCTGCTGCGGCAGCCGAAAGTCAATTGGGTGGCAAAATAAAACTTCCCTTCCCAGCATATACCAAACAGGTGACGGAGAGAAGGATGGATTGGCATTACTTTAAATGCGTCTGATATATCTGCTTTTGCTAACCAGGAACCACGACCTGCTAATTTAATTGAATGTATTGTGTCTGCAATAGTGATGTAATGCAGGGAAAATTGATCTTGGGGAATTAATGAGTTAATGCTGCTGATGCTTGACCCCCGTGGTGCTGATAAATCAATAATGAGATGCTTTTTTTCCTGACATTTTCCTCGTGGCAATGCCGATATGATTAATTCTATATACTGGAAAAGGAGGAGCTGAAAATGGACCGACTATAAATCCTTTTTAAATTTCTTTTTCGATGAGAGATTGCACTGATTGTGGCTCTTGAGTCGCTGAATAAAGATTTTTGCTTTTGAACGAGGAAGAAGGAATTTGAGTAAGACCGGTTGAAAAAACATTTTTTAATCCGTCTATCAGGTAATTAATTAAGTTACTGTCGGGATGATTCTGTAATTTACTTGATAATGCCGGGATGTTTATAGGAGTAAAGACTGTGAGCATCGGGGAAAGTCACTTGCGTTTTAAAGGGCAGATTGTATTAGCGTGAGCGTCTCTGCAATTGCTGCACGTGTGGATAAAATTGCATTGCCTATTCGAACAGAAGCCAGTATTGAAATTGTTGCAGATTTGTCTTCCTCCTGAAAATCTAATACTGCGCCCGTATTTGTCTTTCCTTGTGGATTGATCGAGGGGAGCTGAAGAATGTATAGGATTAGGTACTGAAGATCTGTATGAATTAGCGGCGAAACTGGGTGCTTTAGAAGTTGATGCAATTGCAGCTTTAGGGCAGAGGGATGTTGAGTGAGCTGTTGAAGCGCAGACCCCACATGCGTTAGCTTTTAGACCACCAAAAATTCTGTTAAATAGATCTGTGTCAGGTTGTGCCCAATTGATGATGTGATTATCTGCTGCCAATATCGCTGCTGCTTTTGCAGAGAATGCTTTATGATACTCAAAAAACATAGTCCCTCCGTATCTGACAGACAGCTCCACGATGTAGTATTCATAGGAGTCCAATTCAGCTCTGCGGTTAGGATATACCGAGCATAACACATCTCTGAATATGGAGAAAGCAAGGACAAATTCCCCTAATGTAATATTTTTAAGCAGTCTGGGATCTCTGGATTTTAGAGTTACTGCCAAATCTCCGCAATCCACACACAACGGCTGCGATGCTGGCTCCGGGGATCAACCACAGTGCGGCCTCCCCAGCGCATCAGCATGACAACCGTCTGGATTAAGCTAAGTAGGGTACATCTCTGTGGTCTTCAAGTGGGCACCTTCCATCCTCAGTGTTTCGTCAACTAGCCCACA
Organism: Acipenser ruthenus; assembly: GCF_902713425.1. Lineage (NCBI taxonomy): Eukaryota > Metazoa > Chordata > Actinopteri > Acipenseriformes > Acipenseridae > Acipenser > Acipenser ruthenus. The sequence continues at coordinate 55,195,447 of NC_081191.1, read as the reverse complement.
ACACCTCAAGAGGGCTCGACGGTGATTCTGGCGTCCCAGCATCACCCCCCTCCGTCCCCCACTCAACTCAGCTCAGCTTACTTACCTGTACATCAGAGTTTCTTTCTTTCTATTGTGCTGCCTTTTTGAATCTGTATGTGTTTCCTCCAAATATCTCTCCAGCTCAACCTTAGATGCTTTTAGTGTGCCATTCTTCTCACTGGTGAATAACTTCTTTACAAATTTGAATGGGTCTTTATAAAAGTTAGCTCTCGCACGCTCCTTCTTTTTGTAGCGTTTCCGTAGGCGCTCAGCTCTGCGCAATGTTGCAAGCTTATCTTTTATGACCTTGTAAGAGATTGAGTCCCTCCTTCTGACTTTGTTCTGCTCTTCTCCTCAGCTGTCTCCTTTCTCTAACTAAGCGTTCAATCTCCTGCTGCCGTCTAGACTTTCCAGGAATAGTTTGTACTTTTTCCTTCCTTTCTTCAAATCCAAACCTCTCGCTTCCATATGCGTAGATGATGTCCCCAAATTTATCCAGTTTCTTTTCAACTGTTCCACTTAACCTTTCCAATGCAAAACAGAGATCTGTGTTTACTGTGTCCCATGCAGTTTTCTCACAAGCTCTTGGCCATTTTCTCTCTTATGCTGGTTTGTCTGACCGGGTTTACAAGGATCAATTAGGTTCATCACTAGCTGTATCCATGCAAGTCCTCCTCACGTCTATGACAGGGGTGTTGATATCCTGCAAACTGTGGTTTGCTTCCTGTCGCTGGATTTCATTCGACTGACTTGACTGACTTCGTAAGAAGTACTGATCAATGTGAGGCCCTTGTCTCTTCTCCCTCAAGCATTTCATTCTCCCTTGATGCATCTTCAAACCCCTGACCGTTGTCGCTTTGCTCCAGCCGCAGACACACATTATTATAGTAAAGCTGTATTTTGTATTGGTTTCACTACAGAACAGCCTCAGGCTGAAGTCAAGGTGCAGAAATATTTGCCGGAGCTCATCTCCGGACAGCTCCGGCTGAATTTAAGCCCTGTATATAGTTATAGATATAGATATCATGTTTTAACGCTATTTCAATTACATTAAAACACTGAATGCTCATACCTACTGATTTATTACAGGTTGATATAAAACATATTGATTTGTCAAAGTAAGTGTTCTATAATATGCCAGCAAACCAGCACAACCAAATGAAGCGGAGACCAATGTCTATGATCTAATTTGCTGGGCGACTATAAAACACTTGCCACCCACTTTATGCTATTGTTGTGGAAAACCACACCAAGCCATGTTACTTTCCTGGCAGCTCTCTTGAATAAAATTGATAATGTAATTTAATTTTTAAGTTGCACTTAAACATAAGCTACAGTGCTCGCTACAAGTTGGGTGGTTATCCCTATACTTGCTACCTAGTATCATTAAACTGCTCTGAACGTGTTTTTCCATATTAGCAGGAAGTATAATATTGTAATCACGTATCGAAAAGATCAAAGGGTCAGTAAGATATATCAATGATTTATTAACACTTAATATACACTACCGGTCAAAAGTTTTAGAACACCCCCATTTTTCCAGTTTTTATTGAAATTTAAGCAGCTCAAGTCCAGTGAATAACCTGAAATGGTACAAAGGTAAGCGGTAAACTGCCAGAGGTTAAAAAAAAAAGTTTAGGTTATATTACACACACACACACACACACACACACACACACACACACACACACACACACTAGCCTCTGGCTAAGAGAACACCCCTCGGGAAGAAAGCAAAGTGTTCTTATAGCCGAAGTGTTCTCTAAGACGGAATTAGCCACCAGGTACAATATGAATCAATAAATAAATACATACATACATACATACACTACCAGTCAAAAGTTTTAGAACACCCCCATTTTTCCAGTTTTTATTGAAATTTAAGCAGTTCAAGTCCAGTGAATAACCTGAAGCGGTAAACTGCCAGAGGTTAAAAAAAAAAGTTTAGGTTACCAACACTGAAAAATAATGTACATTTCAGAGTTATACAAAAAGGCCTTTTTCAGGGAACAAGTAATGGGTTAACAACTTACAGCTGTTCTGCAGCAATGGAAGTAAATTAAGCCTTGAAAGTTGATGCTAACAATTCCTACAGGTGTCCCAACTTTTGTTGATTACTTACAAACCCTCTATCTGTATAAAAGCAGTGTTGGAACAGACTGTGTTACTACACCCTCTTAAGCATTATTTGGACAGTATTGTACTGCAGGAAGTAGTATATTGCTCTCATAATGGTGAGAAAAAGGCAATTAACAAAGGAAGACAGACAGACCATTATAACCCTTAAAAGTGTAGGTCTTTCCTTTAGAGAAATTGCAAAGAAAGCCAAGGTGTCAGTGAGTACAGTTTCCTACACCATCAAAAGGCACTTGGAAACTGGAGGAAACTCTGACAGGAAGAGGATTGGCAGACCCAAAGCCACAACAGAATCAGAAGACAAGTTTCTGAGAGTCAACAGCTTGCGTGATAGGCGGCTCACAGGACAACAGCTTCAAGCACAGCTTAACACTGGTCGAAGTAAGCAAGTCTCAGTTTCAACTGTGAAGAGAAGACTTCGAGCTGCAGGTTTGACAGGTCGAGTGGCAGTATGAAAGCCATTGCTAAGATGGCAAAATAAGAAAAAGAGGCTTGCCTGGGCCATGAAGCACCGCCAGTGGAATACTGAAGACTGGAAGAAGATCTTATGGACCGATGAATCAAAATTTGAAATCTTCGGTTCATCACACAGGGTTTTTGTACGCCGTCGAGTAGGCGAAAGGATGGTTCCTTGGTGTGTGACACCAACTGTCAAACATGGAGGAGGAAGCGTGATGGTCTGGGGCTCTTTTGCTGGATCCAGAGTCGGCGACTTGCACAGAGTGAGTGGCACCCTGAACCAAAACTGCTACCACAGCATTTTTCAGCGCCATGCAATACCCTCTGGTATACGCCTAGTTGGTCAGGGGTTCATCCTACAGCAAGATAATGACCCAAAACATACCTCCAGGCTATGTCAGAACTACCTTAGAAGAAAAGAACAAGACGGTAGGCTTCAAATCATGGCATGGCCAGCACAGTCTCCAGACTTAAACCCCATCGAGCTGGTTTGGGATGAACTGGACAGAAGGGTGAAAGCAAAGCAACACATTTGTGGGAACTTCTGCAACAGTGTTGGGAAGAACTTTACGAACAATATTTGATTTACATTGTAGAAAGAATGCCACGAGTGTGTTCGGCTGTTATATCTGCAAAAGGTGGCTACTTTGATGAGTCAAAAATTTAGATTAAATTTTGTTAAACAAAACGATTCCATGATTTCTTTTTTTATCTCCAATTGTTTATTTGTTCTATGCTTTAATTTCAAAGTACGTTGAGACATTAAACTGCGTAAATTTCAATAAAAACTGGAAAAATGGAGGTGTTCTAAAACTTTTGACCGGTAGTGTATATAAAATGAATTGTTTATTGGAATCTCTGAATGTTCTTCTAAAATGGACAGTTTACTGTTTTTTTTTTTTTTTTTTAACCAATCCAGAACCATCCAGCAGGCTCTGGCAACTATGGGGTTAACATTCTGTAGGAGTCAGCCTGTTAGGAGGCTGGGGGAGGGGAACGAGGTACACTTGATTCCAAGCTCAGGTAATGGGATAATTGGCAGAGCTAAAGTGTACAGAAGGGGCAGCCTCTCCACTGGTCGGGGGAGTGTTCCTGGGACTGGGGAAGCGCAGCCATGTATATCTTGACTGAAGTAAACTTTTTTATTTTTATCTCCTGCAGCCTAAGCAGATACATATTTCTTCAGAAGATTGCAGAGCAAATACCTTTGGGCAACTAGGATCCTGCATCCTGCCACCGACCAGAACTTGGTTCAAATACTTTTGCACATACGTGTGCTTCCACCTGGGTCCTGTGTAAATAGTTTGTAAATAGTTGTTTGTATTTAAAGGGGCAGTACCCATTTAATTTGAACTAGTATTTGTTTGTTTGGTTGAAAATAAACTTTGGTTACCCCTTCACTTGAAACCGGAACTCTCTGTGTGTCATTTCGAGGCCTTCCACACTAGTCATCAGTTAGATTACTAGGGAAAGGTGTAAATCAGGAGGGAGAGAAGTAAACTGCTATGGGGTGAACCACTACAGAGACACGTTACTGTGTGTGAGAGCCGACATGGCTGAAGAAACATCAACACCAAAGTCAGGTTCTGGTCTAGACAGGTGCTGATGCCATAAAGAAGACGTACAGATTAGAAGGTTCTTGGCAGGAAGGACCTTGGGGCTCCTATCACATGTCATGGTATCAGATGTAAACCAAGTCGGGTCACCTCAAACTAATTCAGGCCAAACATGAGAAAAAAAGTAAAATAACCACTGACAGAAGGGATAATTATGACTCTCCTCCTACCAAGAGAAAATCTCGAATGACTAGAGCCAGTCTGCCTCACACAAAAGTAGAATTGTGCATTATATGTCAGGAAGACAAGCAGAATAAAATAAATAGCCGTATGAAAGTGCCACTGGCACAATGTCTAACATTTGAAGCTGGTGCAAGACTTCTGCAATCTGGATAACCAAGATTGTGAAGCGATAGAAGTTATGTTCCACCACAGTTGCTACAGTAATTACACAATCAAGAAATCCCTACATGCAGTAAAAGCACAACAAGAAAAGAATATCAACAAGACCTATAAAGGGTTCGATATCGCCTTTCGTCAAATGAGAGTCGCAAATGCTCTCTTAATTCTTTATTTGTAAATTAAATATTTAAACATAACAAAAGACTTTTACAAAAAAAACTAAAATGGCACGGTGGCCAAGCAAACAAAATACAACACGGCAAAATAAAACAAATACCGTGCTGGTTCAACTCCAGTACACGTTGCATGCGAACTGGCTATCAATTACTTAGTTTATCCCTCGATCACATTCTGCACAGGCTTTCTCATATGCATAGTTGACAGCTAATTTGTCAATAAATCATTAGTTGCCAACCATGCATTCTCACAAGCTTAGCTGGATGGGGAATTTTAATCCCATCCATGCTGTCAAACAATAATAACAAACCTTAGTTTAAAGCAGACACAAAACATGACATTTAAATAATAATAATAATAATAATAATAATAATAATAATAATAATAATAATAATAATAATAGAAAATAACCTAAATAAACACAGGGGCGGGAGTACCCCGTCACACCAGGCCATTGCACAGACCATCAACAAAGACACAAAATCAAAGGGAGGCATTGTGGGTTTCGGTCTGCGAAAAGTAGCTGTGGAGTGATGGATGCTGACTGCACATGAAAGGGCATCACTAAAAACTGTTGGTACATGGCAGGAATAAATGACAATGAAAGCTACTCAACACATACCTGTAAATGGGCAAACCAAACAAGGCTGAAGCATGACAATGACGGTGTTCTTAAAGTACTTAATTAATTAAGGAATTTTGTCAACGCCTTTGAAAGTTTGGATGAACTTTTCAGTCTTACATCCAAGATAAATGCAGGCCCTCAAGTCTCAGCAGATTTACTGCGAGCACACACAAAGGTCAAGGAAGCCTTTTCTCAGTTTGTAAAGAAGAGACTCTTAACAAAGGAAACTTCCTTTGCTTGGACCTGTTCCTTGGGCGCTAGCAACTGCAGATGGTATGTTGTGCAAAACTGCCAAGAGCAAGTTGGGTGATTTAATTGAAAAGGGTGTCAACCCGGCTGATGTAATTCCAGACCAGGCTGTGTGGATCATCGACCTGATGGCTTTGCTGCAATCCCTTACTCACCTCCAGGAGAGTTTTGCTGACCTTGCAGTGGTAGTTCTGGATAAAGCCTTACAGTTCTACAAGGGATCTTCGAGTGGATATTGTTGCTGATGAATACAGAGAAAACTCCTTCAAAGCCATTGAGAGTAGTTGTCATGCTAGCAGTGGAAAATTTGTGATTAAAATCAGCAACAGTACCCAAAAAGTTCCAAAAGCAATGGAAGTAGTTCCTATCACAAGACAGCTCTTACCCAGTTCTTCCTTCATGAGTGGTCCAAAGATAAATATGCAGAAATGTTTGGTAGTCATATTATCTATTATGGATTTAGCAAACACTGCCATTAGTTTTATGCCAGCAATGGGAGGGTTTGGCATCAGGTTATAAAGGCATTTGAGTTGACACATGAGGAGGCAGATACTCATCTGTTTCTGCATGCCAAACATGCAGCTGATGATGGAAACACCACGTAGTGACCAAGACTCCAGTCACAGATGTGCTAATCCGGGCTTGCTTTTTGCAAAAGGGCATTCCAGCAAGAATTGTGATACATACTGGAACAAGAATACACACCCGATTTGTAGATATGGAAGCTATGTGCAAGAACTTGAGCCTATCTGTGTGTGAAGCTCTGCCTGGAATGCATGCTTTCTCAGACTGTGATGCAACCAGTGCATTCTATGGAAAGGGGAAGAAGCTCTCATTTAACTTAATTGTCAACAATGCAGGACATTGTCAGTCAATGAGCAAATTGAGGCAGCAGTTTGATATAGAGCTAGTCAAGTGTTCTGAGGCTTTTGGCTGTTCCTTGTATGGTAAAGCAGGAGATGATGTTAATGCCATTACAAACTCTTCGAGGCATCTGTCGTCACCACTTGGCGATTTAACACTACTCCCATCCGCACACCCTTGCGCAGGTGGGAGGTCATCCTCCACCAGCGTAGGGCTGTCGAGCACATATGAGACACTGTCAGCTGACGGTGTCTGCCACGCTTGGGATGGAGGTGGAACGCATTGAGCCACGCTTGTAGTGGGTGCATGCGAAGTAGCCCCAGCTGAATGGCTGATATGGCTGCAACCATCAGACCCAGTAGTTTCTGGCACAATAGGAGAGTGACCTGCGATCCCTGTTGAAACAAAGAGAGGCGCTCTTGGATAGCTGCTACTCTGTTGTCTGACAGGTATGCACACATTGTACTGGAGTCCAGCCGGAGCCCCAAGTACGTCGTGCACTGCACCGGTGTAAGCCGATTCTTTGCATCGTTGATGGTTAGGCCCAACCTCACCAGATGCTCTGTCATGACTGCCGTGTGGACCACTGCTCCCTCTCGTGACTGGGAACAGATCAACCAGTCGTTGAGTTTAGTACTCTGATCCCCTGCAGCCCCAAGGGAGAGAGGATAGCATCAAAGCACTTTGAAAACGTACGAGGAGCTAGGGAGAGGCCGAATGGCAGCAAACGCTTACCTGAAAGGCGAAGCTGAGATACTTGCTGTGCTCTGGACGAATGAGAACGTGAAAATACGCGTCCCTTAAGTCCACAGTGGTGAACCAGTTGCCTGGCCGGACTGACTGGAGAATGTGACGGTGAGTCAGCATCTGGAACCTCCTTTCTTTTAAGAACCCATTAAGAAGCCTCAGGTCTAGGATGGGGTGGAAGCCAGTGTCTTTTTTGGTAACCAGAAAGTACCTCGAGTAGTACCCTTCTCCGTGGGAGGTAGGGGCTATGAGGTGAATGGCTCACTTGCACAGCAAGGCGGCCACTTTGTTCTGAAGTACGAAGGCCTGGAGAGGGTCTGTCACCAAAGTTTTCGTGATTCCTCGAAAGAGATTAGGTCCCAAGTGGAATTGAAGTGCGTAATCTTTGTGCAAGCACGCCAATAATGCAGCTGGTGTGCCGAGAAGGGGGTCTGAGACGCAAGCCTTCAGGAGCCCTGCTCCCAGGAGGGAGTGGACGCTACCAGGAGGAGCGGACCTTCTCCATGAAGTCCGGGAACTTCTGAGGGCGAGGGGTCATTGCCTGCGTCCGAAATACGGACAGGCGTGGCTCTGCCGCTCGTGTCCAGGGGACCTGCAGAAATGCTGCAGCGCGCCCCATCAGTGCCGATGTCGAGTCCGAGAGTGGTGGAGCACTGGCTTCCGAGGCCACCTCGAAGCTAGGTTCCACCTTGGCAGGGGGTTCGGTCTCCCCTCCTACATCCATGCCTGAGGAGAAGGAGGCTCTGTCCCAAGAGGGCGCAATCGAGAGTGTATCCTCCTGTGCCAACTTGGGCGCTTCTTCCCATTCACCCTGATCTCCCCTGAGGGAAGGAGGGTCCGGTACTTGGGGCAAGGTTGGAGCTGGGGCTGCGGAAGGAGCTGCGGGTGTCTGTCGAGACAGGAGCCCCAGGACCTGGGCCATTTGTGCCTTGAGGTCCATAACGTCCCTGGCCTGTTTAGACCGCTTCACCCTTCTCGCCTGCGGGGATGGGGAGCGACTATGGGGGGCCTGTGGACTGGGGATGTCCAGCAGGGGGTCCTGGGACAGTTCATTGAGGAGGGGCTCTGGGGCTCCAACAGCTGCCGATTGTCTGTCCTCCTGAGGGATGTTGGCCTGCACAACGTACAGGGGTGGAAGCTGGTCTTGCATGACATCATATCACACTGCTTGCACTGAGCACACCATCAGCTATAATATATAGCACTGTGTGATTAAGCAACGATTGCACTGCATGCACCATGCGTGCTGAGCACCGCATGCACCGAGTACTGTGAGCACTAGCATAGACCAGGGAGACACAAAGGCCGCAGCAGGCGAGTTGAAAGCAGACAGCAAAAAACCATGGTAGAAATAGATAGGGGAGAGCACACTGTTTGTTTACAAGGTCCGACTCACAGAGGTGGGCGGGCCTACGTAGCTGGCGAGGTATACTCGACAGCGGGGATAAGGCAAGGCCAAGCCCTATGGAGGAAACACACGACTGGAAAGGTCACTCGACAGCGGGGATGCGGCAAGGCCTAGCCCCGTGGAGGAACTGTGCTCTCCCAAGAAGGAAATAGACAACCATTCGCGAGGGTGACTGCACAGGAATTGAAAGGGAACTGATCTTGTAGAAGTTCAAATTTTGTAGATTGGTGAAACTGAGTGCATCTCAGACAGTTAATTAGTTCGACCTAATAAACTGTCTGAGATGGGCTCTGCCATACCTCTCTTGGCTTCCCAGTGCCCGCTTATGCTCCGCTGTGCTCTGCGTTTTGTCCGCCGTGCTCTGTGTTTTGTTGTGCTCTTACTTGTTTGTACAATCCCGAGCTTGCCGATTCGACCCCGCAGACCCGGTCTGGCTCTAGAATTAGTAGCAACACGTTCATTCATACTAAAATATTTAATTACCACCACCCCCTCTAAGTGGGCTCCAATAATGGCGCATGTAGTGATATGGGCATTGAATCATGGGATAACACGATTGAACCATGGGCTTGATTGTCCTATCCTTCTTTTTACTATCGTTGCTTTCGCCGCGTTTGCCCGGCACTGCAGCTGCTAATATTCCACGCTCATGTCATCTCGTTCTATCTTACAATGCTCCCTATGCAATTTGCTGCTCCTTTCCCGGGCAATTCATTCAGCAATATTCTTTCATTCCTTAAGCAGTAGCCATAAACTCCCAACTGAAGCCGTAAGCTACATGCTCACTGTCACAAATCAAGCTCACCGAAGCAAGTCGAGCAGTTGCTGGTTTCTGACGCTAGGGGTCTCCCCTGTCCCAAGAGTGAAATTCTGCAGTCATTACAGATTTTGGTGAAATCTGCTCTACATGTTACCCTTACACAACTGCCTGGTCCTCTTTCACTACCTTGTGCTAGCAAAATCAGGGAGCCCCTTCTCCCTTCAACCAGGAAGTAATTCTACCATTCCCCATACACTCAAAAGACAAGCTGCACATCTCTGTGGAAACTCTCAAATCTACCCCCCCTCCATTCTTTGTATAAGTGCAGCATCCTCAGCAGCCAAAGTAAATGTTAACTAGCCTCTCTCTGATATCTATTTGGCCAAATAGAATATTGCTTGTATGCCTAGAGTGGGGGCCATCTCTCCACCGGGAACACCAGTTTCCTCCCACGAGGGGGGTTCCTCTCCCCTGAGTGGTGAGATCAGTCCTTAGAGGCCGATCGGTTCGGTCTCACCTCCGAGAGGGAGAATCTGAGCCAGGGGGAAACCCTGTATTCTTTACTAACAACTTGTTTTCATCTATGCCAGTGTTCCTCTGTGGCCCCTTCTTTGCGTGCTCATTTCCTTCTCTCTTTCAGAATTCCTGTCGCCCTACATGGCTGTCTCAGCGCTCTGGCCGTGCCGATCTCACTAAGCGCAGGGGTTCCTCATTAGTCGGGGCGACTTATAGTCTTCTTAAATTCATCCGCTGTCCTTCTCTTCTTTTTCTCCTTGGGAGAAATAACGCTTGCTTCCCAGCTTTGGAGGCTGATCGGTTCGGTCACACCTCCATAAGGGCAGCTCTCCATGAGCCAAGGGAAAAAGCATGTCATTTTCTTAAAGTCACAAGCACATAATTCCTATTTTAAGTCTCAGGGCTTACTCCTCGCAGCCCTTGCTCCTGTCCCATGAATATTTTGATGAAGTAGAAGCTATTGATCATTTAATTGAATGATAATAATTCCTTTCAAATTAGCAGTACAGTTATACTGAAGAGACACAAACAAAAGAACAACTACACGTAAATCCCATATAAATGTATCATGCTGTTCACTGTAGTTCACTGCACCTATCAGTGCTTCACAATGCTTTCTCTATAATTTACTACACTATGCTATGCTTTTATAAGGTTACCATGTAAATATTACAAAATGGCATTCATGTTTTCTAAAGTCTTGTGAACAGAAGATACATAAGAGCAAAAAAGGAGCGTAATCATCATTTTTTTTATACCAAGATGGACCAGGAGGGCAAGACAGGCGGATAATAAATTTAAGAGACTGACGGCACAGAAAGAGGCTCCCTTGAGAAAGATATGTACAACATATCGAAACGTTGGGCAGCTGGCTCTTTGAGCTAAAATAAATAAATAAATAAATAAATTATATATATATATATATATATATATATATATATATATATATATATATATATACAGTGCCTTGCGAAAGTATTCGGCCCCCTTGAACTTTGCGACCTTTTGCCACATTTCAGGCTTCAAACATAAAGATATGAAACTGTAATTTTTTGTGAAGAATCAACAACAAGTGGGACACAATCATGAAGTGGAACGAAATTTATTGGATATTTCAAACTTTTTTAACAAATAAAAAACTGAAAAATTGGGCGTGCAAAATTATTCAGCCCCTTTACTTTCAGTGCAGCAAACTCTCTCCAGAAGTTCAGTGAGGATCTCTGAATGATCCAATGTTGACCTAAATGACTAATGATGATAAATAGAATCCACCTGTGTGTAATCAAGTCTCCGTATAAATGCACCTGCACTGTGATAGTCTCAGAGGTCCGTTTAAAGCGCAGAGAGCATCATGAAGAACAAGGAACACACCAGGCAGGTCCGAGATACTGTTGTGGAGAAGTTTAAAGCCGGATTTGGATACAAAAAGATTTCCCAAGCTTTAAACATCCCAAGGAGCACTGTGCAAGCGATAATATTGAAATGGAAGGAGTATCAGACCACTGCAAATCTACCAAGACCTGGCCGTCCCTCTAAACTTTCAGCTCATACAAGGAGAAGACTGATCAGAGATGCAGCCAAGAGGCCCATGATCACTCTGGATGAACTGCAGAGATCTACAGCTGAGGTGGGAGACTCTGTCCATAGGACAACAATCAGTCGTATACTGCACAAATCTGGCCTTTATGGAAGAGTGGCAAGAAGAAAGCCATTTCTTAAAGATATCCATAAAAAGTGTCGTTTACAGTTTGCCACAAGCCACCTGGGAGACACACCAAACATGTGGAAGAAGGTGCTCTGGTCAGATGAAACCAAAATCGAACTTTTTGGCAACAATGCAAAACGTTATGTTTGGCGTAAAAGCAACACAGCTCATCACCCTGAACACACCATCCCCACTGTCAAACATGGTGGTGGCAGCATCATGGTTTGGGCCTGATTTTCTTCAGCAGGGACAGGGAAGATGGTTAAAATTGATGGGAAGATGGATGGAGCCAAATACAGGACCATTCTGGAAGAAAACCTGATGGAGTCTGCAAAAGACCTGAGACTGGGACAGAGATTTGTCTTCCAACAAGACAATGATCCAAAACATAAAGCAAAATGTACAATGGAATGGTTCACAAATAAACATATCCAGGTGTTAGAATGGCCAAGTCAAAGTCCAGACCTGAATCCAATCGAGAATCTGTGGAAAGAACTGAAAACTGCTGTTCACAAATGCTCTCAATCCAACCTCACTGAACTCGAGCTGTTTTGCAAGGAGGAATGGGCAAAAATTTCAGTCTCTCGATGTGCAAAACTGATAGAGACATACCCCAAGCGACTTACAGCTGTAATCGCAGCAAAAGGTGGCGCTACAAAGTATTAACTTAAGGGGGCTGAATAATTTTGCACGCCCAATTTTTCAGTTTTTTATTTGTTAAAAAAGTTTGAAATATCCAATAAATTTCGTTCCACTTCATGATTGTGTCCCACTTGTTGTTGATTCTTTACAAAAAATTACAGTTTCATATCTTTATGTTTGAAGCCTGAAATGTGGCAAAAGGTCGCAAAGTTCAAGGGGGCCGAATACTTTCGCAAGGCACTGTATATGTCAGCATCTGCTTTCTTAAAAGAAACTGCTTGAAAATCATGTTTGGTGCTAGTACAAAACACAGCACAACTGTGACACCTAGTGTTTCAAATTCATACTCTTATTTATTCAGGCAAAGCTAATATTGAGTATAGCAGCATCTGAAATGGACTAATCTGAAAATTGAAAATGACATTCAAACCACTTTTACATATCCTCTGTAACAAAGCCCTTAGGTAACTGTTATCAAAGAAAGTGGAACTATATGCATGCTAATATCAGGTGTCCATTAAGCTTAGCTTTCACATCCAAACTAATTGAAACTGTATGTAAAACTGACTGGATTTAAATGCCTACATGCATCTTGTGTCATATTGTCATAGTTGATAGACCACAAGGATATGATTCACATGAGGACTTCAAAGGGTTTCAATCACCGTCAGATAACATAAGGTCATTTTCTGAGTTACAGAAATGAGTGCAAGTTTATAGATATATATAATATCACATTTTTTGTATTTGATAAACTGAAAAGCACTACAGTTTTTTTTTAAAAAAAAGCTATTGAAAAGCTTTTGTCATCTTCAGGTAGCATGGGGTAGATGGAATCAAAATAAGTTTACAGTAGGTGTGTGGACTGATGAAAAGTTATGTTAATACGATGACTGATGAAAAGTTCTAATGTATAGTTTAGTCCTCTAAGTTTAGGAAGCATGAAAACAAAGTAGTTTTGCATTTTTAAAATAGAAAATAGATCACATTTTAGGCATATTGAACATTTGAGACAGCTATCTATTGAGAGACAACAAGATAGTTATAGTTAGCAACACAAAAGGATGAAATGATTAAAAAAAATATTTGAGGACATTTTGGACAAAAGCCCTTCTTCAGGTGTGTAGAAAGAAAAGTAAACACAGTGAAGTAAACTTGTTATTTCTCAAGAATACATTTTAAGAAATCATTTAAACCTTTTGTGTACATACAAAAAAACATTTTCATTATATGTATGTTACGGTTAAAGTCTGAACATTGGCAAATGTCAAGATTTACTGGTAAATATTGACATTTACCAAGTAAAGCGGTAAATGTCTGAAATAAATATGATAATGCTTTACTTCAGACATTTAGGCCTACTGGTAAATCTCAAAAATAACCAAGTGTCTTTGTCTAATGACCAAATGTCTTTCTGAAATAAGCATGTTAATGGTATACTTCGGACATTTAACATTCAATCTCAAAAATAACCAAATATGGTATATCTATTCACCACCTGTCTTTGTGGTGATTTTCTGAGGTCCTAAATTATTTAATTTGCATGTAACAGAATATTATTTTTCATCAAACTATTACGTATTTGGAGCACAATATCCTTCAACGCCATTGTGAATTATTTTATACGGAAATTTACAAGTGTTGATTGACTGTTCGACATAAGTGAATCACATCATTGTTTAGTACAATGTTGAACTGGTTTAAATTGATCAATTGTGCATTACTGTAAGCTCATTAATAATTATTTTGTTAATCGAAAATGTATGTAGAAATAAATATATTCTTCAACATTAATAATTATTTTGTTAATTGACCATTTATATGCAGGAATTCATAAATTCTTCGATGATATACCTGCAGTTACAGTACCAATAAGCTTCGGTAAATCATAAGATTAACCAGTTTAGGGCCAGAAAGTGGTACATCATCAGAATGTTATATGCGGACCCATTTAACACTAGAAAATATTATGCTGTCAATGCTGTGATTGACTACTGCACAATTCCCTACGAACAAGACAAACTGCAGTTCACCCACAAAGTCGTATATGTTTACAATTTTAGATAAACCAATTTGTTGCTTATCAGTTAAAGTCACATAAATGTGCTGAATTGTGAAAAAAAAAATATTAAAAAGAACATTAAATCATATACCTGCTGCTGAAATCATATAATGCATTTGCGTTGCAGGGTGTCAAAAGAAAACAAAATTGTTGAAGTGAAGTTTCTGTAGCCATTATAACATGAGAATGATCTGTTTGTGTGAAAGGGTTATGACGGCATTATACCGGCATAGACTGCGCAATTTCGTGCTGTGTAAATGGGTATTTTATATAATTTATTTAACGTCTCTGAGGCGGCTCAGTAGCGGTATTTGTGTGTGAAAGGGGTATTGGACACGGTGCCAGGATTTCAAGCAACAGACACACAATTCTCTCTTCAGCCAAATCCTGAGCCTACACTGTTCTGATGCGCGGTGCATTCACTTCATTGAATTACTCCGGCCCACATTCAGATGCACAAGAGTAGTTTTCAATACTCAGCAGTTAATATATAGCCCGCAACTTTTGAGATGCGCACTTGCGCAGCTCAAATTAAATAAGCACCGGCATCTATTTGCGCTTGCCAGCTCTTAGTACATAGGCCCCTAGAAGTCCAAAAAAATGGTGTATGGCTAACTACCCCAGGACTTAAAGTGGAACACAATGAAAATGTGTTAAAAAGCAGAATGAGTTGCTGCTCTTAACACTCTGGTCCCAAAACCAGTGTTCTGCTGATCCACATCATTCAGTTGGTAGAACCTGATAAAGAGGCATGGCCCATACTACTGTGTCGGTGACAGATGCGCCTGGAATAATGCCCAAAAGGTTGCAAGACCTCTTGTGGAGTGACCAGTGACCTTTTCTGGTGGGGGCAGGTTGGCTAGTCGTATGCAGTCCTGAACGTGTCTGCAATCCACCTTGACAGCCGCTGTTTAGACTTGTCTGTGGAACAATTGCTCGGATTGTCGCCAACTCTGAGTGCGGTCAACATAATACGCCAGTGCCCTAACTGGACAGAGCTTATGGAACTTTCTCTCCCTGTCAGACTGGAAAAGAGGGGGATGGAAGGCCTCCAATTCCACTGACTGGTTGATATGGAAAGCAGAAATGCTTTTAGGGAGAGTAACCTTAGTTTGGCCTCCGCAGAAAACAAACAGGTGGGCTCCCAAGTGGCGCATCCAGTAAAGGCGCTCCACGTGGAGTGCATAATGCGCTCTATAGTCTGGACGTCACGAGTTCGAGTCCAGGCTATTCCTTTGCCGACCAAGGACGGGAGCTTCCAGGGGGTGGCGCTCAATTGACCGAGCGCCGCCCGGGGAGAGGGAGGGTTAGGCCCCAGTGACCCCTGTAGTCTGGCCGGGCGCCTGCAGGCTTGCCTGTAAGCTGCTCGAGAGCTGCGTTGTCCTCCGACACTGTAGCTCTTGGGTGGCTGCATGGTGAGTCCACAGTGTGAAAAACAGCGGTCCACAGCGGTCGGCTGATGGCACACGCTTCGGAGGACAGCGTGTGTTCGTCTTCGCCCTCCCGAGTCAGCGCAGGGGTGATACCGGTGAGCTGAGCATGATAAAATAATTGGCGATTGGGAGAAAATAATAAAAATAATTGGCAACGACTAAATTTATAAAAAAAAAAACAAAAAAAACAAACAAACAGGCTTTCACAGTTGAGAATGCTTGCATTTCATCTACCCACTTAGCAGAGGTAATAGCAAGCAGGAAAGCTGTCTTTAAGTACAGGAATTTCAGTTCTGCTGAATGTAGGGGCTCAAATGGCCGTTTTGTAAGCACATCCAGCACTATATTAAGCCACCAGAGAGAGACAAGGTCCTTCTTAGGGGGTCTTAACCTCCGAGCACCCTTCAAACACTGTCAAACCAGGAAGGGTGCTCCTGGGGAGACCAAGTCAATTTTAATATGGCAAGCTGAAATAGCTGCCAGGTAGACTTTAAGAGTGGCAGGAGATTTCACTTCATCAAAAAGGCCCTGCAAAAATTGCAGTATATCTACCATGGGGCAAGTCGTGGGGTCCAGTCCACGCGACTCACAGCATGTCAGGAATACACCCCATTTGTAAGCATACTGGGAGTGTGTAGACGCTGCTCTGGCATTCTGAAGAGTCTCAATGACTTGGTCAGATAACCCAAGATGGCTCAAGTGTCTCCATTCAGGGGCCAGACCCAAGGCTGCAGAGCTGTTGGGTCTGGATGCCACAGAGTCTGGCAGCTGCCCAACTGACCGAACAGGAGCTTTGCCAGTGTCGAGAACCAGGTTCTCCTGGGCCACTTTGGAGCTACTAGGACAATGTGGGGACAATGGGTGGACTCCTGGGTTGCAAAGAGATTTATCAGATGAGGTTCACAACCTTTGGGTCGAACTGTGAGGGTCCCCTCTTGAGAGGAGGTCCGCCGCCCAGTTCCTCACCTCTGGCAGGTAAACTGCTTTTACTAAAAGCAAGTGCTCGTGAGCCCATAATAACACTCCCAGGCAACACAATTGAGACCAAGAGACTGGAGACCCCCCTGGTGGTTGATGTAAGCCATCACTGTGGTGTTGTCTGTATGGATCAACACGTGTCTCCATTGTATCTCTTCAAAAAAATACTGCAGGGCAGATGAACTGCCCACAGCTCAAAAACATGTATGTGGAGACCCTCTCACGGGGGTTCCCACACTCCCTGTACCAGGCTGTTCCAGACAGCGCCCCACACTAGGTTGGAAGCATCTGTAGTCACCACCTCTCCCCTCCAGCTCTAAGCAGACAGCTAGCCTCTGGATTCTGTCGTCGACAGATTGGCGATCATGCTTCCGGAGCTGAGACAAGCCCTAGATGCCTAACCGTTGTAGGTGGCTGGTGATCCGTCCTGTGTGCAACGCTGCCTGTGCTGGTGACTCGGCACATATCAGCCAGTCGTCCAGGTAATTGATCACTCTGATGCTTTTTAGTGTCAGAGGAGCCAATATAGCATCCATAGCAAGGAGTTAGAGAGAGGCCGAATGGCAGTATACGGAACTTGTACCTCGTGCCTTGAAAGGCGAACCGCAAGTACGTCCTGTGGCCAGGTCTTATAGGGATGTGAAAGTAGGCGTCCTTGAGGTCCACTGTAGTAAACCAGTCACCTGACCTTACTGACTGCAACATCTGCTGCATTGTCAGCATTTTAAACCTTCGTACACTCAAGTACAGATTGAGCTGTTTGAGGTCAAGGATCCCATTTCGGCACCAGGAAGTGCCTGGAGTAAAACCTTTCTCTCTCTCTCGCTGAAAGGGTGAACAATTGAGGAGGCCACCATCCCGTTTCGGCACCAGGAAGTACCTGGAGTAAAACCTTTCTCTCTCGCTGAGAGGGTGAACAATTGAAATTACCTGCCTCTGCAGTAGGGCCGCCACCTCCTGACACACTAATACAGTGTCTTGAGGGTTCATGACTGGGCAGCAGTGTGGAGTAGTGGTTAGGGCTCTGGACTCTTGACCGGAGGGTCGTGGGTTCAATCCCAGGTGGGGGACACTGCTGCTGAACCGTTAAGTAAGGTACTTTACCTAGATTGCTCCAGTAAAATAACCCAACTGTATAAATGGGTAACTGTATGTAAAAATAATGTGTAAAAAATAATGTAATTGTATGTAAAAATAATGTGATATCTTGTAACAATTGTAAGTCGCCCTGGATAAGGGCGTCTGCTAAGAAATAAATAAGAATAATAATAATGACCGTTGTTACGATCATGCCCTGAAAAGGGAGGGGGGCTGAATCGAAACTGCAGAGAGTAACCGGCCCTGATGGTGGGAATCACCCATATTAATTAATTAATTAATTAATTAATTAAAACATACTATTAGTGTTATCGCACATCTACAAATGACCAACTTGGGTGTTATATCTCGCTTTATTTATTTATTTATTTTTACATCCACCTACCCACTGCTCTTTTTAGTGCTTGTATTCCTGGAGTCTGTTTCATTGTGTTTTGATTGGTCGAGAGATCTGTCAACAAGCAATATGCACACGAGTCACAAACTCGCTTTTACTGCGTTTTTTTGAGTTTCAAAGTGTAGTGTAGAGCTCTAGAAGAGCTGAAAGAGGCAGCAGTGTGGAGTAGTGGTTAGGGTTGTGGAGTCTTTACCAGAGGGTCGTGGGTTCAATCCCAGGTGGGGGACGCTGCTGTACCCTTGAGCAAGGTACTTTACCTAGATTGCTCCAGTAAAAACCCAACTGTATAAATGGGTAATTGTATGTAAAAATAATCTGTAAAAAATATATATAATAATAATGTAATTGTATGTAAAAAAATAATGTGATATCTTGTAACAATTGTAAGTCGCTGGATAAGGACGTCTGCTAAGAAATTAAAAATAATAAAAGAGGAATACCGTTCCTTTCAACAGGAATGGTGTGATATGTACGTCTTTGTGGAGAAGTCAGGATTTCCACTTTGTTTCATATGCAGTGAATTTATAATTTATAACAACATCTCATGACAAAACATGCTGCATTTGCAGCTAAATACCCAGACGGTGAGGAGCGGAAAAGGCCTGCACATGAGACATGAGAGTAAACATGCCCAGACACAACTAATAATTTCAAATCACAATAATCAGGTTTTATTATCAACATACGGGTAAAATTATAGAGAGTTATTAAAATTATTAAAAGTACATTTCAAACAATAAAATTGTCAAAAATACCAGATGTTACAGTACCGACTGACCAGGTCACTGGTACAGGCTCTGGTACTGACCAGGTCACTGGTACAGGCTCTGGTACTGACCAGGTCACTGGTACTAACCAGGTCACTGGTACAGGCTCTGGTACTGACCAGGTCACTGGTACAGGCTCTGGTACTGACCAGGTCACCGGTACCGGGAGCGAGTCACTGGTAGCGGCTCTGGCACCGAGTGGTACTGGCTCTGTAACCACTGTTCTAGTTGTGTAGGTCATTGTGACAAAGATGACGTTAGGCCAGGAAGAAACACAGCACTGTGAGGTGATATGGTGAATGAAAGCGCTGCTTGCGCGGTTTAATAAATGAACAAAATAAAAAGGTTAAAAAAATGAAAAACACTGTACACAAAACGGCACATTGGCCAAAACAGACAGACACTAACAAACAGGGGACAAACACTAAACACACAACAAGTATTGTGCTGATCTGGGTCAGCACGGATAGCAATTGTTATTGATTTAATTATTTTCTCCTCTCTCTCTCTCCCGTACCTCCTCATTGTACACCTAACCCCGAGCGAGTGACTCATGCATCTATATATACAGTTGTGCTGGGATTCAATTACTAATTAATTATTCACTTGAATCCCAGCACGTGAACTAATTTGTGCAATCCCTGTGCTCACTACTATTACATACTTTATCTGCACATGAAGTGATTGTGCAACCCCTGAGCCCAAATACAACTATATATTTTAAATCACTCATGCCACACAGACCCATTTATATCCTGTGCACCACTATATCGACATATAACAGACAACATGAAACACAAAGATACGTAAAGGGGCGGGGCACACTGCCACATATCTCCCCCCTTGTGCACAGCACACATGGTCTCAAAGGCCACCTCCCCCTTAAAGTCTTGGGCCAAAAACTGAGGCTTCAAGAGGCTCACTGGTGGCAACCCGGGCAGTGGCAAACTGGCAACCCCGGGCGATAGCAAACAATCAACTCTGGGTGGTAGCAAACTGGCTATCCTGGGCCATGGCAAGCAGGCAACCCCTGGCGACGGCGAGCAGGCAACCCCAGGTGGTGCAGGTGGTGGAGCATTTCTTCGGGAGGTAACGTCTGGAGCGGACCCTCGGGAGGCGACGGCTCTAGACCCCTTAGCAACAGTGGTTTCGGATCCCCAGGCAGCGGTGGTTCCAGACCCCCAGGCAGAGACAGCTCCAGGCCCTCCTGTAATATAAAAGGGAGAGACACCGGTAGCTCCAGGCCATCCGACAGTGACAGTTCCGAACCCTCGGGAGGTGAACTCGGAAGGGGAGCCCCTGGCCAAGACGGCAGCAGTGGAAGCTCCACTTCTCCCTCTTGCTCTGTAGCCGGCGGCTCCCTTTTCTTGGGCTCCGGCCCCAGAATGACTGGCAGCGCAACTGCTGCTGGACTCAACAACACCCTGGGTGATGACAGGCAAGCACCCTGGGTGGTGTCGTGCAGGCCTCCCCAGACGATGGCGAACTGGCCTCCCCAGGCGATGCAGGCTCGGCAGCCCTAGGCGATGCAGGCTCGGCAGCTCTAGGCGATGCGGGACAGGGAACCCCAGGTGGTGCGGGACAGGCATCCATAGGCGGTGCGGGACAGGCAACCCCAGGCGGTGCGGGACAGGGCAAGTGCGGTCCCTCCGAAAGCGATGGCAGCAGCAGACCCCCGTAAGGTGATGGCGGCACAATAAGGCGGCAGCGGGAGCTCCACTTCTCCTCCTGGTGATGGAGTTAGGACCAGTCATGGTACTGGAGTTGGCCACTCTGGCAGTGGCTGCGGCAGTGCTGGCCCTCTTCGCGACCACTGCGGCCGGGCTGTTTTCCCCCACGTTCCCCTCAGCAGCCTATGCAATGGCTGTTGAGGAATGCCAGCATTACGTCCTGGACCTTCCTCTTATGGTGATGGTGGGAGCTGCAGGCAGTCTCCCATGGTTGTGGAGGTGGGAGCTGCAAGTAGTCTTCCTCTTGCGGTGGAGGTAGGAGCTGCAGGCAGTCTTCATCTGCTGGTGGAGATGGAAACAGCAGGCAATCTTCCTCTGCTGGTGCAGGTGGAAACGGCAGGCAATCTTTCTCTGCTGGTGGATACTGGTGCAGCTCTCCCTCTCGCGCTGGAAACAGCGGGGCTTCTACCTCTCTTCCTTTCTCCTCCTCTTCCTGGCGGACGCGGCAGTTGGCCACGTAGTGCCTACCCCCACAAATGGGGCACAACCGCAGTGGCTGAGAGCGGGGATACAAGGGGCAGTCCAACCAGGAATGCCTGAGCTCAGCACAGGCGTAACACCTGGGAAACTCTTCCTCCGGCTGCTGCTGCAGGGTCTCTGGAGCTGGCACTGGCTTCTTCCCCTTCTTCTGGGGACGGACGCTCCTTTTTTCCTTTGGGCTGGCCACTCCTCCACTTCCTCTTCCTCTTGGAAGGGACAGCACACCGCCTTGTGCCCAAACTCCCCACAGGCAAAGCACCAGCCTTGGTCCTCGAGGCCACCGAGGAGGTCCTCCAGCTCGTTGCGGCGGTCTCCCCAGACCCAGGTTTCCATTCCCTCCCCCTTTACACAAAAACCACTCCTGTTGAAAAAAAAATAAACTTCACCCGCACTACTGTTCCTGGCCTGAGTCTTGGAAGTGCTGTTGTCCCGGTTCTGACACCATGTGTGGCAATGATGTTGTGTGTGGTGACATCAGACCAGAAGAAACACAGCACTGCGAGGTGGTATGGTGAATGAAAGCTCTGCAAGTAGTAACAAACAAAATAAAAAGGTTAAACAAACAAAAAACACTGTACACAAAACAAAACGGCACTTTGGCCAAAACAGACAGACACTAACAAACAGGGGATGAACCCTAAACACACAACAAGTATTGTGCTGATCTAGGTCAGCACGGATAGCAATTGTTATTGATTTAATTATTTTCTCCTCTCTCCTGTACCTCCTCACTGTACACCCAACCCCGAGCAAGTGACTCGTGCATCTATATATAAGTTGTGCCGGGATTCAATTACTAATTAATTATTCACTTGAACCCCAGCACTTGAACTAATTTGTGCACTCCCCATGCTCACATACTATTACATACTTTATCTGCATGTGAAGTGTTTGTGCAATCCCCGTGCCTAAATACAACTATATATTTTAAATCACTCATGCTACACAGATTCATTTATATCCCGTACACCACTATATCCACATATAACAGACAACATGATACACAAAGACCCGCACAGGGGTGGGGCACACTGCCACAGTATTTATTTTATTTTAACAAATTCAGAGACACACCGACTCGTCTTCCGACAAAAACACTAAACACCAGTGTAAGCAGTAACCCTCAAAACCTTTGCTGCAAAGGAATGTCTCTTGACAAATCCAGACTCCGTGGCCCCTCAAGGTTTAAGGCTAATAGAACCATAGTAAATGTAAACATATTTAGGAAAATTTAAAGATTTCAGACAAAATAAGTAATAAGGAAGGTCCATCAATTAAGAAAACATTGAGACTAAATAAAGATATCCCGAATCAAATAAATTAATAATAAATAAGATAACATTGAGAATAACTAAAAGTAACTAAATTAAAGCACTGATCTGCCTTAATTTGTCCTTATGAAACTATTAAAGAGTTCTTACTGTAATCTGGTAACTTATGATACTCGTTGCAAAGTCATTTTAGAGAATGTCATATGTAATACTATAGGAGTTACTTTGCTACATTCTATAGTACTGGAAAATACCTTAAATGGGGGAAACTACAAAAGAGTTACCACAGGTCAGTGACATTTTTAACATATTGATTATAACAAAAAATGCTGTACAGTTTTTATTTTTATAAATAAAATATTATGGCATGCATTCCATTCCAACCTTTTTGTTTATAATGTGGAACAATTAGAATAAATAAGACATTGTTATGTTTATTTGTTTTCTGTTCTTATGAATTTAGTTCCAGGCAGGCATAGTGCCATCATGTGACACCAGCTCTTCTCTCACAGCTCTGTGAGCACGATGAACACGACTTGGTATTCAGTCCTCTCTCAAGCAGATACTGTGAGCTGTGACAAACTGTGTGGTGGTTTAGTGTAGGAGTGAGTTAGTGTACTCAAAACTTAGCAATAATTGATTTTATTGATTTGTAAAGCAATTCTCAGAATGAACTGGTTGCAACCTGTAAAGACGGGGGGGGGGGGGGGGGGGGGGTATTCCTTAACCATCTCCCTAAATATGTAGATACAATCAATTGTGTAAAATAAACAATAAAGCCAGAGCTTTTGTTTGTGTTTTGTTGTTAACTGTTTGTGTGTGTTACAGAAGACGATTGAGGACCCAGGAGCTGCCGCCACAGAGCCAGCACAAGACCCTGAGCACTATCTTCCCGCACAGCAACACTACAGCACCAGCACCACTTTCCCTGGGAATATAAGGCGCACAATTTCATGCAAGGAGGATTGTGGTAGCGGAGAGTTTGTTTTCTTTTGGGACTGCTACCCGTTGTATTATTTCCGCTATACTATCGCTGGTATAGGGGCGATTGGTTTATTATTTGCGTGCTTGTTTATTAAATACATACTTTTTTAATTGGAATACTGTTTGGACATTCCTTTTGTATACTGCACCACTCACGTCGTCACACTTGGTGTCAGAACTGGGACTTTAGGATGGATCCAGCAGTGTTAACAGCGATGTTGGAGGCTCAGGTGTGGAAGCATAAGGAGACCTTGGCAGCGGTGATAGAGAGGATGAACGGCATGTTCCTGGTGGCCAACCAGAGGAGGGAACCGGCGGCCGAACCAGCAGTGCCATGGCTAAAGCCTAAGGTGGTGAAGATGTTGCTGGAGGACTCAGGGAGCGGGCAGACCTTAATTGAGGAAGCTTTCTTGGTGGGGGTACCTTGGTGGTCACGGGGGATGGTGGTCATCTCCTGTATCCATGGAGATAACAAGGATTACCCACTCACTAAATTAGATATGATGATTGTCATACCCACCACGTAGTCGTGACTGTGGCTAGAAGGTTGCCCTATCCGGTTATTTTAGGTCTAGACTGGCCCCATTTTGAAAATGCAATAAACTAAAACGGTAAAACCAGTCTCCGGTAAGACCATGGGAGCAGCGGGGGAAGCTATTGAAAAAAAAATCCCTGCTGCATGCTGATTTATTCCACTCATGGTTCCTCCCAAAGAAAACAAAATGAGAGCAGAGGGTGGAAAAATGAGACAAGGTTGGGGTTTGGTAGGAGACTCCCCCATGTCTAATAAATGCCAGGGAAAGGGGATTGGGATCCAGTGTGACCTGAGCCCCCTAGTGCTGGAGCTATGCTAGGCCCACTCGATATCCCGAAAGTCTGGGACCGAGATGTTGATCTAGCGTGGGAACAAAAAAAATGACCCTACGCTGGCTATCATCTGGGGGCAGGTTCGGTTTATCAAGGGGAAGGAGGTTGACGGCAACCGGCTGCTCACATATCCTCACCACATTGTAGTCAGGCATTTGCTGTATAGGGTAGGTATCCCAAGCCACGAGCACAGGGCAGACTGTAAAGCAATTACTCATTCCCCAGTCTTTTCGGAGTGAGATCATGCGGTTGGCTCACGGTATCCCTTGTTCAGGACACTTAGGTAGCGAAAAGACTCAGGAATGAATATTGGCTCGGTTTTATTGGGCGGGAGTGTATAGTGAGGTGACACGATGTGTGACGTAATGCCCGGAATGCCACTGGTCCCATTGCCCCTGATTAATATCCCCTTTGAACGCATTGCTATGGACATAGTGGGCCCATTGAACCAGTCTAACTCTGGATATATGCATATTTTAGCAGTGGTGGACTACGCGACCAGATATCCAGAGGCAGTACCATTGAGGTCCACTAGTGCATCAGCAATTGCAAAAGAGTTAGTACAGATCATCGCGAGAGTAGGAATCCCCAAAGAAATCCTGACTGATCACAGAACTAACTTCATGTCTCAATGTTTAAAGAAATTGTATTATTATGCAAATTCAGTCCATTCGGACCTCCGTTTACCACCCACAGATGGACGGACTTGTGGAACATTTTAATCAGACATTAAAACAGATTTGTCAAGGAGGTTTGTCAACCAAGAGCAGAAACACTGGGCTAAACTCCATCCCTACCTTATGTTTGCAGTGAGAGAGGTACCTCAGAGCTCAACCGGGTTTTCTTCCTTTGAGTTGCTATACGGGAGACAACCACAAGGTGTCCTCGATCTTGTAAAAGAAGGATGGGAAGAGCCAAATAAAAGTTCTAAAAAATATGTAATAATGTTAAGAGACCGCCTGGAATTGGTTGGTCATTTGGCACACGAGAACTTAAAACAGGCTCAGCATCATCAAGAGCAACAGTACAATAAACAACCACGGATTCTGACTTTTCGGCCAGGAGATAAGGTACTGTTGCTACTTCCCATGTCAGAATCTAAACTGTATGCTAAGTGGCAGGGACCATATGAGGCGATACGGGCAATTGGTAATGTATACTATGAAATCAGACAACCCGATCGCCGTAATAAAACCGAAATGTATCACATTAATTTGTTAAAACCCTGGAAAGAAAGGGATGCCCTGTTTATAGCTAATGACACTTTAGAAGAGGATTTTGGTTCCTCTGTCAATCCACCAGCTCCAGTTAATATTCTGATGAGGGCACAGTTACTTCCTGATTAGACGTGTGAGCTCCATGAGTTAATAAAAACGTTTTTTTCTGATTTGCCCGGTAGAACTATTATTATTAAACATGCTATTATTACTACACTGGGTGTCATGGTCAGAGAGAGACCGTAACGGATTCCGGAAAGCCGCAGGGTCCCTGTTAGCCAGGAGGTGAGGGAGATGCTCAAGCTTTGTTACACTGCACCACTCAAATCCTGTTCACACATCTCCAATCAATTTAAAGCTAAAAAGTAATGGATAAAATAATCACAACTGCTTCTGTAAAAGTAGATTGTACCTATTTTTTATTAAAGTTATATAACATGCACCTTGAAGGTGGCAGCGAAACAAGAAAGAAATTGACTTTCAATAGAAAGGTGCTGGCAGTGACATTGCTAAAGGCTCACTTTTTTATCAACACATTTTCTTTACAACATAGCTTTACTGAAACTAGGAAGGATGGCTCACAAATTTTGAATATCTCTCAAAAGCCATCTGATTCATATTTTACATTACTACCTTATTGACATTCATATAACACCGTGTAACAATTTTTTTTTTTTTGTTGTTCCTGGGTAGTAAGTGTTATTTCCTAATTGCTTATGCCTCAAAAGTATAGAAAATGGCTATTATTCCCCACAAACTTTGCTTTTGTGACCAGGACAGTGATATTTTGAAATTTACCTATTTTCCAGAACATTCCAGATAGATTCAGTGCTGAGTAAACTTGAAGTAACTTCTAGAACTTTCTAGAACTTTCCAGTAATATAAATAGTAGTATAAATACAGGGGCCTTAAGCCCACCAGTTCAGTTTAGTTCCAGCTGCCTAAGTGGATACATATCTGCATTTTTCTGAGATGGCATCAAGGTCATAGGAGACTTCAAAATGGTGGCATTCCTGATGCGTCTCCAAGGCGGTTTTACCAAGTTTCCCTGCTATCTTTGCCTTTGGGACAGCAGGGACACCAAGGTGCACTACCACAGGCGGGACTGGCCACAGCGGACCGAGTTCTCTGTGGGGAGGAACAACGTCAAGTGGGAGCCACTGGTGGACCCCCGGAAGGTGCTGATGCCAGCACTGCACATCAAATTGGGCCTTATGAAACAATTTGTCAGTGCTCTAGATAAGGAGTCGGCAGCCTTCAAGTACCTTCAAGACTTCTTCCCTAAGCTGTCTGAGGCAAAGGTCAAAGCCGGTGTCTTCGTCGGACCACAGATAAAGAAGATCCTGGAGTGCAATGAATTCCCCAAGAAGCTCACTAGTAAGGAGAAAGCGGCTTGGAACAGCTTTGTCGCAGTGGTTCGGGGCTTCCTGGGCAATCACAAGGCCGAAAACTATGTGGAGCTGGTTGAGACTGGTGAAGAACTACAGCACAATGGGCTGTAGGATGTTCCTCAAAGTCCATATCCTTGATGCTCATCTTGATAAATTCAAGGAGAACATGGGAGCGTACTCGGAGGAGCAAGGCGAGCGCTTCCACCAGGATATACTGGACTTTGAACGCCGCTACCAAGGACAGTATAACGAGAACATGATGGGAGACCACATTTGGGGGCTGATTCGTGAAAGTGATTTACAGTATAATCGTAAATCTCGAAAAACTACTCACTTCTAAATCTTTTGCAGTCATTTTTGTATTACTTTAGTATAAATACATGTTAATTTGGATTCATATGTTGTTTTTTTCTGACTATGTGAACGAAAAGACACAAATTCGCCCGTTTTCTCATTGGATATAGGTAAATTTCAAAATATCACTGTCCTGGTCACAAAAGCAAAGTTTGTGGGGAATAATAGCCATTTTCTATACTTTTGAGGCATAAGCAATTAGGAAATAACACTTACTACCCAGGAATAAAAATTGTGTTCCATAGTGTAATCATTGCATATCATACAATTAATATAGCAATTCCAAATATTTCAGTGTTTACATAGCATATAATTATCTATCATTATACTGGTCTCCATATACAAACAATCTTTCAGGACCAATGAACATTTTTTTTAAGCTTTTCATATACTGTATATATTGTATTTACAAAATAGTGCTTTCGAATTTTAATCAATAAGTTGCTAAAAAGCTAAAAACTCATCTAATTGCTGCAAGGTGCTCAACATGCTTTTCAGAAAACACATTATTCCTAAGTTTGACTGAGGCTGAGGTTCAAGTAAGCAATACATTTTTCTAACAGACCATTTAATTTGAACTTTAGCCCATCCATATTAACTCAAGCTAGACCTTGCAAGAGGAAACAGAAGTATTAGATTTCAGAATGATGTATTTAATTTACACAGGTTTGTTTTAAATCAGACATTTGTTAAGTCAGCTCAAACATACCATGGCTGAAAAACTTTAACTTCATTTTATGTCATTTAAGAGCTCTTGGTGACTTGCAGGACTTTAATACAACCAAATCCTCTAGTCTAAATGACCCCTAACTCTCGGATTCTTAAAATGTATATAAAGGTAGTAATTGAATATCTGAGAACTACTATGAGGCATACTGCACAGGAGTGACAAATTGTGCCCATGTTTGCCAACATTATAATGCTTATTACAATCCAGGTCTGGCCATGGAACTTGAAACAAGCAATGTGATTGGTCGAGCAAGGTTCCAGCTCTCCGTATTTAGGATGGATATGGACAATTGGAGCCTTATCACATATTAGAAATCACTGCACAGCCTCACAGAATTTACAGTACCGGTAGACAGTTTGTTTACAGTTACAGAGCTACAGTAACTAAAAACTGAGTGACCAACTACCTGAAAATATGGATGTCTCTGAAGATGCTGAACTGCCAAATACAATCCCAAATGTAGTAAGTAGACAAACTTTTGGATGAAGAACAATTAAATGAACTGGAAGATAGCAAAAGGGAAAAAAATACCAAAAAAATCACAGTCTTACAGGACTGGCTAAAACAGAAACCACTGAAATAAATGTCTCAACTGTGGACAATGCACATCTTAAGAATTTTAATAAAATACTGAGGGATTTCTATGGAAATGCAAGAAATGCCCAAGGAGAAGAATGTAACATTTCAAGCTACATTATTCTCTGTGCTGGAATAAACCACTATCTAAATGAAAACATACTTGGGGAATTTGTCAATATACATACTCACCCCGACTTCGTCACTTTAAATAATGTCTTTGTGGCGGTTTGTAAACAATACATAAAAAAAAAACACAAAAAGACACTTCTGCACATCACAAACCTTGAAAAAGTAAAGAAATCCGAGATGGCATTGAATTTATTTCTTTTTTTACTCCTGGCCCATCAGTTCTGCTGAAACAACAGCGTCTTACACTGAGAGAAAATAATGATTTAAGTGCTGTCTCAACACCGCCTCCTGGTGGATCTTTTCAATGGCAATGTACAACT
Organism: Acipenser ruthenus; assembly: GCF_902713425.1. Taxonomy (NCBI): domain Eukaryota; kingdom Metazoa; phylum Chordata; class Actinopteri; order Acipenseriformes; family Acipenseridae; genus Acipenser; species Acipenser ruthenus. The sequence continues at coordinate 55,166,393 of NC_081191.1, read as the reverse complement.
CAACACATCAAAAATAAATATTTATTGCATGTTTCAATTAAATACACATACTCAACTTTACTTGGTGTGTAGACCAAAGTTATAAATGGGACTACTTTTTTGGTGGCGAAAGGATATTTAATAAAAAAACTAAAAATTGCTCTACATTTATAATCCACTGTTTAACGTGGATTATAAATGCAATAAGGCGCTCCAGGGTGTCTGTACACGTAGAATATATGGACTTGTCGGGGGTTGGAAGCACTCGGCTTTGCCCCGAGGCGTCCGCATATTCAATGCAGTAAGGCCCCTGTGGGGCATTACTGCATACATAGCAATGCCTATATATGACACTAGGTTTACAGCCTGAAATTAACAATTTCTCAGTAGATATTGGATTCACTTTGACAACTATTTTCTATGTGTTATGACCATATAAGATACCTTTGCTGAACACACACAACATAGTGCAAGATCAAATGTTTTGAGATGCACCATTATACAGTGTACTAAAACTGTAAACCTGTTTAGTTTTATTTGATTTTGGCCTGACTATTTTAAATTGTATTATACATTTCATTAAAAAAGTAAAGTGTTTCAGAATCTTAAAGGGATTGCTGTGAGGTAGATGAAATTAGAAGGGCAAAAGCAGAGAGTATCAGTCCATAACTAAATCTAGCCAAGTCACTGAATGAGCATATTTTGGTTAATATGCATTAACAAGCCATGCATGCATTAACAAACCATACATATTGAATGCAATGGTCTGTATTTTTCTTCTGGGAGTAAAAAACTGTCAACCTCTAATTAAGAACCAGAGGAACAATGCATTTTAGATACCCAATTATCTTACTGTACAAGGCTGAACTTTTTCATGTTGTTTTATCCAGTGCAGTACATTTCTTGAACTACAATTACATTTTTTGTTGTTTAAACCTGTCTAATCCAGCCCCTCTACATGCCATCATTCTCTGTAATTCAGCATGACTTCTGGATCCCAACCAAATCCTGTATTGAAATGAATGGTGCGATACCCTCTGCAACCCGGAAGCTGTCTGTTATGAAATCCGGCACCTCTTTTGCCTAAAATCAATGTAAATCTGATTGTGCACTGGGTCATGCAAATTTATTTTCTAAGTTTAAACCTAGTATAAAAAACTAAACAATATATATATATATATATATATATATATATATATATATATATATATATATATATATATATATATATATATATACACACACACACACACTCACATTGTCCAACACCTGAAATATATGTAAATAAACACAAACAACAACAACAAAAACTGCTTACAAGTTTTCCTATTGCTCCCAAATGAACTAAAGGTTATAGGCTACAATTTATTTTGTACTGTAATACAAAAGGAATGCTACTGAAGAAAAATGACATATAAATGCATTAGGGAATGAACTCTCTTGCTGTTGAAAAGCCACTGGAATAGTTACATTATGCTATTTTGTCTCCAAAGGGATAAGTCACAACCCCTCAAGCATCATTCTCTGCTGTTCCCTGTCACCCTAATTTACTAGGCTTTGAGGGTAATAGGCAAAAAGATACCTGCTCATTTTGGAATGTATTAAAGTATGTTTTCTTGTTAACGGGCATTTGTGATGATACTACTACTAAAATAAATATATATTTTTCCTAATTGATATATGAATAAACAATGCATACAAGATCTTGATACACAGTTTTTCACAGCCAGATATTGGGAAGTTTACACTACCATCTTGTATTTGTGTCCATCCTGAACAAATGGAATGAAGGTGGTTCTGATTTAACTACAGTCCAGTTTTCATGTGGAATAAGTTCATATAGATTCCCACCCTAGTCACAGAGGTTCACATCTCAAGTCCTAAAATGCACTTCATTGGCACAATTGGTAGCACAATTAAAATATTTCACTAAATCAGAATTTTGCTCTCATGTCCACATCTCATTGCAAGAAAACTGTGCTTGTGCTCTATCTGGGGAGTTAATAAACTGACATGCTTGGTCTCAAATACAAATAAAAACACATACAATTACCCTATATGTATTTAAAACACCAGTCAACAAATACTGAAGCTGCAGGTGTAGTACCAATAAATCAGGCAATGACATGTCCTTTCTTTAGTATATCTTGGAAAATGTATCCTGCCATGTCATTCAATATCAGCTACAATTAGGATCAAGAGCAATTTAGTCCCCCTTATTTTTTTTGAGTTCCATACTGAATCTTTGTTGTACCCGTTCAATGTTGACCAGGGGTGCCCAATCCTGGTCCCGGAGGGCCAATGCCCTCCTGGTTTTTGTTCAAACTGTACACTAAATTGATTAATTGGACCAATTAAGCTTCTAATAAGGGCTTGATTGGTCCAATTGAGTAATTTAGGGCACAGTTGCAACAAAAGCCAGGAGGGACATCGGCCCTCCAGGACCAGGATTGGGCACCCCTGTTGTAGACAGTCAGGGGCCCTCAGGTACTCATGAAAACCTGGGCATAATTTTGGCTCCAATAAATACTTCTTTAAATACAATAGCATTTTCAGTGTCTTTTTGCACCGACAAGAAGCATTTCTCTATCAGGAAAAAAAAATAGTTTCATCTATTGTCATGAAGGGAGTGCTGATGCTGAGGTGGTGAAGCTTGGAAGTCTTTGCTTGTAGAGGGAGTCTAAAATTAATTAATGCTGAAGTAGCAACCCACAAAGACAACAATCCAAGGCTGACAGCTTATTTACATATTTGAATATACCTCAACGTTTTCTTATCTGTATGTGTGTGAATTTCTCAGGGGAACAGTAAACCTCAGATAAAGCAGGATAAATAAAAAAAAAACACAAAAACACAGACTTGAACTATAGCACAATGCCATAGTGTTCAAGGAGACAAGTAATAACTCTTTCACAATGACTGGAAAATAACTACATTTGAGAATTACTTATAATGCACCCCTTTCTATGAGAAAAAAAAAACATTAGTGTTGTTTTTAATTATTTTACCAAATTGGCTGCACAGACACTCTGAAACTTTGGAACACCATTCTTAGGGAGGCTAAAAGAGCAGTCACCCAGCGTTGTCCTAGTGGGCTTTTGGCTGTGCTGTTAAGTCCATATATTCAACATTCTCAGCTGCAGGACATTGACCATTTGTTTTTGATTTTAAGGGACAAAAGTCCTGCTGATAATCAGGATTGTCCAGACTGGTTTGTTGGTAGCATTTTTGGTCACAGTAGCGTGGATTGTCAAAGACTGGCCGGGGGTTGGTATTCAGGTACTCTGGGTTGCCCACTGTGTTGTTGACAGAATTCAGATAGTGAGAGTCTTGAGCTCCCTGAGTGGGGCTGCGAGGAAGGAGGACATCCTGATAAATGGGGTTCATCATTTCAGACAACGCGTGTCCGTTCTGGTTCACATATTCTGAAAATATAAGAGAAACACCAGGGTTTGTATTCTTTAAAATATTAAGAAAATGCTGCTGTGTTTCCTATGCACACTTCTATTTTTTCATACCCTGTAATTTAACATTCCTATTTAAAGGCTAAAAACTCATGCACCACAATTTCACAGCATAAAAGCTGTTTCACCAACCTGGCATAGGTTCAAAATCCCTTTCCAGACATTCGTCTGAGAGTGGACCTGTGGGGTCTGTGCTGTATCGATGGGTGAAGCTGTCTTCTCTTATTGGGTATCCCTGATGATTTACAACAAAATAAACATTAATTACATAACATACTTGTTTCAAATGTTTTATTTTAAATAATGAACACTGGTGTACATTTTTGCTAATTTAAAAGATAACCAGGGGTTTGAGACCATGGGTAAAGTCCTTCTCTGTCGTAATCCTCAAAATTGCATACAGTTGCTTTTGGCATTTTACACATTCTGATAATTTACTGTTAGGCCATGTTGACAGTAAATTGTATACTATACTATATTGCTGAAGGAACTATCTAACATCACTTAATATTTCAATGTTGTTCCCTGTGTAAGTTAAATAGCAAAATCATGAATGGTATTTTCCCATTGTAACTGAGTTCTGAATACAGTGAATTAATCTAACACATAACAGGCCTATTGTTTGATATTGTCTGACAAAACTATTTTTATTTGAAATCCCTTGGCAATACTGAGTCTTGACGGCACAAAAGCTGCTAACAAGGCACCTCTGAGTCAATATATGTCAATATTAAATTCTGCATCCCCCCATCTCTTAAAGACCAGAGGGACTGGAGGAACAGATACTTTTACAGTGTGTAGTCCTGCAAGGAGGAGGCGGACAACTGGTCACTCAGGGAACTGTGAGAATGAAGATTTGCCTGATGTGAGGAAACAAGAAATTCTTGAGACCCCTTAAAAAAACAGTGCAACTTACCCCATTACTGTTAGCACAGGCAGGTGCTCCCATGCTGCTATTAATACTCTGTATAAAAAGACAGGACATTTTATGTTAGGATGAGTTCTATGTTATTTCAAAAGTGGATTAATAGGAGAAGCTTATTGGAATGGAACAGTTGTATTTGATTGTTGTTTCCACTTCATTGCTGTCCTGGATCTAAATTTCTAATCATTTTAGATTTTATTTTCACTTTACAAATATGCTTGATTTTAGCTTTTTTCATTCCAATATTATACATAAAATGTTTTTTTTTTTTAATGAACTTGATTAAAATATAAATGAAATAATTTGAATAAAGTCTGATGCTTGGTGAAAAAAAAAAAAAAAAAACACAACAAATTTTAAGAAGCCTATGGGGACACTACTGGATGAAAAAGTAAGCATCACTGGGGGGCACAGTGTAAAGGGAATGGAACCTCTGACTAATGTTTTGGAAACATTAAATAAAATGGTTTAAAAAAACAAGCGAATAAGAAGTTTATAGGAAGAAAGTATTAACAATTTCTGAAACTGCTGGATTTCAACAAATGTGACCACACACTTATTTTTTATTTGACGAAAGCACCTGCATTAGAAAGCAAACAGTTTCTTTTTAGCCTGTTGCACAAATATGCCTGACACTATTATATATTATTTTATATTTAAACAATTTCTTTCTTTGGGGGAAGAGGGATGTGTGTGTGTATGTCTCATATTTTTTTACCATCAGCTTTTCCTTAAATAGAAAACAATTGACACTCCACTGAAACAGACTACAAGTTATCAATATGCCATACCATGGAAACCTATTCATTGCACTACAATACACCACATAACCTATTCCATCTGCCCAAGTGGTTAAACTGATAGCAGATATCTAAGCTTTACCATTGAGTTGAACAGCTGTGTTCTGGAAGTGGTTGGGCTGTTGAAAAACCCATTGTAGGGAACAAGATACTCATCGGCATCTACAATATCCTCCATGTCCTCTCCGCTCATCAGGGTGCGGTAGAATCTGGAGTCAGAGGGGCTTGGCAAGTGCATTCTTTCATCACCCTACACAGAAAAAGGGATGATGTTAAAACTTCTGTTTATAATTCAGTTTTGCAGCCTCTGGAGACGGTTAGTTAGAACTAGAGTTAAGAAAAATTAAACTCTGGCAACCAGCCTCCCCTGGATCGCCTGTGCCAGTACAAAATTTAGCACTTTTCATTAGCTAGTCAAGTTACAGCATGTGTAGACATATCCCAGGCGATTTTTTCATTGCTGTATTAACCTACCCCAGCATCTGATTCATTTCCTGCAACTTAGTATGACATGCATCATCTCATCCACGTCATACTTAAAATTCTTAAAACAAGCAGATCCAAGATCTTGAAGTGCCTGACAGAATGTTATGCTCTTTCTCCATACCTGAATGACAAGGTAGCGAGAAGGATCCCGAGCCATTTTAGAGAATTCTGCAATCAGCTCCCGAAATCTAGGTCTGCTGTCTGCGTCAATCATCCAGCCTAAATTACAACAGGTAGAGAAAGTTGAGTTGATGAAGAGAGAGAGCGAGAGAGCGAGATCAAGACATATTACAGTAGAGAGTGCCCTTTCGAGCTAGCCTGCTTTCTAAAATTTAACAAGATAATGGTATGATAACATTATTTTCCAGATCTTAGTTGTCAGATGGCTTTTAAATACAAGTTGTTCATTAGAGAAAGACTATAGGATGGAAGGATCACTTACATTTGACCATAATCATGTATACATCAATGGTGCAGATTGGAGGTTGGGGCAGACGCTCCCCTTTCTCAAGCACCCCTGCAATCTCGTTAGCTGGGATACCATCATAAGGCTTTGATCCAAAAGTCATTAACTCCCAAACAGTCACACCTAGGAGGAAGAAGCAGAGTTAAAGAGGGTTTCATAGCAACTAGATAAAACACAAGATTCAAGTACTGTGACCACAAACACAGTGGATTTAGTTGAATTTCATGATGACATTATATAAAAAGATAAGTATATCAGTGTTACACCAGAAAATCTCAATTCATCTCTGCTTTAGAGGTGGCCAGCACTGAATTGCAGATGGGTGTTCAGGCCAGAATCGATGTGAACTTACCGAGTTCTAAGAGTACCTGCTGGCAGTAGGAGTTCACCAACACCAGTATCATAAACCTCACAGATTGGCTCGGGACACCTAACTGTCAACTCAGTCAATTATTTAGCAAGTAATGATCACTGCATCAGACATGATTGCTTAAATACTAATAATCATACTACTAATAATAATAATCATACTACTACTACTACTAATAATAATGCTTCTTTTTTTACTCTTACAATACTGTTGTTCCCTGTATTTGTATTTATTTTTATTTTGCACAATTGAAAATTGAAATTGCAACCTGTTTCTTTGGCTTTCAACCTTGTGGTTTACACATACATTACTTTAACCTTAATCTGCACTAGAAGGCAATCTTGTTTAGCCAAAGAAAACAATAATCATGCAGAAATACATAGTGCAGATACATAATCATAACAAGTAAAAAGTAGTTTATATATTTTTTGGACATTTCATGTTTTTAATATTCTATTTAACTAACACAATTATACATTTTTGCCCATAAAATTACAACACACACAGTACCTTTAGACAATGTATAAACTTGTGTTACAGCCGTGGAAAACTCTTTTCTTGAAAAACCCTTTCAAAATTGAAGGACATGATACAAAGATATGTCTGTGTTTATGGGAAAATTCTCTTTTTTTAACCTTATCTGAATGATGATCCTCCTTAAGACAAATGCTGGCCACATACAACAGTTTTAGCAATAACACTTATTGATGTTGGCTATAGGTCCTCTGTAAGCCATGATGTTAAGGTAAAACTAATTCAAGCAGACAGAACGTCTCGCAAATCCTCTTGCCTGTCTATAGAATACTTTTCTGTCATTGTTTTAGACATAAACATAAGAAACAAACAATTTCACTGCTTACAACACAAATTAAGAGGCCAATGTAAGCGACATACTGTATAGGGGAAATACGTATAAATCAGGAAACACATACAGCATACATTCTCTCAAGATGTTATTTGCATTCTGTGTTTTCATACAATTGAATCTATATTAAAAGATGTTCTTACCAAATTGTTTAAAGTCATTTCAATTAATAATGTTACATTTTTTAATCCACTGAACTAAAGCAAGCAACAGGTAGACAGTATTATTAATTCTTTGTCCGCATAACCTTTTATGTTTTGTGTCCTGCCTAGACCTTGCTTCCAGCAATGTACACAAATTGTCACCTGCAGGTTTAGTTACAACTTATTTTGTAGAAAACAAGATTTAAAAAATTCTGGCATATTTGTTTTTGGTTGACTTGTGTTGTGACAAACACAAGAAGATCCAGAATAAAAAGGGAGATGCAGTGAAAAAGTTGACAATAAACTATAAAACAGTAAAACATATTGCTCACATTGTATTTGTTTTATTTTTTAATTCTCTACATAAGGTTAATTACGCTGCGATACGTACACTGTTATAAGGACACATCAGTCATATTATAAAAGTCCACTTGTGCACAATGCAGAAACAACCGTAAGGGTACAAAGAAATATATGATATATAGGCCATGTGTTTCAGAACTCCCGCTGTGAGTTTTGTGTCTTCCCACACTGTAACACATAGTTATGCTATGGCCTTGCTGTAGACAGGGAGAGCTGTTTCCAGACAATCTGAGGCTTGTTCTGGTTAACCCAAACAAGTTTCATTTGAAGGTCAGCATATTCAGTCTCTTGGGGACCCCACCCCCACAAATACATGAAGACAAAAGTTTCAACAACAGTTCATATTGATGTCTTAACATTATAATGATCTAATGAATGTATTTATTTAGCTGAAACTGGTTAATCGTGCAATCACGCATCTGCATCTTTTCATTATACAGTGTAAGCCAATGTTAATTCAGAAACATTTACGGAAATAAACACAATCCACTTAAAAAGACATGCTTGCCAACAAGTTTGCCGATTCCTGTGAAACATGACACATGGCTGCATCAAAAAGAAAGAAAATTGTGTTCCTTTTATGCAGCCATGTAATCTGTCCCATGACTAACCAAAGTCTGCCTTTACCTTAAGGACCTGCACTGAAACTTGAGCTCACAATCTCAATGAATAGGTGTTCAGATACAAGTAAAGCAGAAGCTTAAGCACAAGGGTGAATGTCCACATCTCCCTGGTCACTGAATTATTCCACTTGTGTGGGGATGATTCAGTGTTTTAAAGGTAATTATTTTAAGAATCACAGATGTTACATGCATAGAATACCTGTTTACCATGTGCTAGAGCTGAACACCTGTTGTTCAGTAAAGTGTTTTTTTAAATCCACCTGCGCTTACTGAAATTCTATGGTGGCTACGCATCACATAGGATATTCTTGATTTTTTCTGGTAATCTTAATGAAAGGCCTATGGATGAATTGGTTATTTTCTTTCATCCTCCCCATCCTAGACTTTTGTTACACACAGCATACAATATCTGCTAATGTGGATGAAGAATAATTGAGTCAAAAAGTCATTTACGATTGATGCAGATGTGAAAGCTTGTGTCAAATAACTATTTGAAGTGCACTAATTTGTATAGTATCTACATTACACCCTTGGATATCACAGTCACAGATAAATTTTGAACTTTTTGCATTATTTCATATAAGATTGCTTTACACATTTTAATACAATATTAATAAGCTATAGACAATATGAAAAACAAACCACTACAAAACTATATTCCACTTTGCCAAGTAATTGAAGGTAGTAGATATGCGTAAATGGTAGTAGATATTTACCAAAAGATGAAAACAAAATACAAAATGAATACTTCCTACTCACTGGATTATATTTATTTCCATTGCCTAGATCTGTCATATGAAAATGAGCAATAGAAAAGATTGATAACAGTGGATGATTGTACCTTCTCACTGGGGCTGTTCAAGAAGCACAATGCTGTGATATATCTACCTCTACAGTTAAAATGTTTATTGTGCTTGACTTACCATAACTCCAGACGTCACTCTGATGTGTGTAGATCCTTTGTAAAATAGATTCCAAGGCCATCCATTTAATTGGGACCTGGTAAGAGAAATCTGAATCAATTCAAATCCATTCAATCAATTCACTATCCTAATTCAAGTTTACTGCAGTAAAAATATGTAGAAGTATATGCACTATACATGTGAGAACATTGTACCTTTAGGAGTGTATTCTCCAAGCTGTTTATTCCAGTTTATCCATTTTTATGTTACAAATTGTAAAACTTGAAACATCTTAATGATCCTTTATCAAGAAATGAGAAACTCCTTACTGTCTTTCAACAGCAAATTCTGAGAAGTGTAGTGTAATCCTGCCCTTGGAAGTACTGTACTTGGTTATTATTATTATTATTTATTTCTTAGCAGACGCCCTTATCCAGGGCGACTTACAATTGTTACAAGATATCACATTATTTTTTACATACAATTACCCATTTATACAGTTGGGTTTTTACTGGAGCAATCTAGGTAAAGTACCTTGCTCAAGGGTACAGCAGCAGTGTCCCCACTGGGAATTGAACCCAGGACCCTCCGGTCAAGAGTCCAGAGCCCTAACCACTACTCCACACTTATCAAATAATAAATAGCATAAAGCTAACAAAAAATATTTTGCTGAAAGCTAATGTTATTTTTGTCCAAATGTCCTTAATTAATACACATAAACCTATTAAAAATGATGCCCTTAATTAATACACATAAACCAATTAAAATGTAAAAGCTCAAGTGTTTGGCTAAATGTTTACTTTAATGTCTGTACAAATACTTTTCACAACCATTTTCACCAAACAGGCAAAGCTACATCAGTACAAAAACTATTTAAACAAATATTCCTGGAGACTATCAAAGTTTATTTTTCTTAAATCTAATTTGAAATAATCACACATTATGGACCAGGGCGTGTTGTTCAAATGTTTAATTAAAAAGACACACTGCTTATTTAAAGTCAGTCCCTAGGTTCTGTAATATTGTCATTGTACTTGCAGTTGCCCACAACAGTCAGCAAAATCTTAATTTTTATTTGCTTTGAAATCTGAATGCTTTCTACCAATGTTAACTGTCACACTAATGTACATAAGGAGTATGGTAATATGAACATTGAAGATATAATTTAAATGTTAATATAAATATATGGTTTCCTTTTCCTGCAGTAAAATACAATTTCACATTCATGTTTGTTTATATTTTAAGCTGCTTGCTTATCATTGTACTTTTAAAAACAATTATTTAAAAATAAACTATTAACTTTGCAACCTCACAACTTCAAGAATTATTTGTCTGCCGTAATAATTACCTTTGAATCACCAACTGATATCACCAATCTTTTCTAGAGGGGTAACACTTTTGGGACTTAGTGATAGAATGTAATGTAGCAAGATGACTCCTTTGTGGGTCACACTACTGGTTGGTTAGCTGAACTGTGATTTTCTGGCTCTCATATTTAACCATAAACCGCATCTTAAATGAATTGCACTATAATGATAGATTTCAGATTTCCTTACTTTGCCTCCATCTGCATGGTATTCTTTCTCATCTGCATTCAGTAGCTTGGCAAGCCCAAAGTCAGTGATCTTTATGTGCTGCGGGGTCTTCACCAGAACATTTCTAGCAGCCAGGTCACGGTGCACCAAATGCCGATCCTCCAGGTAACTCATCCCCTACAGATCACAGGGATTTTATAAATATTAATACAGATTATTACTAATCATATCGGTTATTGATACAATTGAAATATTTGCTGACCAAGAAGATTAGAGTCAGAAAATAATAACACATACTGTAAAGGGGTGGTCATTCTTATGACAACAATAACAACAACGCACATTAATGATACCAAAAACAACAATATTAATTAAAAAATGATGTGCAACGCTGAAAGCAGAAAATCACAATGGCAGGAAGACAGTTTATGATGCCTAAGGTAATGCCTTATTTCATGAATCAGCCATTTATACAGATTCTGACTTTTACCATAACAGATACAGTATATAGTCAGCACACACATATCTGGCCCTATATTAAAATGTACTATATAGAAGAAAATCTAACAGGGCTGGGTATTTTATAAAATTGTTATTTGATAAAACATATGAGTGTGTGTGTGTATATATAGACACACACACACACACACACACAGAGTCAGCACTCAAATATCTGACCATATAACATTTTGACTTTAGTGACGGTTATATGAGTGTGATGCATATCTGATTATTTCATTTGGGCCCGTTCCAACCCTTGTCCGTTTTTTCAGGGAACACAAAAAATATATGTCAAAAATACACAGCTGAAAGAACTTTTAAAATAAGTAGGCTTCCATTTAGATGTACTGTAGTTGGTTTTGTTGGTACAGTACTATATATTCAACAATTATTTTAATTCAGAATATGATTCTGAAAATATCAATTGCCAAAAGAGACAACACATGGACTGTAATACAGTACATACTTTTAAATCCGGTACGCATTGTACCAGTATGTAATATTCCCCATTAAACGACTGTGGCAAAGTGGCTTGCAGTGTAAAGGTGCAGGAGTGATGCAGTGTTTAAACAGGAGACAGACAATTGTAATCCAATCCTGGTCTGGTGACCAAACAATAATTCCAGGCAATACACAACAATGTGTAATGCACTGGAATAAATAAACGGGTTGCAGTCCCAAATAATAAACACAGTCAATAGTACACGCACAATACACAAACACAGTCACCAGTCCTGGGTGAGTGTTGTAGTGCTCGTGGTACAAAATACAATTAATCATGGTAACAAGAGAAGTGATGTCCGAGTTTGTGCTGGCCTCTGGCGACAGCTCCGTACGTATTTAGCCATCGACTAAATAACAAGTAACAGTTAGAGACTAGACAAAACAAACAAAACAATCACGCACGATATAAAACAGGTCGATTCCTTAACCAAAACGAAGGAACAGATCACGTCGCTTCGTCCCCTTCTTGTACCGTCACTCATGACCCATTGGTAAACGATTGCAGCCGCTCCTCCAATCCGCGGCTGCCACATCGTTTCCCTTCCGGGTTGATGAGTTAGTGCACCGAAGCTCCGCCCCCTTTCTAGATGACCGACTTCCTTTTAACCCTGGGAATGAATTGTCAGGCCAAACAGACCAGGGTACTCTGTTCCCGTTACTTAGTGTCCTCACAGGTCGGGAGGGAGATTTACCACCAAAGATCATTCTATTTCGGTCACAACGACCCAACAGCAAAATTACATCAAAATCTTACCCACGTACAGAACTGCGGAAAACGTAAAAGGTAATGCAATTTAGCAAAAGATTAAAAAAACAACACCAGTTTCCAGAATTAAAACAGTATCCAAAATCAGTATTCAAACTCACAGAATATAGTGCTCGATAAGGCCTTAATGTCACAGTTCACTTGCAAATGAAAATGCACAAAAGCAACTTAAGACCACAGATTTAAAAAAAAAGCATAATAGTATCTAAAAGTGTTTAATGATTTGCTTTTTTAGGATTACCGTAGATTGTCTCGTTCGCTTTGTTTTTGCTTCATTTTCGTCATGGGAAATTGGAGGAAGCGCTGTGTAATATATTACACACATACACACACACACACACTAGCCTCCGGCTAAGAGAACACCCCTCGGGAAGAAAGTAAAGTGTTCTTATAGCCGAAGTGTTCTCTAAGACAGAATTAGCCACCAGGTACAATATGAATCAATAAATAAATACATACATACACTACCGGTCAAAAGTTTTAGAACACCCCCATTTTTCCAGTTTTTATTGAAATTTAAGCAGTTCAAGTCCAGTGAATAACCTGAAGCGGTAAACTGCCAGAGGTTAAAAAAAAAGTTTAGGTTACCAAAAACTGAAAAATAATGTACATTTCAGATTTATACAAAAAGGCCTTTTTCAGGGAACAAGTAATGGGTTAACAACTTACAGCTGTTCTGCAGCAATGGAAGTAAATTAAGCCTTGAAAGTTGATGCTAACAGTTCCTACAGGTGTCCCAACTTTTGTTGATTACTTACAAACCCTCTGTCTGTATAAAAGCAGTGTTGGAACAGACTGTGTTACTACACCCTCTTAAGCATTATTTGGACAGTATTGTACTGCAGTATTATATTATTATAGTATTATATTGCTCTCATAATGGCGAGAAAAAGGCAATTAACAAAGGAAGACAGACAGACCATTATAACCCTTAAAAGTGTAGGTCTTTCCTTTAGAGAAATTGCAAAGAAAGCCAAGGTGTCAGTGAGTACAGTTTCCTACACCATCAAAAGGCACTTGGAAACTGGAGGAAACTCTGACAGGAAGAGGTCTGGCAGACCCAAAGCCACAACAGAATCAGAAGACAAGTTTCTGAGAGTCAACAGCTTGCGTGATAGGCGGCTCACAGGACAACAGCTTCAAGCACAGCTTAACACTGGTCAAAGTAAGCAAGTCTCAGTTTCAACTGTGAAGAGAAGACTTCGAGCTGCAGGTTTGATAGGTTGAGTGGCAGTAAGAAAGCCATTGCTAAGATGGCAAAATAAGAAAAAGAGGCTTGCCTGGGCCATGAAGCACCGCCAGTGGACTACTGAAGACTGGAAGAAGGTCTTATGGACCGATGAATCAAAATTTGAAATCTTCGGTTCATCATGCAGGGTTTTTGTACGCCGTCGAGTAGGCGAAATGATGGTTCCTCGGTGTGTGACACCACCTGTCAAACATGGAGGAGGAAGCGTGATGGTCTGGGGCTCTTTTGCTGGATCCAGAGTCGGCGACTTGCACAGAGTGAGTGGCACCCTGAACCAAAACTGCTACCACAGCATTTTGCAGCGCCATGCAAACCCTCTGGTATACGCCTAGTTGGTCAGGGGTTCATCCTACAGCAAGATAATGACCCAAAACATACCTCCAGGCTATGTCAGAACTACCTTAGAAGAAAAGAACAAGACTGTAGGCTTCAAATCATGGAATGGCCAGCACAGTCTCCAGACTTAAACCCCATCGAGCTGGTTTGGGATGAACTGGACAGAAGGGTGAAAGCAAAGCAACCTACAAGTGCAACACATTTGTGGGAACTTCTGCAACAGTGTTGGGAAGAACTTTCCGAACAATATTTGATTACCATTGTAGAAAGAATGCCACGAGTGTGTTCGGCTGTTATATCTGCAAAAGGTGGTTATAACGTTATTTTGAAAATTAATTTTAAATTGCTTTATTGGTTGGGTTACAGAGGGCCCTTATATGCATGTTTTCAATGTGTGTCAATGGCATATCTGCTGCTGTACCTACAGTATCCTCTGCATGTAGTCTGTCACAGTAGTTAATGCTGATTATATTTTTAAGCAGATCATCTTTTATATACATAATGGTCTATAATCATGGTAATATCCTTTTGAACATCAAATCATTCAGATCTCTGGAGGATACTGATGCAAGGTCAAAAAAGACACAGCTCCAAAAATTGTGAAGCCCTGCAAAAACATCTGTTCAGTTGAACAAGAATGAACAGGTTTGCTAAGATAAGATGATTCGGTTTTTCTCAGCTATTCTGTTATCTATTAAGGAAATTATTCACTGATTTGCTAATTAAAATAATTATCACTTTACTTGGTATCTGTCGGAACTTGTGTGTGGCTTTTAACTACTTTCAGTGACATTTGTTGACTAAAATTAACAAATTGCATGTTGCAAAAATTATCTCATATTTACCACATGCATATAAAAGGTAAAACATGTCCAAAAAGACTTTGTGTTCTATCAGTACTACCTTTATTACACGATAGACACTGTCAAATAATTTAGGGAGTGTCGTCATAAACACTGAGGTTCAAATTAAATCTTCTCAAAAGTTAAAATCAAATGTATCAAAAAAAGTTAAATCATGATGACATGTTCTAATTTCACTATACACCTCGAAGCTTCATATGTTTTTTGAACATACAAAATGTAATTGCAGCGTTGTAACATAAAACAAATCTTCTATTTTGAATGTCTGTCAGCTGTATAATTGGATATGTCCTGAAGTGTAAGACAAGACAATAGTATTAAATAATTAAAGCATGTTCTGACCCAATTTATCCAACACCTTATTAGCAGATCAAAGGTATAACTAGACCCTGTCACTGGTACTAAGGATCACATCAGTCAATGTGCTGGATTCACACACACAAACATACACATTTATATATACTGTATATATATATATATATATATATATATATATATATATATATATATATATATATATATATATATATATATATATATATATATACACACACACACACACACACACACATATATGTATATTGAGTGCTCCCTCGCTATAACGCGCCTCGGATATAACACTGTCCCCCAGTTCCCTATACTAGTGATTCATGCAATATTTCTACAGTAAACACAGTACCGGTGTTGTTCAAACTATAAACAACTTCTCAGTCTAACTTCCGTTTCTGTTTCTCCCTTTTGATACAGACATCTTATTCAGCATTTGTTTTATAACTAAATAAATATTAGGCCTAGTATGTGGTTATCTTTCCTAATGTATTTACTTTTCTTTTTTGCAGCGAGGAGCTGTGGCTTTCTCAGGGAGACGAGACGATTCAGCTTTGTTTCAGTCCCGCTCCGGCAGCCGAACCTGGGGCGAGCCCATTCCCTCATCCCCTCTCCCGATCCCCTCTCCTTCTCGCACTTTGTTTGCTTGTCTGTCACTTAGAACTGAACTCCCGACCGCCGTTTAGTCAGGCTATTTATAGTTGAAAAACTGCTAATTAAAATGATCCACGAGTGGGAATGTTACCTTTGATTACACTGTGCCTTATGCATTATTAATTCACAGAAAGTTACATTTCTGCTTCACTATATGTGCTTTATATCTCCAGCAGGCTAGGCTTCATATTAATATATATGATGAAAGGCAGTTTTTAATGAGAAAAAGTGACTATTCTACAATACAGTACATAGAGCAAGTTGGGCCAGATTTATCAAGGTCAATTTCAAACATTGTTTGGTCAAAACAAGTAAACAACTCAGGCACACTTCCTAAACCTTTCATTAGTTTTGTAACAATTGTATTTTCCATTTACAAGAAATGGAGCAAATTGTATTTTGGTCTTATGGCCCTTTACTTGAAGACTGTTTTTTGAAAAGTTTAGATTCAAAAAGGGTTTGGGGTACACAAAATCTTGTTTTATGAGCATTTATTAAGGGTTTTTTTCTTGTACTATACTATATTAATAAAACATCCTTCAACATTTTATCAGTAGGGCTCTTAAACCCTGACCCTACAGAAAAGTAGTTTATATTACCTTGGCAATCTGCACACACCAGTTGAGGAGGTACTGGGAGCCGATGTTGTCCTTGTTCTCTTTGACGTAGTCGAGCAGGCAGCCGTAGGGCATGAGCTGGGTAATCAGCTGCACCGTGGAGGTCAGGCAAATTCCCAGAAGACGGCAAACATGGGGATTGTCAACACTGGCCATAACATAGGCCTCCTGTATAATGAGAGGGAGAGACACACATTTTAAAAGATCACACTTCTCAAATCCATTAAGGAAGAAGTCGATGACGCAAGATAAGAGACAGAAGTCCTGTCTGTCACACTTGTACCCTCAGGAGAATCTGTGTTCATCTGTACCGAGATAAGACCGTAAGACTGTCCAAGATAATTCCAGATATATATATAAAAACATACTTGTAACCCCCCATCCAACCCCACCTAAGTTACTTTAGTCACGTATTTAAACAGTAGTTCAAACAATTTTATTAAAGTTGAATTTTTTTTTTTTATGAATCTCCATCAGATACAAGCTTGAGTTACAGTCCAAATACATAATGTCCAATTAAACTATGTAAATACATTATCTGGTCAAAATTGAATGCACATTTACTAGTTTAATGGCAGTGCATATTCCCCCTTAAGGCACCCTTGAGCAAACAAGGGCCTAGTCCAAATACAATAATGCATTACTCCTTGACTACAGTGGTTGGAAGTCTCTATAGGTCAAGGTTAATTAGATCATAGCTACAGTGTACACATTTTATCTTGCCACAACCTTCCACAGGTTCATTAAAATTGCATTATACTTAGATTAAAGGCAGCCTTTTCATTAATCATTACATCAACCATGCTTCTAATGTGGAAATTATAGACTACAATGTTAAAGCGAACAATACAAGTCCTTCTCATGAATCATGGACTGTTTTTGGTTACATGAGTAAAAATCGACTTGATGCAACAGATACCGACATACACTTGTCTTATACCCAAACTGCAGGCAATCTCCTCTTTCAAAAATGACCTGATGTATAAATCCTGGTGCATGATGCTGATTTTAATCCTGCATCAATGATGGAATCTGTAATCTCTGCAATCTGAGGTCTTATTCAGCTTGTCTTTCAATGATCAGATTATTATTATTATTATTATTATTATTATTATTTGCAGCAGCAGTTTTGAATTGTGCAGTGCAACACAACACACTTACACCAAAGTGTGTGTAATATGCAGAGGGTGTTTCTCATTTTGTGTACAATATATGTGTGTGGGGCCCAATCTATTACTTTTAATTACTTCAGATTCCTATGAGCTATTCGCCTAAACAACAAATCTACCTTGTAGAATCAGAGAAATTCCTTGCTCATTATGTTTAGATGTTCTTATATGAGCATGTTTCTGACTTAGTGACCTCCCCATTTGATACCTAGAACACCATCTTCCATCACTAGCTCTGCTTCTGGACATAGTGAAAGAACTGGAAAGACTGAGAACTGGGTTCATGCTTGTGAGACTGCTGGTGTTTTCATGCAGTGAAGTATTTTAATCATCTCAATGACACCCTGACCTCAAAGTTTCAGCTAATTGAGGCCCTGGCACACATTGTTTTCTTCCTACAGAAATATTGATGCTCAAACTGGTCAGGCAGGGTGAATTGGAAAATAATTTAAAAAATGAAGCATTAGGATTAAACGCAAACAAGTAAACAAAAAATAAACTGCCAATGCCTAATGAAAAATATGTGACAACAAAATTAGGTATCTACAAGTAAGGTACCTCCACTCAGATGAAAATGCAAGTGTGAAATACAGATGGATCAACAGTCACAGTCACTACAGTGTGTCTCCACATACCCCAAGATTCTGAGACTCTCAATAACATGACCACTTGTCTATTTTGAGAACCACATGTACTGTTCATTTTCACTGTTACAATTACCTGTTTATAAAGTCAAAATTTCCCTAAAGATCATTTTAGATGCTTCATTGGGTAGTCCTTATGAGCATGTTTGACTGTAATATCCTTCGGATGAGATGTAAAACCGAGGTCCTATTGTAAATGACTCTGCATCAGCAGTTGTTGATGCATATTTCACCCCTAGTCTCTGTAAATTGCCTTGGATAAAAGTGTTTGCTAAATGACTAATTCATTACCAGTAATAACAGGTTCATACGTTTTAGCTATTACAAAAAGAAAAACCTTACATCCAGGATCTCTTTATTGGCTTTTGGAGAGGTTGCTTCTCTCAAAACCTTGATGGCAACAGGAATCTTCACATCTTCCCCTTCAGGAATCCATAGACCCTGCCATGAAAACAGACAGACAGAGTTAACCAATACTTCACAACTGAACCAGGGAAACATGTTCTCAGATATTCCTACAGTACAGAGGTTTTATAATAACTTTAATCATGTCCTTTAGCCTCCATTTTTCTTCAATATCTTGTAAGTGAACCAAACTTGTATATGGCTAATTGAGACTATGATCTTGAAAAGCTTCATATTTTCCAGGCATTACTGTGAGCTTCATTAGGTTTTTGGAACAGAAAATGTATTTATATTGATAGCATCTACTATGTATTTTGTCCATGTTAACATATATTTACAGATTTATTTCCTAATATAACAGTGTAGATGATGTGTGTTGAAAAGTATTCTCTACTTAAACATAAAATTATATTCTTTTGCACTTTAACAGTAAATGTTTACCTTGTACACTGTGCCAAAAGCTCCAGAGCCAAGAACCTTCATCTTTTTAAACTCTGTCTCTTTGAGGATCCGCAGCAGGGCCTGGTTTGGTGCTTCTCCGCTTGGAGTCAATGGCTCTACCAGCTGGAATGATACCAACACACACTTATACACAGCTAAGGAAACATTATTCTGAAGCAGTTTTCAAGTTCCACAGACCATAAAATCTTTGTAGATAGTTTTGAGTGCCCACCATATTCTTTCTGATCTTACCACCTTATATGTCTACCGACTGCAGGCAAAGAGGAAAACATTACAAATCCTGTGACACCACTGCCTTTTGTACTTTAGAAGTTACATGGATAACTACACTCACTTCAAACATCCAATCAAACATTATGGTCTAATATGTTTTTACCCTTAACTATCTACAGTAGTAGCAGCAAATTTCAACCTTTGTCTTGCTACAGCAAGTTAAAATGAGCTAGGAATAGGTAGGGAATCTGAACGGAGGCACCCAGTTTAAAAAACGGTCTATTTGAGTAACCGGAAGCTCACACCAGGAAACCCAGAATCAATCTTTTTTCCATTTCTAAACTAAATTGTATTAAAAAAAAAGATAGACTGTAAATTTCACCCTGTGGAGTCTGAAAGGTACGTATCATATATTTCAAGTCATTTATATACTACTGTTATATGGAGGCAAGACTGACTTGTAGCACCCTGTAAGTAGAGGTTTGGGCTGTAGGAGGCACTTTTCCTATCCTCATAGCGACTAGTTGGAAAACATGAAAGAATATGAAATTAAATTTAAAACATGAGAGGCTTTGTTAAATCAGCCCTGAATAAAGGGGTGATGTTAGCAGGTTTAACTAGAAAACTAAACTCAGCATGTGGCAAGAAATGGCCCACACAGTTCAAGAGAAGAAACAGGATGGACAAAAGCCTGGATGTTCAGCCAAAGGACCTTGACTTGTAACCACAGTCGCACAAACAAGACTAAAATAGGGTAGGGAAATAAAATTTCTGTGTTGTATCGTACGATGAGAAGCATAAGCACTGTACAAAAACTTGACCAATTCTGTGAAAATGTTGCACAAAATGTATTTAAAAATAAAACTTCAGTGAAATACTCAGTCATTTTATTTAGGGTGGGAAAGTGGTAATTGACACAATTTCAAACATTTATTTTATGATTCCTTTGTATCCAATATTAAATTATGCGGCTTTGGTCCTCACTTAAGCAGATTTTTTGCATTGACTACATGGGCACAGGCACAGTATAGCGTTTAGTTAAGACATGTCTTGCTCATCAGCCTAGTGACTTAGTACCCTGGTCAACAAAGATCCTATCTGCCTATTGAAATGTACCCTGGGTATATGTCAACATATTGTGTAGCCTGTTTTAGATTAAGCTATTGTTTTTTACAACATCCCTTTGTTATGATATTTGTTAGACCCACTCTGCCAGACTGTACAGTTCCAATAGAACTGTGGGATTTGTAGTTTTTTTTAAAGTGACTGAATAATGCTTGTTGGTAAGATTAGGTACTACACCTCCCAGTTTCATTACAAAGAGAAGAGATGCATGCTGAGAGTTGTAGTGTTTAACATTTTCAAAATAAGACCAAATGTTTGGGAAGTAAGACTACAAACCCCAGATATCATTCCTGACACCGACTTGTTTTCTTTTGGCTGAGAGTTGTAGTTTATACTGTCAATGGTTTACATTTTTGACTCTAACCAGGTAAATAATACAAATGCATTTCAGAAACAATATGTTGTACACCTTTTCTGTTATGCTGTTAGTGTTGGGATTGGTTACCCCCAGCGTTCCAGATAAGCTATGTACTGGGTGTTGTATGCATTGCAAAAATAGGAATTACGTATTGATATTTCAAAGTAATGCGTATTGAATACACATAGCAATTTTGCTGCACAGCTTGAGTTTGCATGTTATCAACCTTCTTGTACTTTGTTGGTTCCCGGCGTCTCAATGGTCAATTATGAATATACAGCAATATTATTGTTTCTTTATTTGCATTAGTGCAGAATCAGTAGTTTAAAAAACGTATTTTTGGACATTTATGTGTTTGTTTTTATATTTTTAAGGAGTATGTCTATCGACCAGAAAAGGGAGAATTAAACAGTTTTCAAATGATGAACTGAATGAAAAACAACAACAAAAATAAATTGGTGTAAAAAAAGCTCTCTATGTACGTACCATGTACAAAAAAAAAACGCTTTCCTTTTCCATGAATTGAATGACTAAAGTGTACCGTACCGATATATTTTAGTAAGCGACATCTATGAGTAAGAAATATTACACCCCAAACGGTGAAACACCAAAATACTAGTGCTGTTAACAATAGTGTCCTCACTCATCAGATAAGTCGGCCCACCGCTGGCATTGTTCAGACGTGAAGATTATGTTCAAATGCAGCATGCAGTCACTGACACCAGCAATAAAACAAGAAACCCTGATACACAAGCAGATGAGAACCTGAAGTATATATGGGAGCTACTGTAAAACAAGTAAAATACATTTTACTCACAAAGTGTCTAAATTGGAGAGTAAATTACTGAATGAACCAAAACCGTATCTTGAGCTCTGGTTACCCCCATTGCAAAATGAACGGAAGTGGTATGTCAGAACCATACTTAAACCATACTTTTTGCATATCTAGCACTGCTTGGTGTGATGCAATTTGTTGAGGTCTACCTCTAGTACAAGTTATTGAGTGTATCATAATCTGGGGGTTTATGGACGCTGTCTGTAAGTCACACTTACATCCTTCTCACATAGAGAACCGTGTAATGGTTATGAAACTTGCCAAGGCAATTCTTTAGCATAGGTTATTGATAAATAACGGTGGCTCATTAAGACCAGTGGAAAAAAATAAATACCAGTACACTGAAATGTGTTAGGTTGAGATCGCAAGATAAATTCTCAGGATCGCAACAGACTAGTTTGAAATGTCGAGATTGTGAGATAATGTATCTTGTGATCTCAACCTTACATTTCAATTGAGGTAAAATTATCTTTGGATATCAACATTTCAATCCCTTAATATTGTCTGCTGTATATGTGTGAATACTCATGAGATAATCAAACAATTCGCACACTAGTTTGATCAGTTCCCATGTTGGGAACTGTAATGCACGTCATGTCTGAGTGGAAATGAACAGTTTGCGGCAATTGCAATTTCTTGCGACATTTGAAAAGCAGAGTACACTTTATTACTAATACGTCTTATTCAATATTATTTCTTAGAATGTGTAAATAAATAATTTTAATGTTACAGTTTACTAGTAGGAACACTTTATATAAAATACTGAAATCATAACATCAATGCTGTAACATATATATTACAAATATAATAATAATAATAATAATAATAATAATAATAATAATAATAATGCAAGGTTGTTCGCAAGCAGCACATTAAGTGTCACTTACAGTTTCATGAAGGAAAATGTCCCATGCATTAAATGTTGCCATAAACTTAAGCATCGTCAGTTGGTTAACCCTGCCTTCTTTCATAGATTGACGTTGTTCTGTAAAAACTTGGCCATAAGAAGAAACACTTCTTTCAGCATCTACAGAATTGGTAACAACTGACAAATATATTTTAGCCTTTCGTGTTAAATTGGGAAATAATTCTTCATCTTTAATCCAAAATTCATTCTACTGCCGTTTTCTTTTGCATATGGGAGGTATTTGTCCATTTCTGATTTACAGTCAGCATCAAATCCTGGAATAGAATATAATGGGAGGGCTTCCAGATCCAAACTACACACTTGTTGTGGGTCGAATATCCTTACTGCCATCAGAAAGTTATGAGCTGGTTGAAAAAAACATGGTTTCTTTTTGCATTGATCCAGGCTATAGTAATGAGTCAGTTTTTCAGAAACGTCATGGAAGGTTTTATACACATAGTTTGTTTATTGCTGCGTCTGTGCTGTGTACCTCTTGTGCCATTGCTCGGTATGTATTTATTAATTCTGCAACTTTATTATATGTTTGATGGACTCTCACTTCACGGCTTTCAAACCACTGAATCAGATCCACCAGTCCCTTGGCACGTGTTGCAATTATGGAGAGTTGAGATTTTAAACTTTGCACATCGTTAAGCAATTTCTGAAGGTCCTTTAACACTACAGTGTTTGGTGAAATGTGCATTTCCTTTTCCACAAAGTCTGCGCAAAAAGGGATGTATTTGGAATGATATTCAGCAGCAGAATAACAAGTGCCCCATCGTGGCTCAGGTGGCAACTTTATGGGTAAAGTACAGCCTTCTTGTTGGGTTGCTTCTGTCAGGTGGTCTTTAAAACGTAGTTTTCTGCTTGTGCAATGTTTAAACAATTTTAAATGTACTGAATTTGGCAGTAAACCTCGAAGCATGTCATTGTATGCCTTGATCATGTAACTGGCATTATCAGAGACAAATCCAGTCACATTATTAAAATTAACTTAAAATGCGTTTAAACATTTCACAACGCCCTGTGCCACCGATGAGTAATTCACAAAGTGCAGATTAACTGTATCGGCTAATATTACTTTCAGTTCGAAGGTACAAAACCAAATGTGCAAAAACATACTGATCTTTTGCTTTTGTAGACTCGTCAGTAACTACAGATACACTGTCAGACATCTTTACCAGTTGTACAATTTTCATCTTGTGCAACTCAACAATTTGGGGTAGATATTCCCTTCTCAGCTGACCTGTTGTAGGAATTGCTCCTGCATTTATTACAGGTTTGTTCAGAAATGCAGGTAGTTTGGGATTATCAAGTTTTTCCAGGTGAATATTAGAACAAACAAATGCCTCTGTCAAATCGAAAATAACATCTCGTCGGCGTTGATAACTTTCGTTCCCCTTACGTTTTTCACTGGAGGACGCCGTCTCATAGCTGTCAATCTCAGCCTTTCATTTTCTGTGTTTTCTGATGATAAATGTCAGTCTATTGTTGACTTTAGAGTGTAGTCCAAAGATAAATTGCAAGCTGTGCAAAATAAATGATACCCATTGGTGTGCAGAACACCAGGTGGATATTGTTGCGTGCATTCACTCAATGAAATGCTTTTTGATTGCGATGTCTTTGACTCCATGTTTAGGTCTCTCGATTTTTCTTTTAATGCATCAATTTATTCAATTACCATTTATACTCATCATAATTAGCATTTATTTTTCTAATTAGTCAAAGCGTAATGTGTGATTTATTAATTGTGAATTCAATTACTATAACTGGAGTGGCTGCAGGGACATCTAGAGGAGAGCAGTTGAATTACAATTGAAAAAAACAGGTCGCATATAACGCAGGATCCTAGTCATGAGTTCCCGCATGTATGCACAGGGACCACACAAAATATTGTTTAATTAGTTCTCCAGCTGAAAGTAAGGTTTATTTATTTATTTATTTATTTTATTAGAGGTTGTTTCACCACCGCACTGTAAGAAAAATAAAACCAACACGGTTTTAAACTGTAAATCAAGACTCCAGCCTGATCATTTACACTGCCCTCGGCCACGTCACATTACAATTCGCAAAAGCGCCTCTGCATGTCAGTTTAAATAAAGTATACAAATGTCAATGGTGCTCAATCACTGAGGACAATACATCAAAACAAGTCCTCATGGGTAAGCAACTTGTTATATGATCACGATTGTTTACTCAAGGCTGCAGAATCCTATTTTACTACAGTATACTTGAGAAGCGATCATCTTGTGAGGGTACCTAGTTTAACTGCCGTGCGCACATGGCCTTTGAATTAAAATGACATTACAGTACAGTATTTTAATGTCAGGACTACCACTGCATTTAAGCATCTGTGGCTTGCTTATTTTCTGTTGCGATGCAAATCTCAGTTTTTCAGTAAGTGGAGATACAAAACTCTGCAATCCCTCTCCCTCTACATGCATATCACATAATAACACTGCTGTACTCAGTATGTATTCAGTGAATGTGTAGATGTGATCAAAGTCAAATTCAAAAACAGCTTTATTGGTTGTGCACGTCATTGCACTTGATCAATATTGGTTGGTATATAAATGATTTTGTCCCAGTGGTTTTAATCACTATATGCGGTTGATTCTTATATCAGTGATTCTTATAGACATAGTGCACTGTATATTTTAAGAATGTTATTGTTAATAATATTATTGTTAATAATTGTTTAATTATTAAAATTACGGTATTGTTTACCGTGTGTTTCGCTTTGCGCTAGTTATCGGTTGTATATTATACTGTGCTTCATTTTCCTTACAGGAAGGTAAGCATTGAAACCCGAGCAGCTACTGTGGGTGTTCCTACTTTAGCAGCTCGTTGTTGTTTTAGTGCAGCTATTCAGCAGCACTATTACAAAGGCTTGTTCGCAAGCAGACTATTTCTTGTCTCACATCCCGCTGACTAGAAATTAGCCAGTGGCTTTGTGCAGGTGGGCATCCCTGCTACTCACCACAAACAATACCCGATCCTAAGGGACCGAGGTTACTGTTCTGGTGCAGGCTACTTATAGTCTCGTGTTTGTACTGACTAGTAGTTTAGCTAGTGGCTGACTTGCAGGTGAGCATCCCTGCTAACGTGCCACTTGCAGTAACTGCCTTTATCACCCCCGTTCTTGCGTGCGAGTTTGAGGTTACCGCTTCGCTACCGAGGCTACATGTCGGCATCGAATGTCGGTAGCGACTGATGGTACTCAGTGAACCGGGTCGGTACAGAGTATCGGCTGTTTTTGTACCAAAATCCATTCTGGGCCGGGATAAATAACTATTGGTGACATAGAAGGGTTCCCCCTCTGTGAGAATTAAAAATAAGTGGCCCAAAGAGATTTTACCATTGAAATACTCCAGTTACTTATTCAATTTGTGTTACATTTGCGGGATGTGAATAAGCTGGAATGCAAATAAGAAGCCAAATGTCAGCATCATGCAACCGCAGTAACATCTGGTAAGAGTATGTGTTTGTTGCTCAGTTTCGGTCTGTAAATATGTTTGCTCTCAGCTCCATGTGTTTATATTGGTTTGGCCTACTGCTTTTGTTTGGATGGCTTTTTTTCGTTGAATGGCGCAGTTAAGAACTGAAATGTTCTGTGCTGCATAGGCTCCTAACCCATAGGCTGTATATTTTGCCCCCCACCACCCCCACAAACACTTTTTTGGTTCATTATTTATGTATTATAACTTGTTGTGTTTGGCATTGGTTTGCTTTAAAATCTTTAAAATAAAATATAAAAATAGGAAGGTCTTCAGAGGATGGGCCACATTTATAAACAATCACAATAAATTCTCCCTACACGCACAAACACATTAGTTTGACCCAAGGTCTGCACCGTGGCTAACGTTAGTTAACAGTAAGAAAAAAACGTTGGTAAGTGAATGTGAACTTGGCAGGTGGTCAGAGAGACGACTGCACGAAATATTAATTGTTGGGTTTTAGAATTAAAAATAGGGTAATGTTGCCACAGGGCCATGAACAAGTTAAATTCCCACCAAAAACTTTTATTTTTAAACTTTGATTACACAGTAGTAAATATATCAAAAGTGACATTTTACAAATCACCCAAGCCTGATTTTGTCAAAACGTTGGCTACAATTGTTTTTTCATTAAAAATGTGTAACTTAGTTGTTCTTTGCTGATATTAATGTTCAGCTTTCATATAGAAACGTGTGTACTTACTAATAATTTAAACTCACACTTGTTTAATAATAAACATTTAGGTATGTTATGTCCCTGAATGACTAAAAGATGTAGAAATAAATGCTGATTGATAAAAAGGGCGACTCAATATTTACCAATGTAGCTCATGATCACCAGCATAGCTACACTGTGACTGACGGGCTGTTGCCACATCAGGATGAGTCATGCAATTTTAATTTATTTATTATTATTTTTTTATTATTATTTATGTATTTATTTACTTTTGCCAGGGGCCGGTGAGATTTTTTGGGGGAGGGGCATCGAGATAGCAGGGAAAGCATACACTGTAAAATACAGTTCCTTAAAAATAGTTCCACCCACTTGCCTATTAAGTGACTGCTAATCTGATTGGCTGGATATACGTGGGATATATGTTCACTGCCAACTCCACACAGCTTAAAAATATTATTTTTATTTATTTATTTATTTTACACAAAGTACAGTATGGATGAGGTTAAATGTGCACGTTTAGAATTTATTTTTTTAAATGTGATCCAGTGCCAAAAGATTGCTTTATTCGACAGCATTATAAACATGGACCCATTCAACAGTTGACCAGAAAAGCAATACTGGCGAGCGTGGCTGCCAGTTCCTAGAAAATGGGATATATTTAAAATATATTTTAGTCTGTAATCCATATAAAATAAATATGGGTTAAAGACTAAAATCTGGATTAAAGACTAAAATCCCAAATATTTTAAATATATAAAAAGGGGCCAATTTCTATATGAAATATAAGGATCATACTTTTCTACCATATATTAAAAATATGTTTTTTACATATGGGAGAACTACTGCACATTGCAAGGAAAGATGAACTGGTCCCGTTATTAGTGTTGCTTTGCCAGCAGTGCTGTTTACTGGATGCTTGATACCGTGGTCTTGTTTTTCATGTCTTGTCTTTAGGGCTACATATTTTTAGATCATTACTGACAAACATAAATAAATAATTGTAATTAAAGACAAAATGCCATGTTAGCTTCTTGTTACCCAGTGCCTATAAGTTTGCCTGCAACCGTAATACAACTCAATGTATTGTTTATTACGTGCTTTCAAAATAGTTAATAGTTTTAAAATTGTACATTTTGGAAATAACAGGGTAGGATGGGGCAAGATGCAGTTTTTTTGGAAATCTTATGCATTATCAATGTTAACATGACCATTTTGCCCAGTCCAACTCGTGAAACTTTGTTCTTGTAACTTGTAAGGTATGAATAGTTGACAAATAGTGTTATTCGACATTGCCACGCTATAATAAATAAAACTGTTAAGCTTTATTTAAACCACTGATTATAGTTTAAGCTGTTTTCAGGAAAAAAAATTAAAGAATACACCTTGGTTAATGAAAACTTATTTTAATATTAGCTACCGGTATTTAATAAGCTAATATGGGGACATGCATTTTGGTTATGTTTTATAAACGTTTAAACCTTAGGCACTGACATACAGCCATGGCCAAAAGATTTGTATCGCCCTATCGAATTAACATAAAAATAAAGTCGAATGAAACCTGTTGAATAATGTTAAATTAACATATTGAATTACATACCGCTTTGTAGTTTTCCATATACAGACAAAATTAAAAAATGTGACATTTCGAAATCTAACATGAAATACTGTACTGTACTACTATTATGGCTTCGGGTAGACTTTTGCGATATCATGTAGTTTCTTTGATTACATGATAAATAAAATATATAAATTATGTTCATATATTTTATTTATTTATTTATTTTTATTTAATTGTGTCTCAATTCTAAAATTCTAGGTGCTGCAAAACTTTTGGCCATAGTTGTAGGCCAAAAGTTTGAAGTTTCTAGAGATATTTGTACTTTTGCCCTAGTGGCAAAAATGTTCTGGCTACACCATCGCGCATGATATAGGCCTACTGAAATCTCTTAGATTTCAGTATATCATCGACTCTATTGGTCTGGAGAAGGTACATTTCACATACTTGGCGCATCAATTTTTATTTATTTATTTATTTTGGTGCCTAAGGATGCAGGAATTGGAAGTGCTGTCGGTGCGGCCGAACACAACTGTACTCTTGTTAACGCATGAGCAGTTGATCTGCACTGCCTGTAATGCTGTCATAAATCGGCTGTGTGAGGGCTGGCGTTTAGTGTTTCAACCAATTAGCACTAAGCATTGCAATGTGAGGGCGGGTGCTTACTGTTTCAACCTATCAGCACCAAGCAATGTCCTTCAATAGAGTGTTTACTTTCTGAAAGTCTCGTAGCAGCAGGTTTCTCTGTGATAATTGAGCTCAGCATTGTCTGCTGATAAAACGTGAAAAACATTCTCTAGCATCCAGCACTACATTTAAAACAAAGCTGAGCAAGGAATATCTGTTAACATACACATGTCAATATATCTATCAATAAACAAGCCATATTATAACATGTTGTACATTTTATTGTTTGTGTTTGTTTAACACTTCCCTTTAATAAGCTGCGTGTTGAAATTATAGGTACTGTACAGCACTGTGCAGATATGCCACTGGAATTGGTTCTGCCATTTGGTGCTACTTGTTTTGTACTTAATAAATGCTTAGTTAGTAGATATTCTATATTTTATGTTGAAACACCTGTATGATTTTGTGGGTTTACTATTACAAAAACTGTAACTTGAAAACGATTGAACATTAAAAATGAGGTTTTCCAGAGTTTCTTAGCAAAAAAATAAATAAAATAAAAATCTTCTTTACCTTTGCCCCCCCCCCCCCTCTATTAAACAAAGTTAGGCACCTCTGCTTTGCTGTGTATGAAAATGTGTTTACCAGTTTTGAGGCTTAGTGTTTCTGTTCAAATAAAGTAACAGGTACGCTGTATTACTTGCTAATTATAGTACGAAAAAGACAACATCAGGTTTACTTTGAATTAATATGTAAATATGTAAAAACAATGACATTTCACCCGTCATCAAATTAAGATCAAGTCAAAGTGTCAACCCCTTTTAACCCTTTGCGGTCTATTGTTTATTTCTTAGCATATGTGAAAGCTATAGCGAACGAAAGGGTGGGGCGCGGCTGGAGATGCCAAGTGAGTGCTTTGTTGATATGCAGGGCCTTTTAAATAAAAAATAAAATCTTAATTATTAGAAACAATCATACTTGTTGGAATTGTTTCAACTCTACTCTCTCTCTCTCTCCATCAGATTGCTGCTTTACAGATTTATAATGGTTACAAATGCTTACCTGTCTCTCTTGCAGTAACCTGCGTAGTGTCCTCTTTCTCTTGATGTGACGTCTGCGCATTAAGACGAACACCATCAGAGCTAGGATTACAAAACAGAGGAGGCCACCAACCACTCCAGCAGCAATAGATGATATTCTTGATCTGAGGAAACGAATAGAAATTGAAACCCATACCATGACATAGTGTTGCTATTGTTCTTATAGATACTATATCTTGCTATACCAAACCATTTTTGTGTCAAATAAACATAATTAACATTTAAGCAAAAGGTCCCGATGTGGATGCGATATAATTGTGATTATATAATAAAGTATAGTATGGAATGTATTTTATACAGAATGCTACTAAAACAGTACAGGAGGCAAGAAGTGGATCAACTTCAGTCTAAGTGTGGAGCTTCCTACTATTCCAATCAATAATGCACTTAGGTTTTTAGATTTTGTCCAGCAAAATGTTTGACAATATTTATCTTAAAATAATCTCATCTGTGAAATGAATTGTAAAGGCTAGGTTTTTAAATTTTAAGCAACACCTCCTTCCCTTTGGCATTTCTCTCCTTTTTTCAATTTTGTATGTAGTACTTCATATCAAGAGACAAACCTGATTAAATGGAGATTTTGTTTTTGGGTATACAAATCTACAAAAGTGGCCACTGAACTATTAAATGTAGTGAAATATGTATACATAAAATTATTATGATCTAACACTGGGGTTCCCAAACTGGGGGCCAGGGAATATTGACAGTTTCAGAGGCTGTAGCTCATACAAAAATTCTCTCTCAAATGACCCTGTCAAAACAGGTCATGGGGACCTTGAGCCAAGAAAGTTTGGGAGCCCCTGCTCTAACACAAGGTTGTAGTAGCATTGCATTAAATCTGTAGATAGCTAGTTGTACTAGTGTTATTTTTTTATTTACAGACTATGTACAGTGGATTTGACAAAACATCCTTCTGTACAACAGTGTTGTATATATTTGCCATGCTGTACATTGTTTGTTTCTCTTAGTGTTAAGCTGAAAGGGGGCATCCACAGGGAGGCAAATCCATTTCTCTTGCATGGCCGTATACATCTAATACAAGTGAAATTAAGAAAATAGGTATTTCTTGCTATTCAACAATATTGGTTCATATGACTATAGTTGTTCTCAAAGTCCTTCCCCAAACTGTGTATAGATGCTGTGCAAACTAAAGAGGCAATTTTTTGTATGTAGTGCTACACTGTTCAGAACCCTGGCTTAATATGAATATTCATTAAAAAAAAATATGTCTCAGCACAAATCACATTTCATTCACATTGTATTATTAATTTTTGTAACATTTAAAATGTGTTTTATTGTATGAATGTTCACTTAGCACAGTGGTGGCCAATACGTGGATCGCAAAAAAAAAAGATTTTTGGTGGACAGCAGGACAAATCAGAACAAGCACTAACATATAAGCATATCTGCATAAAAAATGCTTGTGCGAACATACATTTTAAATTTAGGTGCACGTGTGTGACTAGAAATTCCTAAAATAAATTATTTATGATTGGAGAGGTTTCAAAAGAAAACTGCAATGAATAAAATTCAGATATGTTGGTGTTTTTACAAGAAATGAGCAAAGAAGGTATATCAGAAGATGAAAACGAATAGCGAACTTCGTGAAGGGCTATGTTAAGCCCCTTTCACATTGACACTCTTACCCGGGTCTGGACCCCGGTCCTGGCTAACAGGGTTACAATCCCACGTAGCGTGAAACCACTGACCTGGGTTAACCTGGGTCCCAGTGATCCAGCTCAGGATGTGGGTTGACAAGCTTTGACATGGGTTAAGCGAGACAAAATGCTTGACGGCCGTTCGTGAGCTGACGCAATAACAAACAGCCACACCGGCGTAAAGGTTTCACTTCCGCAAGTTTATTCTGTTTAGCCATATTTTGTTGATTGAGACACAGCTTGAGTCAGATTTCAGCAGGGATATAGAAACATTTGCTCTAATAAAAAAGGCAGATGGTTCAATCCAAAGAACCTTGGATGGAAACGTCAGTAACAAGCTGCTTCCTGGGCATTCATACGCATGTTGTGCACTTGCGTCTGTCACCCAGGTCAACCCTGCTTTATCAAAAAATTGCCCTGCCCGGGTATGTTCTGAACCAGGTAGATCATGCCAGTGTGAAAGGGGCTTTAGTTACAGCGTGTTCACAGTTGTATGCAAGTAGCAAAAGAACATACAAGTTCAACCAACAGTGGATAAAAGATTTTCCCTGGCTTAAGTTTGACAATGTTAAAAAAATCCATGTTTTGCACGTTTTGTCAGGATGCAGGGGAACTGATGGCAGGCAAGACTGCATTTAACAGGCCAGAAGTTCAAAATGTGAAAATATATTAAAACAGTACTTCAAAACGGCACGCATTGTGTGGAGAGGCATTGTGACAGAGACAGAATGATTCTTGGTGATAAATCTCTCTCCCGACCTGTGAGGGCGCTGTGTAAAGGGAACAGAGTGCCCTGGACTAGATGGCCAGACAATTCATTCCCAGGGTTAGAAAGAAGTCGGTAATCTAGAAAGGGGGTGGAGCTACGATACACTAAATCATCGACCCGGAAGGGAAACAATGTGGAGGCCGCAGATTGGAGGAGCAGTTGCACTAGTTAACCAAGGGGTCATGATTGACGGTACAAAAGTGGGCATGGCGAAGTGATGTGTTCCTTTGTATGGTTATGCTGAACCGGAAGGAGAACCTGTGTTGTTTGTTTTGTCATGTCTAAATACTGTTTGTTGTTAAATCATTTAAGTTGAAAAAAAATGTGTCCATTATATTATGATGCAAAAGTATTGAACTGCACAAGTGTTATGTAAGAAAGGAAGGAAAAAAAAAAGATTTATAGATATTCAACAATAAATTTGAGCAAAATTGTTTATTTTTTTTGTGTGGCCCTAAATTATTCAGTGCGTGCCTACATTTAACTTAGGTGAACATCTGCCAAAAAAAAAGTTAGCATAGAGCCCTGCCTACAAGAGGTTTCAAGACTCAGAAATATTAAAAATGCTTTGATTGCACGTATGTTACGTTTTTTGTTGTTTTGTCTTATTATCTTACGTATTGGACACTATTATATTAAATCCTGCTAATAATTGTTGGTCATAGCTTACTGGTGGATCACAGGGCCCGCTGACATCCACCAAAATGGAGTGCAGTGTTTAGTGTATTTGCCACCGCTGCTTTTGCATATCAAGTTTTTATGTAATATAACCCTGTTCTGTAAACCAATTCTTATAGTGTTTGAAAAATAAATCTTTGGTAACATGCTTCAATGCATTCTTTACATCCCTCTTCATCATCCTCAATAATATGTAAATGTTGTGGTTAAGGTTTTTGATTTTTTTAAAAATGATAATATGCTGTCTATCAATTTAGATAGGGTTACCATGTGGCTCCAGATTAACCGGACGCTGCGAGACAGAACGGGATTTCAAACTTGCCCCTAAATTGAAATAAATGAAGGTGTAAATGAACCATCCTTAGCTACAATTACGAATGGTGCTTAAATACCCGCATGTGCGTCAAATAATTGTATTATACCAAGAATGAATTGCAGCCAGTCGCTATTTTTTTCTGTTTGTTAAAATTCAATCGCCCATATTATTCTGCAAATACAATCGCATCATCATCATCTCGTTGCTCTATCGATAGCTTAGCTATTCGTTCATTAAGATCTGATCAGAAGCAGCTGATCAGTGTGAATTGTTTGCTGCGCCCAAGCAATTCCACCACAGCAGGATTAATCTCAGCAAAGGTGGAGCTCATTTATACGTGAATTACTTTCAATTTAGGGGGAATGTTGAAATCCCGGTCTGTCTCAAAGCATCCAGTTAATCTGGAGCCATATGGTAACCCTAATTTAGAGTCCCATAACAACAACCAAAAAAAACACCAGCATACATACCTCACTAATGCTCACTAAACAATTTTATTGGACAAAGAACAGATTTGCATTTTCCAATTAAAAACAAGCTTGCAATAGTATTATGTACTTACCCCTGATGGTCACAGCCAGACAACCCAGGTCCCTTACATCTGTAGATCAGAAAACCACAATTAACAATGAAACACTTAAAAAAAGTGTCAGCAAATTCATATAAATACAAATGCATTATATGATATTCCCGTGGTGTTTCAATTATTAATTTGTAGCCATTTAATAAATAAATAAATACATCAATAATTAAATATATATTAGAGGTCGGCACGGGTACCTGAATACCTGGGTACCCGTTGGTTTGTAAATTACCCAAACCGGGTTGTAAACGCAGGTCTCTGGCCGGTTTAAGAAAGACAACGTTAAAACAAGCTTTGCATTAGCAGCAAGTACACCTCAACAATAATAACTGCGGCGACTATTCTTCTCAGTAACTAAATCAGAAAGAAAACATCCTTTATGTCAGTCAGTAAGAACTCTTAATTATCCATTAATAATAATAACCAATACAGAATGCTTCATCTACAGTTAATACACAGATATAGTTTCTTACCAAAAATATAAGTTGCCTTTATTATAAATAAACAAATAACTAAATTATTGTGAGCGGTGTACCCCAGAAAACAGACTGAAAACCGTAAACATTTTTTTCATTTGAATGAAGTAGACTTACCACTAGGTGCAAAATACAAAATTAAATCAGTATGAGAAAAACATTACTCACAATGCTTTGCTTGGATGCCATGTTAATGTAAGTCTGAAATATTTACATTTATTTATCTGTTCGGATTTGGTGGACTGCACTTTTTAAAGTTTCGTTTTGGACTACTGTGTTTGCCAAAGAGAGATCGTTGAACAATAAAGCTAGAAAAACTGGATGTGACAAAAGGGATAAACAGGAAAAGCGAGAGAAAGAACAGTAAGATATACTTTGTTTTGTGTAAACTACGCTGTGTTCTGATTGAGAAAATAAATAAAACCTCCATTACTGGAACCCTTGCATCGCCCTGAATCAATACAAGTACAACATTACATTAACAACAACAACAACAACAACAACAACAGCGGAATATGGCAGTAGATGTCACAAAGAATCCCACAGCATGAAACGCATTTAACACAACTGTGTTCAAACTGAGATTTATTATTATTATTATTATTATTATTTTGATGTTTCCAGTACTGAAAAGGGACTAAATGTATTGTAAACCACACTCACCCACTCGGGTTCGTTGCCCCTTTAAAAATTGACCCGGCACACAGAAATGGATTTTTACAGCGCGGTTGCGCTAATTTTTAATAAACACAAAATAAACAAAATACAAAACAAACACCTAGCTCTGTACGAGCACTAACTAAACAAACAGGAACCTAGCTAATAAGCCGGACAGCTAAGCTGTTTACCGGCTAAAAAACAAAACACACACAGTTTAACACCAACACAAAAAGAACACACAGTTACTTTTTTTTTCCTCAATACGATTGACTACACCAACAATCGGGCTTCTTACTTCATGGCAGCCCCGAACAGACTGGCTGTCTTTCTTTTAAACCCGGCACCTGGCTCTAATTTACAATTAACCAGGTGCGGGTGATAATTAAACTAATAAAACAATTAAACAATGCAAATGTGCATTCCGCACATGTTTTTACTGCAGAGAGGTTTTAACCCCCTCCCTGCTGTCTCACAGTATGTGTACTATATAGTATTTAAATATGTATCATGCACTTAAAACATTAATATATGTGTGTGTCTTATTTTAAGTCATTACCCCAAAAAGACCCAGTTGTGGACCTACCTACCTACCTACCTACCTACCTACCTACCTACCTACCTACCTACCTACCTACCTACCTACCTACCTACCTACCTACCTACCTACCTACCTACCTACCTACCTACCTACCTACCTACCTACCTACCTACCTACCTACCTACCTACCTACCTACCTACCTACCTACCTACCTACCTACCTACCTACCTACCTACCTACCTACCTACCTACCTACCTACCTACCTGTGGTCTAGTGGTTAAAGAAAAGGGCTTGTAACCAGGAGGTCCCTGGTTCAAATCCCACCTCAGCCACTGACTCATTGTGTGACCCTGAGCAAGTCATTTAACCTCCTTGTGCTTCGTCTTTCGGGTGAGACATAGTTGTAAGTGACTCTGCATAGTTCACACACCCTAGTCTCTGTAAGTCACCTTGGATAAAGGTGTCTGCTAAATAAACAAATAATATATATATACTAATATAAATATATATACTAAGTGCGGTTCAGGGGCGTTTGCGTTTGTTTTTTTGGCCGTATAGACAGAAAGAGAGAAAGAATATTAAATTAATTATCGTGAACAAAACCTTGCCTGTCTGACTTCCATGATACCAATTTCGACTACTGAACCTTTTTGACTACCCGATCCGGCTTTTGACCTTTTTGTATGACTTCCCGATTTGGCTTTGACCCAATTCCAGCACGACAACCCGATTTTATTAACGAACGAGGACTGGACCCGACACCGAACATGGATTTACCTACCTCGTCTTCTTTTGAACCCGAGTATTCACAGAACATTCCGATACCGCCAGCGCCATCTTGCTCCTTTGTTGCAGCCCCTGACCTAGAGCTTTCACAGCAACGTCGCTCAAAAAGGAAACGCTGCCAGAATCCCAACCTCGAGCGACTTTTCTTCAAAGATTGGTCAATATCCAAACTGCTCAAAGCCCTTTGACAAGGGAATACATATTCCATCCGCATCCAATAGAATTGATCTTTTTTATTTACTTTGTGAGACTCTTTCAGCCGAGCCTGTTTTTCCACCCAGCTCTGCCCAGTCTCGCTCTACAGCGCTAGCCCCACCTCAAGCTGCCAGCTCTGCTCACGTCATCACTCCAGCTCCGCCTGAAGCCTCAGAGTCAGAACATCAGCTGCTTCAACTCTTCAGGTTCCCCAGTTCCATCATCTCATATTCAACTAAACGCACCGCTCTCCAATCTACACTCATCTGCAAGAGAATACATATCATCAGCCCTCTCTCCATCTACCAGCTCCTCCTACGCTACAGGTTGGTCGTCATTCTCTTCATTCTGTGCCCAGAACCGAATATCCCCCACCCCATTCAATGAAAATTGGATTGTAGCATTCATCATCCACGCACAAGACATTCTTCATCTTTCGCCAGCATCCACAGGAATTTCCAAGAGCCTTCCCCCGTCATCTCCATCCAGACTACTACCCATATCTACAGACGTCCTTTCCCAATTAATTAAAAATTTTGCGCTCAGGATGTTTCAATCGATTTGACGACCTAGTGATAGAAGCTATGTGCCTGTCAGCTTTCTTTGGATTTCTAAGTGCAGAATTCACAGTACCATCACTATCCAGTTTCCCAGCCATAGGTATTCGTTCCTGTGACCTTTTAATAATTCCCAATAATCATTTCATTCTGTTCCTTCATTGAATTTATTTAATTATCCAAGATAAACTCCCATCTCTGCCCTTATGCTTCCTTGTCCAGGTTCCTATCTGTCAAAAAACCCTTCAGTTCCCTAGATCCCCTGTTTATTGATTGTTCCCATAATGTCATTACAAGACGCTGGTTCGCAACTCACCTTTCTTGTCTTATATCCAAAGCAGGTCTCTCTCCCTAGTTCTATACCCCACACTCATTCAGGATTGGCGCATCAGCAGCAAAAGCCACGTTAGTCATCGCCTTATAAAAACTATGGGTCGCTGGTCATCAGCAGCAGTCCACTCCTACATTCGTTCTCTTCTTACAGACAGCTCACCAACCTCAGCAGCTCACCAATCAATTGCTAGTATGCCCGGAGTGGGGGCACCCTTCCCTCCAGGACCACCAGAGGTTTCTTCCTAATAGAGGGGGTTTTTCCTCACCACTGAGTATAGGGTTGCACATAGCCAGTTTTACTAACCATTTCTCTTTGTCCTTGTGGTCAAAGGACGGTGGCCGTTGGTCCACCCTTTTGGGGGATAAGAGTCTCACTTCCCAAGCCTCAAGTCAGCCACAGCTACTCATACCTTCGTTCAAAGGGGGGTCCTCGCTGCAGAGAGTCAGAGGGGACCACCAGCCGCACTGTTCTTTCGCAGTTCTCACCCAGAGACTATTGTTTCTCTCTCACTGTACCAGTAAGAGTTGTAGTCATCTACAACCCTTAAATACTGTCCAAATACTAACAAACTATCTTTCAGATACCCTTGCGGGTGCACTCCAGTGCCTGGCCTTGGAGGACTTGCCTCACCTCCTTGAGGGATTCTCTTTCCTTTCTTCTTTCCAGGTTATAAACCTTCCCATCCTCTGGGGGCATGGCCCGGTCCACGAGACAGCGCCTCCAGGATTCTCCGCAGAGTCAGGGGGTTTGCAGGGGGTCCCATGGGGCTGACCTCTGCAGTATGAGGTTCTTGCGGTATAAAGTCCAGACCCTGTCCTTTGCCCTGGCCTGCAGGCCATTAACAGCTCGAACCTTCCCTGGCCAACAGGCCACCAACAGTTCAAAACAAGCACTCCTGGCCCGCAGGCCATCATCATTCCCTTGAGGCTAAGCCTCTAAATACTAACCCATATTCTTCACACAGCTCTAGCTCCCGCCCATGAAATTTATATATATATATATATATATATATATATATAGTGACCGAGAATGCTCTATTTTGTAAGACTCTGAATGTGCTATTCCAAAGACTGAGGTGGAAACAGAAGTGGTGAACCAAAAGGTGAGATTTTATTTACAAAGAAAACAAAAAATAGAGAACAAACTAAATATAAAACACCAAATAAAAGACTAACCCAGGTCTGGGCACTAACTCACTTCTGGAGCCCTAACTACTGATTATG
Organism: Acipenser ruthenus; assembly: GCF_902713425.1. Classification (NCBI taxonomy): domain Eukaryota; kingdom Metazoa; phylum Chordata; class Actinopteri; order Acipenseriformes; family Acipenseridae; genus Acipenser; species Acipenser ruthenus. Next base: position 55,127,307 of record NC_081191.1, on the reverse strand, counting down.
GTATGGCTAATCCACACCATAATAATAAAAAACTGTGCACACAAACGTAAGGCACTTCCCATAGAGTTTCACTTTAAATCCACAGGTAAGTGCACCATGTCTCTTAAATATCCACAATTGATGCAATGATTTAAGTAATAAATAATACAGCGTCTCTTTCTTGATCACCAATATCCAGGATTGCGTACCAGCAGCCCCACCAGTAAGTATGGGAATTTGCACGCAGGTTGTAGTGCTTGTACTCACTGGTTGTTGTATCGTTGCAGGTAAGTTGGTATCCGGTTTCAAAGCATTGTCTTCAGTATTACTGTTCTGTTGCAGTCCATTTCCAACTCCTTTGTTAAACAGTTCTGTCCTTAGCATTTGATTGCTTGCACCAAACGCTCATTTTTAAACAGCGCACATTGCTGTATTTACGTATTTCACAGTCATTTGTAGACAGTCCCTTACAGCCTCCACTCGCTGTGTAACCGTGCTAACGTTCAGTTTAATAATAATCGGTGTATAGAGGCACGTCTTGCCTAGGTTTTCATAACACTTAAAAAAAAAAAACAGCACACCTACTTGTCTTTTCCTTGTTGTCCTTTTTTTTGTTTCCAACCAGAGTCATCTCTACAGGTTACAGTTTAATCCAGTCCCTTCTCACTCGGACTACTTGCTGTATTCACAATGGTTTTGTTCTTATATTTTCTCACATACAGGCCCTCACTGCCATACTACTCACTCCCGTTGCTGCAAAACACTCCCCTTTTTATTTCCCAGAATCCTGCCGTTACAGATCCTGGGTTTCAGGAACTAGGGGAATTGTAGTTGTTTGAGAGGCGGCCATTTTATAAAAAAAGAAAACCTTAGAAAATCCTGTGACAAACAGTACAGTTATCGCTGTCCTTTAATAGAAATCCCCACTATTTCAATCGGGACTAACACACGATAACTGTCTATTTATCACAATATATATATATATATATATATATATATATATATATATATATATATATATATATATATATATATTGTAACATAGCAGGGAGGGGGGTTAAAATCCTCCATGCGTAAGACATGTTAGTTTGTTAGTTTGTTTTATTGTTTAATGAGTTTTTTAAAATTGTTTTATTGCTTAATTATACCCTGCACCTGGGAAGTAATTGTAAATTAGGACCAGGTGACGGTATAAAAGAGAAACAGTCAGTCTGCTCAGGGCTGCGGGCTAGTTTAGGTTCCTGTCTGTATATTAGTTAGTGCTCGAATAAGAGCAAGGTGTTTATTTTGTGTTTTGTTTGATTTTGTGTTTATTAAAAATAGTGCGTCAGCGCAATAAAAATCAATTTCTTGAGTCCTGGGTCTATTCTTAAAGGGACAAAGAATCGTGAGTGGTGCAAGTTCATTTACTATATGTATATAAAGCCTGAAATAAAAATAAAAATAACTTATTTTGGGCTTTGTCCAAATCAGTCCCTCTGTTCTTTCATTCCTGTTCTGAGTGACAGGTAGAGCTTTGGAACAAAGAATTAACATAAGAAACCCCACAGACACTTGCATAGTGCTATCAGCAAAAGCCAGATGGGAATCGGGATATATATAAAACCTACATCACAGTTGGGAACGATATTACCTGCAACATTGGAAAAAATTAACATGAGGAACCCCATTGACACTTGCATATAAAAAGACCACTATTATTAATAACGTAACATATATAAATAAGGAGTTGTATTGAATTGTCCAATCAGAGAGATCGATGCAGTTACTGTGTGGAACATGAATAATTAGCTGATTCACGTTTGAGAGTGTTTATAACAAGCAGTTGAAGTGTGTAGGCTACTCAGTGGAGTGACTGAGAGTGTAACTTATGTACATAATACACATCTAGATTTTAATAATTTATTTAAACTAAATTAGTCATACTGTATATGTCATTAAATAGTTTATATAGTCATGTTTTCAAGAGGCTGTTTTAGCCGAACGGAGGGACGGGAGTAAAAAAAAAAGTAATAAAAATTAATGACGTCTTGGATTTCATACATTTTTCAAGGTCTGTGTTGGAGAGAGGTGGATAATGTGCATTAGTGTCTGTTTTTCTGTAGCGTTTACAAACTAAATTATTTGAAGTGACAAAGTCAGGGTAAGTGTGTATATTGACAGATTTCCCAGTTTTGTTTTCATTTAGATAGCGGTTTATTGCAGCTCGGAGACTAATGTAGCATACAGTAAACAAGAAAATGGATGTCTCTAAAAAGGCTAAGAATGTGTCTGCAGCAGATTGCATAAAGCAGTATCCAGCAGTCTTACATAGCGATGGAGGAAAGCTCTTCTTTAAGTCCAGAAATAAATAATAATAATACCGAAAATCGTCTGTTGACAGGCATTTAGATTCAAGTATTCACCGAAAGAGAAAGGCAGAAATCCAGACTGCTTTACTTGCAAAGAAACAAAAAATTGTGACTTCCATGTTCCAAAAGTCCACTGAAAACCGTGAAGCACGAAACACATTACATTTTGAACCGATAGAGGCGTTTGTTTGTGCAAATATCCCTCTTGAAAAATTAGACAAAAGTTACGTAAATTCTTTAGACAGAGTGTAGCAAATGGTGGAGTGATTCCTTCATCAGCCCAGCTGAGACATGAATACTTACCTAAAGTTGTCGAGTATCACAAGCAGAAAATTATGCAACTGGTAAAACAGTCTGGTTGCTTATCAGTGGTCACTGACGAGTCAACTGATACCCAAGATCAGTATGGGTTATTATTATTTGTATATTTAGCAGACACCTTTATCCAAGGCGACTTACAGAGACAGTATAGATGCTGGAAACAAATGAAGAATCTTGATTACATGCAAACTCAAGCTGTGCAGCAAAAGTGCTATGCGTATTTGTTAGGCATTAGATTGAAATGTGTTTTTGCATATTAATTTTCATTTTATGCATGTTATGTAATAATTTGTTGTTTTATTATAAAGCTGAATCTAACTATATCTTTCAATAGAACAAATAGAAATTACTTTGTGTTTTTTCTCCTTTTTTTTTTTTTAACTGCCCAAATACTTTTGTCTGTGACTGTGTGTGTATGTATGTATGTATGTATGTATGTATGTATCTGAAACAAAAACACATTGGAAATGTGAAAAAACGCCAAGTTATCAAAAGTGCCTAGCCATTTAAAGTGGAGATATCAAAAACACAAGCCACGTTTCAAGAAACCATTGGGGCAACCTTGCCCAGCACAAAGCAAATAGGCACAACACTACTACAAATGTTTATTTAGAGTGAAATGTAAATGAACGTTTCATAACACGTATTAAGCACCTATGTAATAAAGGTAAACCAAAACATTACGGATAGACAACAAATAAGAAATTAATTAATAAGAAAATGCAAGTAGATATATTGCCCTTAAAATTCACTACAAGATGTTAAATGTGGTACCAGTCTTTATTTATTGCAATAAAATTGAGAACAAATGACCCACCCATTTCCTATTTTTAAAAGCCCCATTATAAAACATGTTTATTTGATAATTACATTGCTCTTATAATGTATTAAAATATGTATGTATAAAGAAACACAAAATCTAGTTACGTACTACAGCAAACAGCATACAGCAATATCTAATCTGTTATTCTTTTTAATGACCTTCTTCATTTTTAGTTTAAAAATAGCATACAAGCCTGCATGGCTCTTGCCAAATTCTAAATTGTTTTGGATCTTTAGCTAAACAGAACAATTTTCTTTTTGCTAACTGTATAGATGGAAATGTGAGTTTATGTATTTCTAAATATGTTTCATGCCATTAAGGTATTGCAGTATCCAGGTTTGTTCTTTCAGACAAAAACAATAATAAATATAGCCGCAAGCAGCAATGACCGGGGTCCAAGCGCCAGACCATGTGACCTAACCGTATTTCACATGTGACATAGTACTCCATTGGCCTCTACTAGTCTTTGTACTATATTGTACCACAGATTAATAGTACAATATATGCTGAAATTTGATTTGCTCGTGGCCTCCATGTTTTTCGATGCAGCAACTTTACTTTTAACAAACTTCACAGACAATCTCCCTGAGGTTAAGTATGCAAAGTTTCACTTCAATTGGCAAAACGGTTTCAGAGAAAAAGATGTTTCAATATTTTTGACAAATCCAATATGGTCACCAATGCAGTTAGATAGAGCCCATATGGTTTCCTGTATATGTTCCATAGTCACCATGACCCTATCTGCACTCTGTAAGCAGTTATAAGCCAGTTTTGCACTTGACCTTTAGGATAAGTCAAAGGTCACTGGCAAGGGCATTGTTGGATATAGTGCATACGGTTTCCTATATGTGTTCCATAGTAACCATGACCGTATCTGCACTCTGTAAAGAGTTATAGGAGAGGGCAAAAGTCACAATCAAGGCAATTTTTGAATAGAACATATATGTGTCCCTGTCTGTGTTCCATAGTAACCATGACTCTATCTGCACTCTGTAAGGAGTTATAAGTAAGGCCCTGTGGAAATCGTGGATATTTTCTTTAAAATTCACAGCAGTGTCATGGGTAAAGTATCATATTTTGCGGAATGAGCATGAAACTATTTTATAAATTATGTGTACAGATTTTATTTTATTTTTTTAAAACATCAAATAGAGATAAATGCATTGACATAATCAACGTCAAAATTCAAGCACTTTACAACAGCTTGTGAAACATTGTTGTAATTAAAAGCCTGTAGATAAAGTGTATCTGCAAGGGCAGCTTTCAGTTCTAGTACGTCAGATGCATGTTCACCATTTAGGTCTTGCAAAACAAATACAATGTGTAACCCATACTGATCTTGGGCATCAGTTGACTCAACAGTGACCACTGAGACCTCCATAATCTCCTGCTTGTGATACTTGGCAACTTTAGGTAAGTATTCATACCTTAAGTACCCTGAGTGCCCTGGACTGGATGGCCAGATAATTAATTCCCAGAGTTAGAAGGAAGTCAGAGCTAGAAAGGGGACAGAGCTACAATACACCAAATCATCAACCCGGAAGGGAAACGACGCGGAGAGTTAACCAAGGGGTCATGATTGATGGCACAAAAGGGGGCGTAGCGATGTGATCTGTTCCTTGTTATGGTTAAAAGCTGAACTGGAAGAACCTGTGTTGTAATCGTGAGTGTTTTGTTTGTTGTGTCTAACGAATGCTTATTTGTTATTATTAGACGGCTACACGATCCGGAGCTGCCAGCACTAAACCCAGACAACACTGCACTTCGTTTCACGATAAACTGTATTTGCATCACGAGCACTACAGTGCGCGCTGTGGACTAGTGATTGTGTTTGTGTTACATGTGCGAGTAAAAAGAACAGGACTGTTATTATTTCGGGACCAACCTGTGGATTACAACGAAGCAATACACGCCGCTGTATTGCTTGTTATCGTTATTATTTACTGTGTTTTGTGTCTTCAGACCATTGGATTTACAAATAAAATATCATTGCACCTATTTGTTTATTTAGCAGACACCTTTATCCAAGGCGACTTACAGAGACTAGGGTGTGTGAACTATGCATCAGCTGCAGAGTCACTTACAATTACGTCTCACCCGAAAGACGGAGCACAAGGAGGTTAAGTGACTTGCTCAGGGTCACACAATGAGTCAGTGGTTGAGGTGGGATTTGACCTCCTGGTTACAAGCCCTTTTCTTTAACCACTGGACCACACAGCCTCCTAGATTATTGTTATACAATATGTGCCTCTAAAAACACCATCTCTCCCTGTAAACCATGTGTCTAAAGTGGAAAACACTGATTGAGCAGCTGCCCAGTGCACAAAGTCCGTACTGCAATAAAAAGCGTAGGAGTCATTTAAAAGGGTGTTTTGTTCACAACATATAAAAATATGATTAATAAATGGATAAGTGACCCAGTGATCCAAACTGCCCCATTAATGTCAGAACAATCTGCCAGCTTTCTATCTTTTTCCATGAACCAGACTAGATCCAACCAATGTGAGCGATAAAAATATCTGGCATACTTGCAGGCCATTAGGAAAGGAAATTAAAAACGGTGACAATGGCAAAAATGTGTTTTAAAAACTTTTTGTACACTAATTTGATAGAGATGCTCATATGCAACGTTGTGATAATGGAGGACTATACTGTGGTGCTTATGTGGAAGGAAGGAATACAGTTAAAATAAATAAAAAGAATTTTTATTTTTACTGTATAAAGACCCTCCACATGGGGCATTACCAGGCATTATGGACGGTTTGGTTGTAATAGTGCTCTCGACTTCAAAACTTAATTGATCAACTGAAAACTACAACATTTCAGCTTCCACCTTCTTCAGATAGCAAGGTAGAAATAGCTAGTTAGACTTGTATGTCTAGTGGTTGATAACTATCCTGTTGGATCTCTCTCTCTAAATTGAACTTGCTATTCAAATTGTATCTGTATAAAAAAAAAAAAAAGATTTAAATGTCTGGGGAAACCTGGGTGAACCTTTAAGCTATGTTTAAACCTGAAATGTTCCTAGTACAATTGCCTGTACTTGCTTTGAAATCTGCCTCAACTCTGTCTGGATACATTTGTTGTTACAGTAATGTTGTCTTCTTTATGACCAGCACGCCACTTATAGAGTGCTTTATCAAAAACATCATCATTTGTATCACCTTTGTGTACAAAACATCTTTTTTTACTGGTCGTTTCCATTGCATATTGGTGGATTTTCTTTCTTGGCCTATAATATTGCTGACAGTTACCTGATACCGTATTCCCATTGTTGAGGATGATATTGCTGTCAAGTTGGAAAAAAAAGTGTAACGTTTGCGTTTCCCAGTTAACCTTACTCTTTTTTTAAACTGGATTCTGGTTGCATTGTGGGGTCTTCGGTTGACCAGTTCTACTATACTACAACTACTAACAAGAAGACCAATAATACCAACTGACAATAAACATGACTTCATTTACACTTAATACCCCAAACAAGCAAGTTACTATCATTGTACTTCTAAATCTTAAAACAGGGAAGTACCTTTCATATGCATATAAAACATCTCAAAGAAAATGACTATACTAATACTGTAATTATAAGTGTGACAGTATACACTTTCAACTTGACTGAGATAGCCACCAAACACTTTAACATATTATAAGTCATTAAATCTAAATGAAAAAAAGACAAAAAACTGATATTATTGTATTTAACCTGTTTATGTAGATTCTGTTGTGGTTTAAATGTTTAGAATTCTTTGTAATTGACATTAAGTGAGATCTGCACTCTCAGTGAAATTACAAGTGTACTTGCTGCTAATAGGTTCAAATGGGGAAAAAACTTTTAATTTTCATCACAGTACAGTACTGCAGTTAACCCACATGTAGTAACAGAACAAACTCATTCCAGCCACTGACTGGACACTTGATGAAGAATGTATTAAACATCAATAAGCCTGATGTTTGCTTGTTGTTTTTGCCTAAAATCGTATATAAAATAACACTATTTTAATTTTTAATAAAACCAGATAGAAACTACTAAGAACAATAAACAGCTCTGTCCTAACAGCGCTCCCTTGTTACTGTGCTCGTGTTATAAGGTGGAACACAAATTGCACGGTCTTCTATCTGTGGCTACAGTGTTATAAAGGGGGAGCACTGCAATGTGTTCCTTTCTAGTTTACAGCTTCTGTACTCATTCTAAACTCAAGATTAGTAACAGACTCCTACTTGCCTACTCCTACCTAACTAGTTCTGTAACATTTCAGATTTTAACTTGTCCTTGCAACAACGATGGTGCAAACTGATCTAGACATAATGTTCTGAGTTGTTTTAAAACACAGGTCATACTCACCCTTGGGTACAATTTGGATGACATAGCTGGCACACCTTGCTTGCATCTGAGTATTTCCAAATAATTGTGTTGTTTTCTCCTGGGACGCCAGCAGGGCATTTTGGTACGCAGTGAGGACCGTCTTTAAAATGGGCACACTCAGTACACTTGTCTGGGCCCTGGTGGAAAACAAAGTATTCCATTCATCTAAATATTTGAATGATAATCATTCCAATAGCCAGGGGAGGGAGGGTACATTTTAAGTTATAATACTAAAATTGAAGAATGGCAGCTTATGACACTAGAAAACAGGTGTCCAAGCTTTGAGTTGTGCTATTTTGAGCGCAGAGGCTTCCTAAACGTGTCTCCCATCTCTGTCCTCAGTTTCTAGGAGTGATGTTGGGTTTGTTATTAAAAGTACAATAGTATTTTACTCTCTTTATCTTTAATATCCATGTAAAGGTTTACTTAGTTTTTAAATTTTAAATTAAGATATTGTTTGCCTCTAAAATGGGGATTTAGACAAGCCCGAATATGTATTGTAGTTTTCATGATTTCTAATGCATTACTTTTTTTTTTATGAATTACATCAGTCATATTTTAAAAGAATTCTACCAAAGTAGTAATATACAACAGTGTCCCAAGATCCCAGTTACGTGCCCATCGCAAATCAAAGGTTTTATAGCATGCTACTGTAATGACAGCAAGAGATTGTGAACTTACAGGTCCATTGCAGGTATCGGTCCCATTCTGTGGGTGGCACTCTGAATCACACTGAAGACATCTGGTTTCTTCCACAAATTCCCTAGGGTCCCTAAGTGCAGTACAAATTAATTTATTAAAGCTTTTTTATTGTGCCAAATGTGGCTTTACTAGACAAATCAATACATGACACTTCTTAACTCAAGGAGTACCCAGGCTAATTTAACTGGCAAGATTATTTTACCATCAAGTTACTCAAATTCAAGTGACAGAGAACACAGAATAATAAGGTTTCTAGAGTACTAGTAGCAAATATAGTCATATTGGCAGTGGTATTAACATTAACAAAGCATACATGGTACCATAGGTTTTGATCATGTGTCTCTTTTATTGACAGTTTTCTACTGAGGCAAGGACTTTTATACTTTATGTGTAAATAAAAATGAGCCGAGCACACAGCTTAGGCACAGATCAGTGTTTTGAAATATAAAAAGGAAAAGCAAGCTCAGTATATGTTATGCCTTTACTTTTGCATGCACAATCCATACTCATTAATAAGTAAGAAATAACCCACTCCAGGGTGTGTGGTAAGACAATTCTTACCGCACGCCCTGGGTGCGTTGTGATGCACGAGTCCGCAGGCCGAGTCCCTTCAACCACCCAGGAAGTGCGGTAAGAATTGTCTTACCGCACACCCTGGAGTGGGTTATTTTGCTTATAAAAATGGCTACACTTTTTTTCTTGAAAATAATTACACAAAATAGCTTTTTAAGGAAAAAAATAAGAAATATTATGTATCCTTCCACTGAGAAAAATAGTCCCTTAAGACTGTTTGATTGTAACATATATTTTGTACTTTTTTTATTTGCCATAAACATTAAATTGAACATTGCCAATTATAGTAACATTTTCCAGATGAAATGGCATTTGGGAATTGAAAGCAGACTGATTTCCCACATCTGTGGGAGGATTCATGTAACAGCCAAACACTGCACTTGACATCGAGGGAGGGGCTTCCGAGTTTTTTTTAATTTTTTTGTAGGAAATGATCCTCAGGCTTTGCAGTCTTCAAGAGAAGCTGACCAATAATGTCTGCTTTTACACCAATGGCCGGTAACCAGGATAACTTCCCTATATTGTAAACCAGCATTAGATGATATGTGGACTAAACGACTTCCGTGTCAGTTTGCGCAGTCCTTCCCGTCCGGGGCGAGCACAGTAGAATTCTATGCCAAACCTGACCTTGTTTAAAAGCTCAGCGGTTGAGTCAGCAGAGAGCAGGAGAGGTTTTAATTTTTTTTTTAACATGTTTCTGAAATCGGAGGGTAGTGGTGAGATGTATCTGTTGTGTCTAATTTAAACATTGCATACTCGCTAGTCAGTTTTATAAGGCGACATTTAGTTTAATAAGTAGATGCCACTGCTGAATATACCGTATATATTACATGCGGAGTGAAACTTGTGTGGTGATTTCTCGGATGGCTTTTGAATAGTGTTAGTGCTACTCTCTGATTAAATAAATACCATGGTATATTTGCCAATTTTTCTGTAATTCTTAGTGACAGAGATGAAAAAAAAAAGATTGTTGAGTGATTTAAATGCTGCTTCAGTTGTATGTTGACATTTTTACCTATAGAAACACTGTTTAGATAACTGTTAAGGCGTAGTAATGTTAATAGATCAGGTAAGTAAGTTGGTCTATGATGTCATAGCTGTGTGGTAAGACAATTATTACCGCATGGTCATGTGATCTTGTTCAGCCAATCACAGTACTTAATTTATCCAAGTCATTTCATAATAACAATTTATAATAATATGACAGTAGAAAAACACAGTTTGGCTTATGGCAGGTAATTGGAAGTGTAGAGTATACACTATTTTGGTAACTGAACTTACACAGAATAACTAAACTTAGATGTAGAATTTTTTTTTTTTATATACCAGTAGGAGGGGTACACTTCTTATTTTAAGACATCCAATGATGCTTGGTTTCAATGGAAAAAAATGCACAAATGGGGGGTAAAAAGCAAAACACCCCATTAGTGTGCATGTATTACACTGGAATAGCTATCAAATTGAGTTGAGTACTGTACTATTTTACATTTTTCATAAATACTGCATGCAGTGTACCGTGTTCCATGGCACTTACCCCTGTAGGACATTGCACTTTTCCACACATTCTTTTGACCGTCTATAAAACTGACATGAAAAACACATGGAGGGACCAGGGCCCCAGCATCCTTCATCAGTACACAACTCATCGCAAACATGAGCAGCTGATTAAAAGGACAAGAAAAAAGAAAAAAATATCTTCAAAAAAGGTTACCAGTAAGGATCTGTAGGAATTTAAACATTGAATGGGATAGACGACAGCTTTATACAGATACAGTTGAGAATGAAGTAATGCTAAAGAAAGAGAACAATTTCAGTCTTCTGGGGTGTATATTGCATCATTCATAAATGTGATTTCCCATTGTAAAATGTTTATTTAATACTTTTTACATAATGGGGACACCCAAGCGTATCTACCTATTATTTGACACTACAAAATGTCAACAGTATTAGAAAGTTATGTTACATTGGTGTTAGTGATTGTTGTTACTTACCACATTTATCTTGTTCGCCATTTAAAGAAACTCCACTATACAACTGTTTGCCTGAAATGAAAAGCTTATTCCACTGGAATGTGTCTGTGTAGCAAAGATTGGGGTTGTTTTTTATCACCACGTCGCCATCACTAATCTCCTTCAAAGAACGCAGTCCCAGATAGCTGATCTGAATATTCACCACAGCAAGGGAAACTGTGCTACTGTAACAGAATTCAAATAAGATTTCATGCAACATATACAGTAACTAAATGTTATTGGTTAAGCGAATTTTGGAAGTTGTTGAATACAGATGTCAGTGGATGTACACAGATTGATTCTAAAAATACACTGCTGTCTATAAAAGTGTGATTGATTACCATTTTAAATGCTAAATAGTTGTGGTCATAGACTGAATCTTAACCCTGATGGGGTAATGCCCAAGCTTATTTAAATTATCATAAATGTGTTTATTCTTATTATTTCCACATTTTACAATAGTATGAACTATTTTATTATCGGACAGTAAACAGTTACATATATATTCTATAATACACATTATGGTAACTGATCAACTTACTGTTTTGTTCTCCCACGAATAATTTCCACATTTTCAAAAGGACTGAGATCAGGAAGATTCAATGGCCAATTCTGAACCAGCAAAAACCCTAAAGAAAAAAATAAAAATAAAAACATCTATCTATACATTCACAAATATGCAAACTCAATCTTTTTTTATAATTTCCTTACTTTGTTTTTTATATTGTGCTTTCCCTGTTATAACTGTTAAAAAAAAGGGCTTACCTGTAATTTCTTTAACAGTCTTAAACACATTAAGTTTAGCTGGGTCCAGAGCAGCAGTATTTGTGAATTTGTCACTGAAATAGAACGAAACATAACAGAAAGATCAGAGTCAGATCAGGGGATTCATCTTACACACTGGAAACAGGCCTTACAACTTACCCAGTAAAAGCTACGGGTAGGATGGAAACATCACCATTGATTGTAGTGCAGTCTCTGAAGGAATCAATGTTGGTTGCATTAATAGACAAGACATCCTTGAGGTTTCCCATCCCTAATCCGCTGCAGGCTGAGCATAGGGAAAAAATGTAATAGTATCTGTCAATTTGTTTTCATGCAATTTCATATTCAACCCAGGCACTGCAGATAGACAGATAACATCTTAAAACACTAATATATTATATACAGTATAATATATACTGAAACCTTACATTTCACTCCCTTTTTTAATTTTCATGTTATTTTAAGTTAAGTCTTAGTAAGTTTTGATTTGTTTTACTTAATAATACCATTAAGTTGCCAAAACATATTTTCACGTACAGTAATTTACATAATAATCGCAATGTTATTACTTAAAATAGTAATATTTGTTTTGTAACCATTGTGTGTTACTGAGGGGGCAGGTGCAGCGGCTTCTCCTTAATTAACCAAGTAATATATCAATTAACCAGTCTATCAATTGACCCCCCTATTTAACCCCAGGGTCAAACACTCCTTTTCTTTTTTTTTTTTTGTGTTCTGTCTAAATGCTTGTTTACCTCCACCTCTGAGTAGGCTCCAATGACAGTGGTCCGCGCGCATTGAATTATGGGATAGCACGATTGAATCACAGGATTGTTTGTCTTATCCTGCTTGCTGTGTGTTTTTGGGTGTACTTGTTTGTTCAATCCCGAGGCTGCCGGCTTGGCCCTGCTGACCCGTTCAGGTTCCAGAATTAGTAGGAACGCATTCATTCATACTAAAATATTTCATTATAGCCACACCCCTTATTCTCACAACTGTGTTTGTTCTGTCTACATTAATTATGGAGTGGCAATGCTTTGTTACCCACACCTCTGAGTGGGCTCCAATACGACCATAGGGATACCCCCATTGAATCATGGGATTGATTGTCCTATCCTTGATTTGCCCGCGCTTGCCTGGCACTGCAGCTGCCAATATTTCATGCTCATGTCTTATCTTATAATGTCTTCTTCAGCAGCAGCCATAAAGCCAACTGAAGTCGTAAGCTACAACACAAGCTCACTGTCGCACATCAAGCAGTTGCCGTTTCTGCCACTAGGGGTCTCCCCTGTACAAAATTGAAATTCTCCAGTTCTCCAGTCATATCAGATTTTGGAGGTCAGTTATTTTAAATATAGAGAGGACTGCAACGAAGGGTACATTTTGACCTTGGAAGGTTCGGAACACATTACCAAAGGAAGGTTTGAACCTTCGATTGTACTAATTTGCATAAATTTGCCAGTGGTGTCACCATAGCTACTTGTTTATACTTGATTAAAAAGCCTATTATTTTATAGGTAATCCATATAAATAAAATAAAACATTCACATGTAGTTTAAAAATATGTTATATAGAACAGTAATCATGTTTTTATAATTTAAATAAAAATACACGTTATTTATTTACACGTAATTGATGCTGCTTGCTATATATTCAGTAAGCTTGCGTTGCAGCACCACCAACTGCAGCAGACAAAGCTTTATTTAACCGTTCCAAGCAGGTTATCAGTCACAGTCACCTTTTACTACTACTAAAAATAATAATAATAATTAATTGTAAATTGTGTACAGGTGCAGGTGATTAAAGAACAGACAGACAACTGTAATCCAGGTGAAAAGGTTTGTTTTAATTAGTTGTTTTTGTCCAGTGCCTGACGGCAAAACAAACAGGAAATAATAATGATGGCAAGTAATACAGCGGCGTGTATTTCTTACATTTATAATCCCCAGGCTGGTCCCGAAATAATAGTCCCGTTCTTGTATCCCCACATTAAACACAAAACACATACACAAGTCCAGTTAGTATCTTTCTGTCACATAATCCTAATAATAATATGAACTTGTGGTTGTCCCCAGACATTGGTTATGACTCCATGATGCAAGTCGCTTGCATAGTTTGCATTCAATTTTTTCTTTTGGTCGTCTTACAAAAACATCCCAAACAGCAGAGGGGTTTTGAAACATTTCTTTCAATACAGCTTACGCTATACAACGCTTTGCTGTCGAGATGGAGAATGGAGAAATTAAAGGTTTGCCTCTGGATAACACAAGCTGGAGGGGGGAGGGGCAGACGGTGCTCAGTTTTCAAAATTAAAATTATTAGTGTTAGCGTATATTTTGTATGTTTCAAACACATTCTACCATAGTCTTGTACACATATTTTACTGAAGCACTACAACTGCTATAGGTACCACACAGTGCTTTGGATACTATACCCTGCTCCATACAGAGCAGCGGCGCCATAGAGAGTTGTTACAATTTGGTAGTGGATTTTAATACAACTTTTGTTTATGAAATATGCATTATACAAATCAAAAGATTTAATTTTGCATGTGTGTGACATTTAAGATGTGATTTATAGTTTCCACACATTGTCAAATGGTTTCTGTTAACAGAGAAAAAAAAAACACAGTGCTTAAATGCAATGACAAACCTTCTATGGTTTAAAACTACCTTTGAATTCACGGCTAGCAAACGAACCTTCGAACACAGCCCTAAATATATACTGGATTCTGCCGCGTCAAAACCCATGTTTGAACTGTCGCCCCACCCACATGTTTAGCTGAATGTCAATTTTTCACAGTTTCTAATAACTACTGTACTGTGCAGTACAGTAGTTGTTCTGTGCATTGATTGAATACATTGTAAGCACTTTTCATTTTGGATTGATTATGCTTTCCTGTTAAGCGACAATCTTTTTTTTTTTTTTTTTACAGTAGACTTCAGCTTTAAAGGTTAATGTGTGTTTAATGAAGATTTAAAATGACTTTACAGTGGACTTACACAGCAACCTTTTTTCAGGCAAACCCTTTACTTTGTATTTCACCATTTAACACTAGAACCACCGCGGTTATAATCATACCTAAAACCGCCACCAGCAGTCATTGTGACGGTTACATTTTAAACAATGTCAAGTTTGTTATGTTGCCACAGAAAGGAATATACTAAATACTCTGCTAGAGGTGTAGTTATCATTAAATAGTCCTTTTTGAATGATTTTGGTGGTGGCTGTACCAGGATCTGACTTTGTTTAGATCAAATGAATACACCCTATTGTGTTCTTCTCTGTCTTGAATTATCTTTTGTTTTTCAGATACTTGAATAAATCTAGACATTTCATTTTACCTTGTTGTCTTCTGCCATAGCATGGAATGTTTTTTTCATAACTTAAAACAAGTTCCATTTCATAAACTACCGAAATGCAAAACTGTAGTTTATTTGTAATGTAATTTACTGCAAAGGAGCAATCTGACTGTTTAAAAAGATTGTGATAGCTACTGTGAAAGACAGCTTCTGTAGATAAACTGTTATAAAGATAGTAGGCAGACAGACAAGAATATATAAATACCTTTTGGACAGGGCCCTTCACACTTTTTGCATTTTCGCAACCCGTTTTCATCCACTTCATAGGTATTAGAGCTACAAGTCCTCACACATGAGCCATGGTCTGTTACAACGTAGTTACCTGTAAGACAGAAACACAAGGCTCTAACAGAGAGTAGTACATAAAAAATGAACTTGTTTAATTATCACGAAGTTAAAAGGGACCCCTACGTGGGCAGTTCTTCACACAAGTGGCTCCGAAGTTATACTTCCCCTTTGGATTAACCTCCAGCTGGTGTGTGTTGGGGTCATACAGCATCAGCTGAGGGCAGGCATCCTTGCAGGTCCCATCATCCTGGAATGCACGGCAGGCCTGTGGGTGTTACAGTTCCTTATCATATGGGATATGTGACAAATAGCTGATTCACTGTTCACAAACACTGATTAAATCTATTAAAATAAAATGTAAAGATTAAAACCCTTAAATAATCTGTATGAGGCTGGGAGTGTATTTCCATTTAAGCACATACTAGGTAGAAGTCATTTTTTAGAATACTAATACTTTGTAAACATTTCAACAAGAAACAAACACAGCACTCTCCTTTAAATATGTTCAATATGTTTTCCCTTTACTAGAGGTGACTATACTGTTGAGCTTTTGATACAAAAGGTATTTCTCACCAGGCAGTGAGTTGGTCTGGGTCCTGTACAGCCTGCAGCACAGTGGTCATTGCAGCAGTCACTGGGCTTTGGGCCCTTACACCTCCCCGAGCACTGATCAGCACAGATTAACCTGGTCACTTAAGTAAAAGCAAAACAATATATAATTTACTTTATGATCTTTTTTTAAATATCATTTTTAAGCATTATTTCTTTCTGCAGCGCTTACAAGTTTGGCAGTCGTCAGGACCTGGTGCCCAGCATGACCCATTGAAGCACCCTGGATCACATGTTTGACCTGAGATAGAAAAAAAAACACATTTTATTTAATTGAAACAAGTTGGCACAAGTGCCAAACAGGAGAAGATTGTCATGAAAATAACGGTACTTCTCTGTAGTGATTTTGGGCACTACTTTTAGCCAGAGTGTCTTCACTGATGTAATAACATCTATTTTAACACTTTGGGTGGCATTGCTGTTTTAATACCATGACTGGGTTTGTGTCATAGTTGCTTGTAAGCTACAACATACCATTGTCTCTGAGGATCTGTCATTTTTTTGACAAATCACTTTCATAAGGAGGCAGGATTAAGGAAGCTAAACATTTTCCTGTATACATATTATCAATACAGAATGAACAACCTTGTTCAAAAACGACAGTGTTAAATTAAACATTTTTCTGCATAGTTATTGGTTTGTTTACACTGCTCTAATTATTCTATATTGTGAGGGTGTAGTTTCATTTTCCTTTGGTACCAGGCCTTAGATGGGTAATCTGTTGTAGGAGCTCAGTTTGGAATATGTAATCATATTCTCTTCAATCTGGTCTCATTTTGGTTCATAATGGTAATTGACATTATGCTATGCTGATTGTGGCACTCACAATGTGGTTTGTTATTCACTGAGGGAAGAAACATTTCAGGGTTTGCTTTGGAGTCTACAATATCATTCCACTGGATGGTATCCAGGTTACAAAGCAACATGTTGTTGGTGAATTTCACTCCTCCTTTGAGAATCTCTAAAGAGCAAAATAAGAGAAAGAAAGATAAGCATCATGACAACCAATGCAGCATTTGGTTAAATGGTACCATTGCAGCCTTCTCCAGCAGGTGTCACTATTAGCCATTGCAATTCTATTTAAGCAAAGGGGTAAGTGTCTCCAAAAGGTCATTCCAGAGAACAGGCTGAACAGCAGAATTCTAGACAAACTCTCTTTAGAAATTAGAGAAGGTTTTTAAGGAATGGGCATGCATCTCTCTAGGCCAATTTTAACACATAGTACTGTACATTTATGAATGGCCAAGTAAATGCAGTCACACACTCACCTGTTAGCCTTCTCAAGGGCAGTTCTTTCACCCCCACAGTAGAGTTTTTGTCATAGTTGGACAAAACTGCCAGAGCATATTTGTTATCATACAGAGTGTGACCTCTGATTATCTGCAGGTTTTCCAGAGGGATTTTTGCTATCTTGTTGAGTGCAATCAGCACATATCCACCAACCTCTTGGATAGTCTGTGGAAAGACACAAGGAATCCTTTTTTAGAGCCCTTTTTGTTCATCAATATGTCACATATACATTTTTTAAAAATATTTCTAAAGAAGTTCTTATACTTGGTTAGGACATTCTTTATCGTATGTTATTGAGAGTAGCAGGTATATGGAGGCATATCTCTGTAAGTCACATATTTCTACATGTGCATGCGTGTGGATCTACAGTAGATCATGGTGAATTACTTTTTCTATGATATTAGTAGCTCTAATTTTGTACTAAACAGCCCTGACAGCAGATGTTCTAACATTATTCATTTACATTACTGATTTACTATATTGTTTTTTAAGGTCAACTAATCCAAGACAACACATTACGTGTGCCTTTTGAGAATGTGTGGTTTATTGAAATAATATGTATGCAAGCATATGTATACATAATGTTCTCCAACTGTAGCCTGGAAATCATAAATGTTTGCAGTAGAATATTTTCAAAACACATTTAAAAATGAAAACAAGGGTTCCCGAGTGGCGCATCCAGTAAAAAGGCGCTCCACGTGGCGTGCAGGATGCGCTCTATAGTCTGGACGTCGCGAGTTCGAGTCCAGGCTACTCCACAGCCGACCGTGGACGGGAGCCCCCAGGGGGCGGCGCACAATTGGCCGAGCGTCGCCCGGGGCGAGGGTGTCCTCGGCTCACCGCGCACCAGCAATGTCTGTAGTCTGGCCGGGCGCCTGCGGGCTTGCCTGTAAGCTGCCCGAGAGCTGCATTGTCCTCCGACGCTGTAGCTCTTGGGTGGCTGCATGGTGAGTCTGCAGTGTGAAAAAAAGCGGTCGGCTGATGACACACGCTTCGGAGGACAGTGTGTGTTCGTCTTCGACCTCCCGAGTCAGCGCAGGGGTGGTAGCGGTGAGCTGAGCATAATAAAATAATTGGCCATTCTAAATTGGGAGAAAATAATAAAAATAAAAATAATTGGCAACGACTAAATTTAAAAGAAAAAAAAATGACAACAAAAAATTATATGACCCAAAGTAATGATTTACTAAATCTAAAAAAAAAAAAAAAAAAATGCTGACTAAACTTTAGTATTTATTACAATTCACATTGTTTTTATTTTCCATGCTCATGTAAACAAGCATTTAATGTATATATAATGTAAATGAGCCTTGCGGCTCAGGTTCGTTTCGCCTACTAGACAGACCCAGACACAAGATTAAAGGTTTAAGGTGTGGATGCGCTATTTTTAATAACAAAAACAAAATGAAAATGAAAAACACCTAGCTCTTACGAGCACTAACTAAACACAACCTGGAACTCTAAACTAATAACCGGACAGCTAAGCGGTTTACCGGCTAAAAACAAAACAAAAACACACAGTTTAGGGCTGCACACTTTTTAAACCCTGCACATGGCACTAATTTATAATCATTACCAGGTGCGGGTGATAATTAAACAATACACTTAACAATAAACGTGCATGCTCACTGTTTTTGGTATGGAGGATTTTAACTCCCTGCCTGTTTACACATCCTCCCCTTTGTCTTTACAAGACAGAGGCCATCCCACGCCACCTCCCTCCACCCTTAAAGGACCACCCGCCCTCAAGTCCCAACTTTTTGGTTTTCACCCTCTTCCACAGGCGGGCTTGAGGGTGGGTTGGTCCTTCATCTTGTGCTCCTGGGACGGGACCCCAACCCGGCGAGTAGGGACCCGGACGGCTTGCCCTGGCCGACTGCAGTACATGCCGGTGACCAAGAGCGAGCAGTGACAGGCAGAGGTACGCGGCTGTGGACTGGCATAGTGATGTCTTGGAGACGAGGGGGATTGGAGCAGTAGGTAGGGGGAACGCAGCAACCAGCAGGGGGAACGCCAGTGACGTCTGCCTTTTGCGCAGTGACGTCTTCCTTCTGCGCAGCAACGTCTGGGTTCCAAGGGGGAGTGGAGTAAGGGACCAGGCAAGAAACTGTGCCTGGCTGTGCTGCGACCTGGGCACAAGGTCGAGCAAAGGGAGGTCTGGGTATTCCGGACGGGTGTCCACGATGCCAGGGTACGGGACCAGACCCAATAGTTTTACACAGCACAACAAGGTTTTTCACACTACCTTTGTTCAAATATTACAGCTGTACTCACGCGCACAGTCGGGCTTCTTCACACACAGCAGCCCTGAACAGACTGGCTGCACACTTTTTAAACCCTGCACCTGGCACTAATTTACAATCATTACCAGGTGTGGGTGATCATTAAACAATACACTTAACAATAAACGTGCATGCGCACGTGTTTTTTGCATGGTGGATTTTTACTCCCTCCCTGCCTGTTTACAATATTATATATATATATATATATATATATATATATATATATATATATATATATATATATATATATATATATATATATATATATATATATCCCGGCCAAGGCTGGTTACGCCCTTAAAACAGTTGACCCTAGACGTCAGAACTGCAAGTTTAAGCGCTTTTCTGTGCACTTTTATTTCCACAGATAAAATAAAAACACTGGCAGAAAACTAAACAAATAAACAAACCAAAAGCCTAACTCCATCAAGGAGCTCTAACTAAACTTTTACCAGTTCTAATCTATAAAGCCGGATAGCCAAGCCGTTTACCGGTAACCAAATACTTGTTACACACAGTTCACACAGTACCTAACTTTACCCCAACACAGGTCTCTTCACAGGCCTTACCTTTTACACAAAATCTTGACCAAGCACCTCTGACCTGCTTTTATCCCTGCCTGCTTAACCAGAGGCAGGTGTTCCTCTTTAAATTAGTGTCAGGTGATTCTACTTCTACTAGTAATCCCATGGCATACTGGGGGATGTAGTACCATTACCATTGTAATGGTATTTTGGAGCTTTATATTTAAGTGGGAATTGAGCTTAATGAAACCTAATACTGGAAAGTCATTCTGTGTTTCATAGTCCAAAATCTTCCCTCCCCCTTACAACACTTAACTTGCATTTGTTTATGTAAAGAAAGAAACAGATCTAACCTCTTATCTGCCAGACCACAAGAAAATGTGACCCTCTCCAAGATTTAAAGGGACTTAATTTATTACACTGCAAAGAGACTTCCTGGAACTAGGAATTTGAAAAGACTGGCATTTTAACACTAGAAGCCCCGCGGCAGTCATTTTGGTGGTTTTTGGTTTTAAAATGTAATTTTCTCCAGTCATGTAACACATATGGGGCTGTGTGTTCGTGTACCTTTCTGTCCGTATGTATTAAATATTCTTACAAAGCATGAAACATGGGAGTGCAGAAATAAAGGAGATATATTACATTATACCTAAAAGCCCCGGAAGCAGTCACATTGACGGCCACACAGAAAACAATTGTATTTTGATTATACAGAACGGTATTCTACTTTATTATTTTTATTTATCAGCTCGCAATTTGTTTAGATTAGTCTCTAC
Source organism: Acipenser ruthenus (assembly GCF_902713425.1). NCBI lineage: Eukaryota > Metazoa > Chordata > Actinopteri > Acipenseriformes > Acipenseridae > Acipenser > Acipenser ruthenus. The sequence goes on along the minus strand of NC_081191.1, from coordinate 55,106,293 downwards.
TCTCTCTCTATCTGAGTGAATGACTGACAGTCTATTGTTTTCAATCAGCCTTTTGAAGGCTGGCTCCTGCTTGCCAGCTGCACTGCTTTGGTCAGTCAATTAGCATCGGGACTAGTGAAAATAAACACCGGAGACTGTGGAGTTTTACAACGCAACAAAATATGGAGTTGATGTTTTGTATCAGATGGCATGGAAGTATTCTGTGAAAGCTGGCTCCCGACGGTGGTCTGTTCAGGTGTTTAACAATGTATTGGACCTAGCAGCCATCAACTCCTGGGTACTTTACAAAGAATGCACGGAGAAGAATTTACCAAGGAGAGAATATATTTTACAGTTAGAACAACAACTTCGCAAGAAGGATTTGGAACAGAGGGAGACTGCCAAGTGTGTACCCACAGCTGAAGCTGGCAACCCCGCTGAGAGCCGCAAGAGACGCCAATGCCAGGTTGGTAAGTGCAATAAAAATAAAACTTCGGACAGCTGTGCCCTGTGCAGAAAGACAGCGTGGAGAAGCGCATTATCTGTGTTGATTGTGAACAGCCTTAGACTCAAGGTAAAGGAATACCCTTTTGTCGAAAAAAAGAAAAAGAAGTTAGACTTATTTTGTGCTGTGCGCTTCTGTAAAATGTTTTCTTCTAAGTTTATGTATCTATGTTGTTCAGTTGCTTTTGCTCATCTGATAAACCGATTGCTGTTGAAAAGTTAAAAATGTATTGCTATCATTCCAGTTTTATAAATATGTATGTTGTAAACCGATGTCTGTTCAGATGTTTATTTATTTACATTTTCTTGTTTTGATTTGTAAAATAAATGGTTCATATATTGTAACAGGGTGAGGAGCCCTGTACGTATTATTTATTTATTTATTTTCAGAACAGGGTCTTCCCCTCCGCCCCTGTGCAGTGTAATTTGTATTTGTTTTGTTTTATGATTTATTATTGTATTCGTAGTTAATGACTGCAGGCTGCAGGGCTTCTAGGTATGAGTATATCTCCAGTCCTTCTAGTGTTAAGGGTTAATGGGCAACAGCAACATCTAGTGGATAAAACAGTCTAAAAAAGATATTTGTTGTTGTTTGGTATTAAATCTAATACGATATAAATACATAGGTATGAAATGTACTTGTATGTAAAACCATAACACTGGGAGTAATATAGATATTGGACAACAGTCATGTAAGTGTTTTATACAGTTATTTTACTACAAACACTCAAATGTTTAGTGTGTACCGAACGTGTATTTCATGGTGAAAATGAAACTAAAACCCATAGTTATCTTACCATTATTATTATTATTTGTTTATTTAGCAGACGCCTTTATCCAAGGCGACTTACAGACTAGGGCGTGTGAACTATGCATCAGCTGCAGAGTCACTTACAATTACGTCTCACCCGAAAGACGGAGCACAAGGAGGTTAAGTGACTTGCTCAGGGTCACACAATGAGTCAGTAGCTGAGGTGGGATTTGAACCGGGGATGTCCTGGTTACAAGCCCTGTTCTTTAACCACTATACCACACACCTCCTATGAGAGATTTGGTTTTTAACCATGCTTTCCTCAATGCTTGTAAGAATGCTAATTGAGGTGTGGTTTTATGGTATGTCATAAATACTATCTTATTTGAAATCGCCTAACACAGAGTCCGATGGAGGTATGTTCGTCCTCTTTATCGAATTAACCAATCCTAAGAGGTTAATAATAACAATAATAATAATAATAATAATAATACTAATAATAATAATAATAATAATAATAATAATAATAATATTATTTTTTGGGATTCGGCCGAATACCGAATCCATCTCAAAAGATTCGGCCGAATACCAAACCTGAATACCAAATCTACAAAAACTGTCAAGAAAACTGGAGGAAACTGTTGAATGAAAAACAGACATGCAGCTACTAACAAGGGACGCGCACAATCTATAGTTTTGAGCCTTTTAGTTCATAGTATTTTTATTACCGAATGGAAATATATCCTGAATAAGATTTCAGTTTGAAACACACAATTTACCGCTAGCCCCCTCCCCCCACAACAGAAATGTTAAAATACAGAACCGTTTACTTTACCTTTACAAAAAAGGAGAGCTGCATCTTTGTCTAACCCTCTATTTTCTTTAATGACGTTTCAACTTGTGTCACCTGATCTGAGAGCTATGAGGAATAAATTACTGTGATGAGTGACCTGAATCTCCCTGCGAAATAAAAACCCACGTTGATTTAAATGCACCGTGGGTAACACATATCAAATAGGCTACAAAATAGTTTTAAAAATATTTTAATAAAACACAGCAGTTTAACTTGTATTGGCACATTACAATAACATAATTTAATTTACTAAAGCATATTGTTCAACAATGTTTTGCACATCTGACAGTTATAAAAAAAATATATATTTCTGTGCACCGATTCTTTTTTAAAAATCTCAGTATGATCTCTAGAACACGTCTCAGACAAAGCAACAAAGCACAAAAGTCTACAACAGTTTGCCATTACTATATATTAAAGGTTTACTGCATAACTTTACTCCATGAAAAGTGTGATGTGACTGTGCTGTTGCATACAGGGGTATGTTTGCATTCAGCAGCTGCGAGACGTGTTTAGTGCATGCGCCACCAGTAATTTAGGGAGTTGAGAGCTGCGACAGAGTTTATCAAATGTGTTCTTTTTATTAAATACAACAGTTACGTTCAATACCGGATTCGTGTCTTTTATTTAAAGAACTGCACACATTGGGGGGATGTATTAAAATGGACGTGTGTCTGGGCGGATATAGGATTCGGTTCACCAAATCCTAAGTATAAAAATTAGTGATGCACCGAATCCAGGATTCTGTTTCGGATTCAGCCCGAATACCTACTTTTTGAGCAGGGTTCGGATTCGGCTGAATACCTACTTTTTGAGCAGGGTTTGGATTCGGTCCGAAACCAAATCCTGGATTCGGTGCATCCCTAATTTTTTTAATTGCTTGACCGCCCTAATATATATGTTACCCTCATTGTCAGGATTCGGTCAATCACCAACAAAAATAACCATTTCACGACTTGAGCATTTACAAATTAACAAAGGACGAAATAAAAGTTTATTTTAATCTTTGGGCAAATTATTTTGATCAAATTGCGAAATAGAAAATATCAAACAAGCAAAGAACAAAATACAAAAGAAGAAACAGCTTCTTTGGTATTGGAGTAACGCAATATACTCATATTGCGAAATGTCTTTTGAGCAGATTTTGAAGATGCTGCTCAATCTGCAAATTGCAATTAATTGCGGGGTGTTGAAAATGGTCATCCAGTGAAATACAAACTTTTTTTTATTGAATGAACATAAAATCAGTAAATTATATTTATAAGATACACGTCATTGATTCATTATTTATTTAACCCATTGAGACATTGGCTTTGTTTGCAAGGATGTCGTGGTTAGCAATTTAGGAGAATAGTGCTAACCATAGCAACGGGAAAGAAGATCACTGATTGGTTAGAGAGGATGACAAGGCCCCGCTAGCAAAATACAATGTGAGAGTGATGTTTATTTTTCAACATTATCTTGCAATAATCAATAATAGAAACATTGTAGACACATTAAAAGTTGGGGCAACTATAAAAAGTTTTGGTTTGTGTTAAAAGTTGTGGTTTCCACAACAAATTCACAGCCTGCTCTACTGATGAGAGCCTGTGCTGTGGAATTCAGGTTATTATTATTATTATTATTATTAGGCTTCCAAGCTGGCTTGGGAGGTCTATTGTTATTGTAATTTTATTTTTTATTGTTGTCGTTTTTCCTCCCAAAACTTTAAACTGCTCCTATTCGCACGTGGTGTAACCAATCAACATGACTCTACACTCCTCTGTCAACTGACACATTTTTTTGGAAAAAAACTTTCAAAATCTTCTTCTTGGAAACCGGTGAACCGATTGATCTGAAACTTTGCTTATGTTATCAGTAATGCTAGGATTTTGTCACGATAATTTGTACTACAAATCACGGAGCAGTCTTGGTAAATTTGTTTAAAATCACGGAGGAAGGCTGAAATGGTGTGTTAAGCCACAGGGAATGAAGATTCTATTATATTAAAAATAAATAAATAAATAAAAATAAAATCAGTCTGTATATATGTAAGAACAAAAGGAAAATTAATCTAAATCAGGTTTAATCCTGTAAATCGGTAAGCTTCACAGAGTATAAACAAAAATGTTTGTTTTACATACCTTTAAAAAATAACATTTGAAGTTCAAAAAGTCTCTTTGTGTGCATCTGTTGCTTCTGCTGTGGTACAGTTTGCAGTTACTTTACATTCTGGTTTGTTTACATTGAGAGGTTTGATGAGTTTATGGAGCTTAGCTCATCCCAAAGTACATTTTTGTATACAGAAAATGATCTTTTTGCATCAACACATTTTTTCTCATTTTTAAAATGTTTGCAATGTGGCAAAGTATTGAGTAATGTGAACAGCTACATTGCAATGTGAGGCAACCAAGCTAGTTCAACATCATTAGCGCTAACGTGAAAAAAATGTGTTTTTTTTGTGGTTTATTTTATTTTATGTATATAGTGCCTTTCATAGCATGGTATCTCAAAGCGCTTTACAAACAGTATGTAAGTTTATGTGACGTACTAAAAAAAAAAAAAACGAATTACATTTGACTGATGTAGTTTCTCAGCATCAGCCAAAGAAAGAAAAATACCTAATTTTAGCAATGTTATGTAGTTGATAAACAGACACTTTTATAATTTTTCGAATATGTGCCTCAAAACTCAAACCAGAATCAAATATAACCCCCAAGTTTCTTACATCAGATTTTATATTAGAGGTCAGGTTGCCCAAATCATTTTTTAGGGAGTTTGTAAGCTCTAGTTGTTGCTGAGAACCTAACAGCAGGACTTCTGTCTTATCTGAGTTTAACTGCAAAGAATTTTGAGAAATCCAACTTTTGATGTCAGCAAGACACTGTAGTAAGACTGAAATAGCAGTGGAGTCACCAGGTTTTACAAAAATATAAAGTTGCATATCATCGGCATAGCAGTGAAAGTTTATACAATGTTTACGAATGATTTCCCCCAGTGGCAGCATGTACAAAGAAAATAATATTGGACCAAGAATAGAGCCCTGGGGGACACCACAAGTAATATTGGATAACACTGATACAGACTCCCCTAAAGAAACAAAATACTGTCTGTTAGTTAGATATGACTTAAACCAGTTGAGAACAGTTCCAGTCAGGCCAACCCAGCTTTACAGACGGTCAATTAAAATAGCATGATCCACAGTATCAAATGCAGCACTGAGGTCTAAAAGAACTAGAATGGATATGGAGTTAGAGTCAGCACTCATCAGTAAGTCATTCACCACTCTGACAAGGGCAGCCTCTGTACTATGAGCAGATCGAAACCCTGACTGAAATCTTTCAAGGACATTGCTATTGTCCAGATATATGTTAAGTTGTTTGACTACTACCTTTTCAAGAACTTTAGCTAAGAAAGGCAAGTTAGAATTAGGTCTAAAATTCTTCAAGTCAGTAGAATCTAAGTTAGATTTTTTGAGTAAAGCAGTTTTGAAGGCAGCAGGAACTATTCCTGTTGACAAAGATCTATTTATTATAATAAGAATATCATTACACAAAAAAACTAAATACATCTTTAAGGAATCGAGTAGGAATTTGATCTAATGAACAGGTTGAGGATTTCATCTGTATTACTAATGTATTCAAATCATTCGGAGTAATCACAGAAAATGAGTCCAAAACAGAGCCAGTCAGTCTAAGGGGCACATTTAAATAAGAACCACCTTGAGAAATTAGATCCCTAATATTAATAATTTTGTTCTGAAAATACTTAAGGAATTCCTCACACCTTGCAGGAGAAATTTCAGTATAGGGAAGTGCAGCTGGTGATGGAGTTATTAATCTGTCAATTGTTGAGAAGAGTACTCTGGGATTATTTTTATTAACATCAAAGAGATTTGAGAAGTAGCAACCTCTGGCTGTCCTCAAAGCTTCATTGTATTTTAACAGATGTTTTTTTTCCAGATATCATAGTAAATATGCAACTTAGTAGCCCTCCATCTACATTCAGATTTGCGACATTCCGTTTTCATTATGTATAAGGCACTAACCCAAGGTGCAGTTTTTTTAGAAGGAACAGTTTGAGTTTTAACCAAGGCCACAACATCAAATGCACTTGTTAAAAGGTGGTTAAAGTTGTCAACTAACTCATCAGTAGGAAGAGAGTGGGTAGTGGTGAGTGGTGATGGTCTCACTACCTCAGAAAACCTTGTTAGTATTTGTAACAGGGCGAGGAGCCCTGTACAGTTATTTGTTATTTATTTTTAGAACGGGGTCTCCCCCTCCGCCCCTGTGCAATTTATTGTTTTGTATTTGTTTTGTTTTCTGATTTATGTATTTATATATGACGGCAAACGCTGCGTGTTTTGTTATTGTTTTGTTTTTATTTAAAATGTGTTCTGGCAGAGGCGAGGTTGGGTACTTGTCCTCTGCCAGGAATAATTAAAAAAACCTTGTACAGATTGTGGCCGAGGGGTAATAAGATAATTGATAGTTAACCCCTCGGCCACAGTAAATAAAAGCCTGCAGCTCTCTGCACTCAGGGTGGTGGGTGTTCAGAGGAGGAACGAGAGCGAGCAAGGAGCGAGAGAGAAATCTAAAAATAAAATAGGTATAGGTTCAGTGAAGGCAAATCGCCCAGCCTGACCTGGGTTTTGTTATTTTGTGTTCGTGATTTGTTTTATTTTACACCTTTTCTTTTGTGCTCTGTGAGCAAGTCTTGTTCAATTATTTTATTTATTTTTGTTGTTAAATAAACGGCGCCGCAGCATCTTTTTGCCCCGCAGTACTGCTTGTGTTTTTCTTTCCTGCACTCTGGCCTGACGTCACCATACACGCCATTCCTGTCACAGTGTTGAAGAATTTATTCTGCGAGTTTTAATAGAACGTGCCACCCTCTTATTGGATAAAGGCAGTATAGAGTCAAAAAGAATGCAAAAGTGATCAGAGACAGTAAGATCTGCAGTTAACACATTTTGAATATCGAGGCCCCGAGAAATGACCAAATCTAGGGTATGTCCATGATTGTGTTTAGGTCCTGTAATATGCAGAATATAATCGAGAGAACCTAAAAGCCTTAAAAATTCCACAGTCTTAGGATCAGATTCAATGTCAACATGAATATTAAAATCTCCTAGCAAAATAATTTTATTATGTTTTGCAGATAATGTAGACAGGAAGTCAGCAAATTCTGATAATAAATCGTGGTTGTATTTTGGTGGGCGGTAAATAGTTACAATAAGAACAGGTAAATGACCATTTAACCGTAAAGAGAGATTCAAATGAAGAGTGCTCGTCAACACTTTCTTGTTTACAGTTGTAATCAGTACCAAAAATAGTGGCAAGTCCACCCCTCCCCCCCAACAGGGTGTGCTTTCTGAATAAAATAATAATTATTAGGAGACGCCCCAATCAGTGGAATATCCTCATCAACCCAGAGCCAGGTTTCAGTTAAAAATAAAAAGTCAAGGTTGTGGTCTATAACAAGAAGCTTTACTTGAAAGTGATCTTATATTAATTAAAGCTATGCGTAAGTTAGTAGAGGGGGTTTGAACTGAAGAGATGGGAATGCATGTAAGATTATTTAGGCAAACGCCTAGAATTTTTTTTCTGACTATAGAGCAACGAGAGGGATTTGATTTAATGACTTCAATTACATTTGGTACATTGACTTTTAAAATCCTCCCTTCACCCATTTCTAGTTTAAAAGAGAGGAGTATTGTTTTTCAATATTTGCTGCAAGCCTGCTAGCCCCAATTTGTTTAAGTGCAGACCATCTTTCTTATAATATGCAGGACATCCCCAAAAGCAGTCCCAAATGTATATAAAACCTTTTTTTTTTCTTTCATACACCAGTGCTATAGCCAGTTGTTTATGACTTCAATTCTACTGAACATTTCATCCCCTTTGCCTAAAACAGGCAGCAAACCTGAAAGATAGACTTTTTTCCCTACTGCTTTTAATTTAGTTGTGAGAGATTTGAACTTTTCTTTTAGAAGCTCAGATTTTCCCTGACATCACTGGTTCCAATATCCACAATACTAACAGACATTTTTTTTATAGGTCCTTAAAGAGTCCATTATAAGGTCCATTCTTGATTCCACATTTTTGACCCTAGCACCCGGAAGACAAGTAACAGTCCTGTTTAGTGGGTCTATGCGGGAAAAATCACTATCAACATAGCGGAAACACCTACTAAAAGCACCTCACTTTTACTTTCTTCAAATTCTTGATCTTCTGTCCTCAAATAATCAAATTTGTTAGACAGAGATATTTCGACAATATCTTTACGATGCATTCTTCCTTTTTTTCTGGTCCTGGTAGAAACCCAGTTCCCTTTTTCTTCAGCTAGACCCTTTGGAAGCTCTTCTTTATCCCTTGAGCAAGACTAACCCATTCCACTGGCTCACAGATTGTAATACCAGGAATCTGAGAGTGGTTAAATAAATTAAACCTGGCATCATTAGCGGTTTCTCCTTCTGAGTCCAGGATCAGCCATGTATTACTACATTGACTGAAACTGGTATCTATAAACTGCTCATTTGAATGAATACTTCTCAGTGTATGAAGTTCTCTTTCAAGGGACACAATACTTTCTGAGTCTGATTAGAAAACACATTTTTCACATATAAACTTATCCGCAAATATACATTTCACAGGATAAACAAACCATAGCTTGCATTTCACCTTCCTTGATTCTCAGTCTGCTGTTACTTCAAGAAGTGGATTGCAAGCCTCTAGAATCCAAGGTGTCCCCAGCAATGTCCAGCAACCCTATTGATCCAACCAAGCCAGTCCAGGAGAAGAGCAGGCCTCAGGTCCAGCCTCTTAGTGTTGCTGCTGGAAGAAATGCAGGAAAGCAGGCCTCAGGGAGACCAAAGCTTTTTCTGCTGCCTGAAGTTGATTGTTGACCTCTGAAGCACAGAACCTCCTGCTGGTCTGGAATCTGTTGCTGCAGTGAGTGGATTGCAGGCCTCTGAAGCACAGAGCCTCTTCCTGGTCTGGAATCTGTTGCTGCAGTGAGTGGATTGCAGGCCTCTGAAGCACAGAGCCTCCTGCTGGTCTGGAATCTGTTGCTGCAGTGAGTGGATTGCAGGCCTCTGAAGCACAGAGCCTCTTCCTGGTCTGGAATCTGTTGCTGCAGTGATTGGATTGCAGGCCTGTGAAGCACAGAGCCTCTTCCTGGTCTGGAATCTGTTGCTGCAGTGAGTGGATTGCAGGCCTCTGAAGCACAGAGCCTCTTCCTGGTCTGGAATCTGTTGCTGCAGTGAGTGGATTGCAGGCCTCTGAAGCACAGAGCCTCCTGCTGGTCTGGAATCTGTTGCTGGTCTGGAATCAGTTTTCAATCTGAAAAGTCCATTAACGCTGCCATTTTAATAATAACAATTTTATAACAATGAAGTAATATAATAAGAAGAAATAAATAATAATAATAAAAGAAATAGACTATTTATTTTATTATCTTTTGTTACCACCATGTAATCACAGTAGTTAGCCTACATGCTACCCCGTTTACAGAGACGTGGTAAACTCACACACCGAGCTTAGAAAAATAACATAGTTTTGTTTGTTTTAAGTTGTTTACAGGTTAAGCGCGTTCTCCACAGATGCGGCGGGCCAGCTGGATGTCTTTGGGCATGATGGTAACCCTCTTGGCGTGAATAGCACACAGGTTGGTATCCTCGAAGAGACCGGCCAGATAAGCTTCACTCGCCTCCTGCAGTTCCATAACAGCAGAGCTCTGGAAGCTCACATCGGTCTTGAAATCCTGGGCGATTTCCCTGACAAGGTGCTGGAAAGGCAGCTTGCGTCTCAGCAGCTCAGTAGATTTCTGATAGCGGCAGATCTCCCTCAGAGCCACAGTACTGGGCCTGTACCGATGAGGCCTTTTCACACCACCAGCTGCAGGAGTGCTTTTGCGGGCAGCCTTGGTTGCGAGTTGCTTGAAAGCACACACAAGTATGATACTGTTATATTATTTGTCATTGTACATAAACACAAGTATTTCATTACCTGTCAAACTGTAAGCTCGTTATCCACGGTCTAATTAAGAAATGGAGATGGTTTAACAATGCTAATTACAGATGTTGAAATAAATGTTGAAAAGTACAAAGCCTACTTATATAAGTATACTTTTTATCAGGGGCGTAGCTAGGATTAGATTTTTACTGAGGCAAAAAAAAAAAAGTTGAACAAACCTCTTGCAGATCCTGCTCATGTTACAAAGGTAAAAGTTATCATCTTATAAAGCCTGGAGACTTTTTGCAAACTGCAAAGCAATATTAAGTCCCTTGGCTGATGATGTTAATGTTAAAATTTGATGACCCATATTATTTTAAAGATTAAAACTAATTGTCTCCCAGCAAAACCACAGCAACCTAAAATGACCATATTCACACTGTCAGAAATATGTGATTTTAAAAGGACAAGAATATAACATCAATATTAATAAGTAGATGGGTTCATACCTTTATTGACTTGCATTTGGTTCACTGCTACTTAAGTTGCCTTACACTGCTGGGACTGGTAACTGCTGCTGACCGGTAAGACTGGTGCTGACACTATGACTGGTGCTGACACTGCTGTGACTTGTGCTGACACTGACTGGTGCTGACACTGCTGGGACTGGTGCTGACACTGTGACTGGTGCTGACACTGCTGGGACTGGTGCTGACACTGGGACTGGTGCTGACACTGCTGTGACTTGTGCTGACACTGACTGGTGCTGACACTGCTGGAACTGGTGCTGACACTGTGACTGATGCTGACACTGCTGGGACTGGTGCTGTTTGTGTACAATATTTGTATGACTCTATAGTTCTTTGACAAGGTATTCACCAAAAATAACAACAACAACAACAACAATAATAATAATAATAATAATAATAATAAAAAAAAAAAAATAAAAATAAAAATAAAAATAAAAATAAAAATAATAATAATAATAATAATGTGATGTTCCCACCTCTGAACGCTAGATCTCCTTTGAACGTTTACACAGTTTCTCAATCAATTCTAATATTCTTTTGTCAGTATAAATCGACGATAGGAAGTAGTACAGTACTTCAGGCGGGGGAAACCGGTCGCTGAGGTCCTGGTGCTGCCTAGTGCACAGGCCGGGTCACTATAGATGCAAATACACAGCCACTATGCTATAATAAAACGATATGCTATAGCAGGTAGGGTGGTACTTGGATGAGCTGACAGTCCAGTTAAAGTGACGAGAAAAAAAAAACAAAAAAAACATACAGCCAGCTATCCCGGTTTAGCTACAAATCCAGGTTCTTGGATTTTTCCTGTGCTGGTGTTAAAACATTCTACATGGGGAAAAAAAAAAAATTATCAAAACGTATTGCAGCTAAACATCACATTGCGCAGGGGAAAAACAACAATGTAAATGATAAATTCACTTAACATTGATTCTTACCAAGAGTTGGCTTCTTTAGAAGGAAATGTGTAATTGGTTGGTTTGTTCTCCGTTTCATGTTAGTGCTGCACTGTAAACCAGAGTAACTTGGGAAACTGACTAATGAGAAACGTTCTTGTGGCGCGAATTTGACATACCCAAGTGTCTGTACAGCCCGAGATCACAATAATGTGAAGAAATTAAAAATAATATTTTATATATCTCAATTTTACACTCTTAAAAAATAAAGTGGGTACGTTTTGTTTTTTTTATCTTTTGTTTTTTTCGTCTTCACAATTAAGAATTAAGCCGATTTTTACCGAGGTGGCCGCCTCAGCTGCCTCAATGGACGCTACGCGCCTGTTTATCCTAGAACAAACTCAACTCCCAATTTCCTCACTTTTGAGGGTTTTGCTTGAGTAACCTTAACGTTACTTTAACGCAGTTTTTGCAATGAATATTATATATGTATTTGTATAATAGGTATATAATAAATATATATGCAGTCAAAAAATGTTTGGCAAATAATACAAGGATAGTACACAGCGCTTTCTTATGGAATGTTTTTTTTTCTTTTTTTGTGTAACGCTATGTCTACCAACCCTATGTGTAACGCCAAGTTTTTGTTTTGTTTCTCGTACTTTTTTTATTACATTTTTTTGGTGGCCAAATGAGACAGGCTGCACTTGCGGTGCTTCAATACAAACTGAAAACTTAGTGGAACTCCAGTTTAAGAAAGCTGCATGATATCTGTAGTCATGCAAGGCCAAATTGAAACTCAGACAGAACCATTTAATTATACCCTCACGTATTTTAATAGTAATGAGGTTATTTCCATTTGGAAGGAGAATTTATGGCTAAAAGAAAACTGCATGGAAACCCACTACCAAAATAGAGTGAGAAAAAGGTGAGACATTTTAATTTCTCCATGTAAACCCTGCCATTGTTTAGTGTAAGACCTAGTAAATTTGGCCTACAGTGTCAGAATATAGGATTAGCCTGGGTGAAGAACAGATCATATTGAAACCTACAGAAACCTACAGTACACAATGCCACAGATGGTTTTAATACAACTTATTGACATGTTTTTTGTTTCTCAATATGCTGAATATCTTCATTTTGCTGTTAGCCTAAAAATTGTTCAGAAACTTTCATTGCAAATGGTTGCTTACCTTTAAGAAAGACAAATCACGTTTTCCTTCTACATAGGTAATCTCCAGATTCTCCAGTACTACTGTACAGTTGCTGTACATCCTTACAAGATTGTTGTAATGGTCTTCATGAGTTCCCAAACGAGTCAACTTGTTGCTGATCCCCTGACACACTGTCAAAGAAAAGAACAATACATTCGGTCAGAAAGAGACCTAAGAAAGGAAGTGGCATGGGATTTCATCTTCATACACATGTGTACATGTACAATGGTATAACACCTGCCTAAAAGGGGAATCTAAAAGAGTCACTCCACCAGTATATACAGCTGGGGCGGGGCAGCTGCAATGCCGTGTATTGAACAGGGGACGAGGGTGGAAGCATTCACTGTTGTGGAAGGGTGGTGGGCAATTCACTGACACACACGGGAGACAGAAGGTTTAATTGAAAACACCACACTGGTGCCCAGTTTTATTATTTTATATATTTTATTTTAGCCCACAGAGGGCGCTGTTGTCCGTGGCCTGAATACCGGCAACGGTAAACGGGACCACAGAAATACCAATACTGGTAAACAGTTCAATGCTGGCACACTCACAGGTGCTCTGAAATAAGAAATAACAAAAGGCTAAAGAAAAGGGAAAATAAAACACAGTAATAAAACTACAAAATAAAGGTGCTGCTTACGCAGTGCCCCCACTGCCGCTAAGCCGGTCAGCTTGGGTCTCCATCCTACACTGTTATGCCCTATACACTGGGGTGGCCAAGGTTCCCCTTCTATTTATACACGTTCTCTCAGATACGTAACAATTTATTTTGTATATTATTTTCTTTCACTAGGCTTGTTGTCTTCCTCAGTCGTGCTTGCCTATTTTGGTCGCTCGCTCCAACCACTGGCCCTCTCAGCCAGCGTCTCTGTGTGTTTTCCAAATTACGGCCACCCGAATGCACAACCAAGTGCAGTACTTATGGGTCGAGCAATCTCCCAAGGCCCGCCTCTCAGCCACTCAGAGAGCGGGAAAGCCAACACACCCTCTTCCCCACCTCTCGGTGTCATCGCCATGACTGACAGGCGGATCCTATGAGACTGCTGCCCTCATCCTGCAGTACCACACATGTCAGATAGTCAGCACAGATCTACCCCCGTTACAACTGTAAATAACATTTAACATTGTGTCTTATTGATTATTTGAAGTCCTGTGTTGTGTCTGTGTGTATGCGTGTGGATAAGTGAGTGCACTTGCCCCCCACCCTCATGTTTCCTCTCTCTATTTCTTTAGTGTGTGGCGACCTTGCCTGCTTCTCGCGCCTGCTCTCCCCCTCTCTGCGTGTGGGAGTGACTGGGCGCCCAGTATGCAAATGTCTGTGTGTCCAGGGTGTCCAATGAGAGCCCGTGGCGGTAAGATAAAAGGCAGGTATGTGTTTCGCTTTGGTTTCTCTGTCCAGTGGTGTCCTGTCTGAGCTGTCCATTTTTCCCTAAGCTAATAAAAGGCGGCTTTAACTGCCTTTGGACTGCACGCTACCTCCTGTGTCCATTAATTCCACGAAACCCACTGTTTGCCGCCACAACATTTATCACTTACTCCACCAATACATACTCTATGATTGAGTCGATGATATTAACAGAATACACATTAATCGAGATTTGAATTATAAGTAGGTGGTACCGCTTTTGCAGTGACAGGATTAGAAAACACTGACCATTCTAAATCAAAGTTGTATTTGCTATTTAGCACCTCTTGTAAACTTGTATGTTTTGGAAGCTAAGCTAGGGGAGTGTCTTTCCTTTATACTATACTGGCAGAGTTGGCTATAAATCAGGCTGTAAAAAGATTCACCCTAACCACATCTAAAAAGAATGCAAAATCACCAGGAACATTTGCATGAACAATCATTTCACAGCCATTTGCACATGTTCACACAGCCAGACATACACAAGGAAAACACAGCTTTCAATGACTAACTTTCAATGACTAAGTGAAGAGTATGTGAGTGTAGTCAGGCTATTAATACTTACTCATAAATGTAATGCCCTAGAATTCCATGATCTCAACTTGGGTCAGCAGTAAACCAAGATTGCTGCATTGCACTGTATAGTTAGCTTTACCACCTTGCTAACTGTAGAAATGGATCACATTTTCTTTAAAACTATCATGGTCACTCAGTTCTGAGAGTCAGGCCAAGATAGATATTCAAGCACTGTTTAGCCAAAAGGAGATGGGAATCCATAATAAAGCAAGAACTGGATGAGGCCTAATTTATCATTTAACCAAACATGTGGCTTTTACTGGGCTCCAAGTCAAAAAACAAGTACTACATGTTAACTTGCTGAACCTATTACCAAATGAACCTCTTAAATAATTAAAAAACCTAGATACACATTTGATTTTTTGATTCAATACTTACAATTACTTAAAAGAATGTGAATGGAGTAGAGTAACAATTGGGAGATTTGTATTAAGTAGAGATTCCTTAATAAAGTTCTGAGACCTAGGTCCATATGCATAAAACTTACCATCTTTTTATCGTGCCAGTAATAGTGTTTAACAAAACAGTATTTCATCGGGTGATGCAAAAATGTAATTTACCGTCAAAAAACATCACTCATTGTGATGTTAGAATAATGTGCCCTGAGAGACACATTTTCTCATCAATATATTATTCATCTGATTCATAAATCTGTATTGTGCCGTTAATTGATCCTTATCAGCATCATAATTAACACGTGCCACAAACCAGGCAGAGAATGAGATATGTCTTAACTGTATCATTTCCTAGCAGAATTTCTGTGTTTAGGAACATGTATTTAAGCCTATAGCAATCATAAAAAAACAGTATGTTTAATAATCTAATAATTAGGTCATTTAAGTATTTTGTTATTTGTAACGCATTCATTCAATCGCATTATTAGCCTCTGAACAGGATAGGCTACTTACTGGTTGGAAAACATAAAAATCAGGGTATTCATTGTCTATGTGGAGACAATGTCAGGCTTCGGTGTGCTTGTGTGGGCTGTACATCATCAAGCTATATTGGAAGACGATCCTCCCAGAAAGACCCCACAGATTTGAGCTGTGACTTGACCCTCTGTATTACTCTGATGATGTGAGCAGGTATCAATTTAGCAGGAGCACAATACTCACCTTTGGGGAGAACAAGAACATCAACTGAAGAGTTGACCTGCTAGAAACAAGGCTGTTCCCGTATAATGATCACTGCATGATTTGGATGGATCTGATGTTAGCGAGTTTTTGCAGGTAAAACAAACAAAAAAAACAACAACAAGAATGTCGTTCCTATATTGATTACTGTCTGTGCTCAGAAAGCTGGTACTTCACTTTATATATTCTTCATATGATACCATCTATCGATAAAGGCAGTTCAAGTCATTTTAAAGTAAATTATATTGTATAAGTAGGGCATCTGATTTTCGGGTGAAGTTTTTTTCCAAATTCGGGTGAATGCTTTTTTAAAAATCGTGTAGAATTATTTAATGAAAAAATCGGGTGGATTTTTAAAATATTTAATCAAGAAAGAATAAATATCCTGGTAGAAATCGGGTTTTATTTAGAAAGAAATAAACAAATGCTTAAGCACAAAGTGTTGACAACAAAGTTGTCGTCAACAGTTTAAATCCCCAACGTATGTATATTTCCACACATTGGGGTATGCAAACTTTTGACAACATCTCTCTCTCTCTCTCTCTCTCTCACACACACACTGTATATGGAGGCATTTCTCTGTTCCAATCAAGTTTTATTTTATAGTGGAGTTGCAAGTATAATTGCACACAGAACACACGGGAAAACTAAACAACTTTACTCCATACCGTTTTATAAAGAGAAAGGATCGACTGTTACATCTAAATGCTCTTGGCTTAAGACAACTGCACATGTGTTTATTCATATACAGTATGTGCCTATTCGGGTGGGGGATCGGGTTAAATCGGGTAAAACCCGAAAATCATTCGCCCTATGTATGTCCCCTATTTACAGCTATGGACAAAAGTGTTGCCTCACCCTATAGAATGAATTATTTTTGATTAAATAAAGTTGAATGAAAGCTGCTGAATAATGTTACATTAACATTGAATTGCATACCACTTTGTAGTTTTCCAATGATACTTGACAAAAAAAATGACAAAAATGAAAAAAAAAAGACATTTTGAAATCTATCATGAAATACTGTACTATGGTTTCCGGTAGACTTTTGCTATATAATTTTGTAGTTTCTTTAATTACATGATGTTAAATAAAAGAGCTACATTGTTTTTTTTTTAATTATATTTCAATTCTAAAATTCCAGGTGATGCAAAACGTTTGGCCATAACCTCTGAAAAACGGGATCAGTTCAAGAAGTTGTATTTTAGTAACTAAAAATAAATTGCAGGAAATACGTAGTATTTTCTAATCCAATTTTTCAATAAAACCGAGTTTTAAGAATGAAACAGACAATTCAAGTACACACTGATTATAATTTAAACATGCACATTATTTTTTCTCCAAATATGCTTCACCTTGATCAAAAATGCATTAAAATAATTTTGGCCATAACTATGAGGACACTGTGTCCTCGGTTGTTTTTTTGCATCATGTAAAAATTCTGGTAAAGTACAAAAGACTCCTTAATTTCCTCTGTTGGTTTGCCCAAGCAGTATTGCTTGAAACCTAAGTTTGATTCGCTCAAGTAGCACGATGTTATGTGTTTTAAAACGTCATATATAAATTTAGTGTGTGTAAAGAAAAACACAAAGTTTCGGTTTTGCCACTTGCACTTAACACTGTTTTTAACATTTTGTTTTTCAAAGTCTGCATAACGCTATACAACACAGTCTGTTTAATTACTGTATGAACATAGCCTAAGTTTTAAATGTTTACAAAACTCGACAATGTTGTCAAATTTGTCAATCAAACTTGTTTTGTTTTAATCAGTTTTGTCTGCTTGTTACTTTTTTTCAGCCAACACATTTAAAATGACCCTTGTTTGTTACATTTTAAAAGATTGTTTTAAACGTTACAATGTAAATGTTGACTAAGTAGCTACCATTAAATGTTTCAACCTCAGTGATTTTCTTTGATGCGCTATTAATTTTAGGCAGCTATTAATTTTAGGCAACTTTTTTTTTTTTTTTTTTTTTTTTAATAAACTGGCACTTCCGTGACAATCCATGAAATGTATTTGTTTTTTTTGTTTTTTTTCATTCGTGAATTTCTTGAAAAAGTACCGTTAATTTTACATGTCCCTAGTTATGTACCAGGCAGTGTCACAGAACCAGCAGAAGAGCTGCACAGGTGAGCGAGAAGAAGTCAGGGAGTATTTCGGACCACGCAGACTTTACTAGGGCTGTGTGAGGAGGAGGTAATAACTAGATAAATACTAGATACTAGCCTTATATGTAGGGCCCAGGAAAATTCATGATATCACGAATTTCACGGAAATCGTGTATTTGACTGCCTACCGTGAAAAATATGCATATTATTTTCCTTACAGTATTTTACATTACTCTTCACCTCCCCTGTTCATTTCATACTTTTATCAAGTAGAAGCAGTGCTACAGTAGCTGTACACGGTCCGGGATCAATGCCGTGCATTTGGCTACTATGGCAATGGGGTCAAACAAATACCGGCTTCATGATTGGTGAATTCCTCAAAATGTACAATGACGTAACATGCGAGTCAGAGGCAGGAAGCTTGCAGTGTATGATTAACATTAAAAATGCAGACAGCTGACAAAAAAAAAAAAAAAGCTAAATTCATTTCAACAGAAGATCGTGTTCAGAGCTACGAAAAGGGGACGTTGCATGCAGATGGTGGGATTCTGTTTTGCTCAACTTGTAACGTGTCTTTGGATCATCTAAGAAAAGGTACTATTGACAGGCATCTTGACAATGCAGTACACAAAAACAAGAAAATCAAACTTGAAGTTCAAGCTAAACAATTACCGAACAAGCAGGTCACAATCACAGGATTGTTTAAAAAGAGCACAGAGTGGAGAAACACGTAATGTCAACACGTTTGAATTAGTGGAAGCCTTAGTGCAGTGAACATACCGATACAATGGCTGGTCAATGAAGTTTTTTTAATGAAAAAAATCCCGAATTGTGACACACTCAGAAGAGAGTATCTCCCTGAAGTGTATGCAGCACACGAAGAATATTTAAATGGAAAAATGAACGATTCTGAACATACAGACAAGAGTATCTCCCTCAAGTGTCTTTTATAAAGAAAAACACAAAAGCTTTGGTTTTGTCATTTCAGGTTTGCAGTTAACTTTTCTCCCGTGTTTAATATTTTGGGATTAAAGGCAGCAAAATAGTCTATGGGAATGTTATAGTAATTAATGTGTCAACATATGTTTTAAAGGTTTATGTCATTCAAGGTTGTTTTTTAAAAAATAATTGTCTGCTTGTTACTTTTTTGTTTCCAGCAAAAGTTTGTTTCATTTTTAAAGATTGTTTCAATAGCGACTCGAGTTCCAATGTTACAATGTACTCGTACATCCTCATCCTCAGTCTGGGATATATGAAGATTACGAGGCATGTGTATATGCAACACTTTAGGCTATGTTAATAGATTTATATAGTCACCATGTACTTGTGATAATTAAGTAGGCTATGCTTAAAATAGCTTTAAAATATGCAAAAAGAAACTGTAAATGTTCAATAAATGAATGTACACAGAGTGCAAGTTGAGGTGTAAATGTTCCATTAACAATTACTTGCTCTGCCTTGATTGTCTCGCAGGACGCTGTGATTTGGAACAAGTCCCCTACAGAGCGCATTTATTGTGTCCTTAATGTTTCATTAAAGTTAATGTTCTTGCTGATTCAGCACCAAAAGCCTTTCATAATTCCACACCACTTCTTCTGCCAATACATTTGGCTCCTGGTCTGTAAACTTCTGATTCCTCACTCTGTCCTCCTTGGTCCTTGGTCCTCTCTCAGATTTAGTGATGAGAATTACCATGTGTAAGATGTGTAAATGTATTATTATTGTATGTGAATGAATTGTGCAGGTATTTGCAAACTGAGAGACTACAGTAACAAATAAAAACATGTTTTTTGCCATTTAAAAATGAATTGTATGTTATTTTATTGTAACTGTGTGGTGCTGTGGTGCTGTCTTGCTGTGCCATTTGTCATTCATGATCCAGTGCATTCTACTTTCTTGTGCGCTGGAAAGGAAACGTGTACTAACATTAGAGGACCCTTTTATTCTCAACCAAAAATCAAATATCATGAACTGTGACAAAAATTAAATTTATCGTGGTTACAGTTCACCTACTGAGTTACTCAGAAAACACCAGAAAGAGGAAGTGCCAAGCCCTCCATTTCAGTTTATGCATAGCAAAAATGTGCTTGCTTTAGGGCAACTCTCACTTTAGGAAACACATTTTTAGTTCAAACATGTACCAACAGAACACAACCCAGAGGAATGACTGCCAAGAAATCTATCTGACATTTTAAAATGTCAGTGTTTGTTTTCATAACTAGAAGCACGGTTTAATGAACAAACATGTATATGCAAATATGCATACAGTATGCAGCAGTGGAGGCTCCTTAGCACTTTGCGGTCCATTTATTCAGTGTGTCTCAGGCACTTCAGGTCCAATTTATTTTCACATGCACAGTTTATTTTAGACGTGCTGTTTAAAAGTACTTTTTTTCACAGTAAAACAGGTTTTAAAGGCACTGCATATCAACAGGACACTCAGTACTGCATCTACAGCCCTGCCCCACCCCTTGTTCGCTGTATTTTTCACATACATCTTCATAGTTGTGCATACAGATAAATCATCTCCTGATCACTCATTTTATCACCAAACTCCTCAATAAGGCGATCCAATTCATTAATTTATTACTATAACATCTCAAAAAGCTCTGCAAATGTCAGTGATATTCTTTGAGCGCTGGATGCAGAAGCAGCTATCTTGTTTGTTTATGTCCATGTTATCTCTGTGGTGCCGGGGCTATGTGCATTGCTCAGATACTCCCCATTTTTATCGGCTTCTCTCGGCTCCTATCGGTCTCACTCGGCCATTGAATGGTTTTCTCGGCTTTTTCCGGAGAAAAAACGACTAGGGACCTATTTTTTACGTCTTTTTGATGATATTGGACCGGAAAAGGGAAAATTGTAATGTCGGACCTGGTCCGACATAGGACCGCAAAGGGTTAGAGGAGGCACAGAAGGCAGAGCCTCTTCAACTTTTCAAAGAAAAAAAAGAAGAAATATATATATTATAGCATAATAATATAATAATGTTCAATAAAATAAAATACAATTATTGGCTAAAATTTAAGACAAAATACATTTTAATCTAAACCCTAGATTCAACATTCCTAAATGAACAGCAATC